>NW_026020239.1:177651-777651 GCF_900185275.1 Solanum verrucosum
GAGCTATAAACCGACTGATGTAGTTCAACCTTCCTAAAAAGCTCATCACCTCTTTCTTAGTTTTTGGAGGAGGTAATTCTTGGATCGCCTTGATCTTAGAAGGGTCAAGCTCAATGCCCCTCCTGCTGACTATAAATCCCAACAATTTGCCAGCTGGCACTCCAAAAGCACATTTGGCGGGATTTAACTTCAGATTATATCGGCGTAGACGATCAAAGAATTTCTTCAAGTGAGTCAAGTGATCCGAACTCTCGCGGGACTTGATTATGACATCATCTACATACACCTCGATCTCCTTGTGAATCATATCGTGAAAAATGGTCGTCATAGCCCTCATGTAAGTAGCACCGGCATTTTTGAGACCAAAAGGCATCACCCGATAATGATATACACCCCAAGGCGTGATGAAAGCTGTTTTTTCTGCATCTTCTTCGTCCATCAGGATCTGGTGGTAACCCGCATAACAATCCACAAATGACTGCATCTCATGCTTAGCACAGTTATCAATGAGAATGTGAATATTTGGTAATGGAAAATTGTCTTTTGGGCTAGCTTTGTTGAGATCTCTATAATCGACACAAATTCTTATTTTTCCGTCTTTCTTGGCAACCGGAACAACATTAGCTAACCAAGTTGGATACTGTGTCACTTCCACTACTTGGGACTCGATCTGCTTTGTAATCTCCTCTTTGATCTTCAAACTCAACTCAGGCTTGAACTTCCGAGTCTTTTGTTTTACTGGACTGAAATCTGGATTGATCGGCAACTTGTGGGACACCATATTTGTGCTCAGCCCTGGCATGTCTTTATAAGACCAGGCAAATACATCAATGTACTCCCTAAGCAAGCGAACCAGGTCTCTTCTTTGAGTTTCCGTCAGTTGGACACTGATTCTTACTTCTTTAACACATTCCTCATCTCCGAGATTCACAGTTTCGGTTTCTTCCAAATTTGGCTTATGTTGATTTTCGAATTGTCGAAACTCTTAGCAACATGTTCGGGAACCTCATTTTCTTCTTCATATTCCTCACATTCATCATCACCTGCCTCATTTTGTTCACTCGGTTCATGACATGACATGACATTTACAGGTTTTAGATTAATATTACTGAAATCATAAACAAACAAAGTTAGGAAAGTAAAATATAAACAGATAAGTAAACAAGCAAATTTGATAAAAGAGGCTTTTCATTTAAATTGAAAGACAAGCACAAACTTTAGCCATGGCCGAGGGCCAATTTGCCTTTTGAAACATCACAAGGGTATTTAAAAACTTCAAACAAATAAAATTGCATAAAGGGTGGGTCTCGGGCCTCTTCCGGACTACCACCGATTTTATTTTTTTTAAAAAAACAAAGACACATGTCTTTTCTACCCAGATGAGCGGGAAATCAGGAGTGGTGTGGAGGTCCAATCCTGCAATCGCTCCTCAGGCTCTGCATCACGGATGCCTGATGTCCCAGCCTCTTCCTCAATGACCGCATCAATCTCCTCAAAAAGGCCACAGATTCCTTCCCCGAGACCATCATCATTGACATATCCTCGCACCGGG
This sequence comes from Solanum verrucosum, assembly GCF_900185275.1. NCBI lineage: Eukaryota > Viridiplantae > Streptophyta > Magnoliopsida > Solanales > Solanaceae > Solanum > Solanum verrucosum. The sequence continues at coordinate 179,204 of NW_026020239.1, forward strand.
AATGACTGGTACAGATGAGGAATTGGCCTGGCCAATGCTTGATCAACATTCTTGTTCTTCATCTCTGCTTCGTCATCTGTTGGGACATATCCCAAACCGAACTTTGCTCCTTTGGCGGGAATTTGTATAGGCTCGACGATTCCTTGGAAATGCTTCCCCAATCCAAAACCTGGTTCGAAACCATTCTGGAGCATAATAGTAGCAATCATCTTGTACACGGCAGGCATAGGAGGTTGTGGAGCCAAGTCATCACCGGTCGCATTTACCAGCTCCACCGTGTAGAAATCACAACCTCGAGAAACATCATCAACAATCGGTGCATACCCATTGGAATGACTCCCTTCACCGTAAATGACCAATTCTTTGTCCTTCCAAACAAACTTCATTAGTTGGTGAAGGGTAGAAGACACAGCCCCAGCCGTATGAATAAACGGTCTTCCCAGAAGCAAGTTGTAACTGGTGCTGATATCCAACACCTGGAACTCCACATTAAAATCCGCAGGACCCACCTGAATATCCAAGTTTACTGCACCCAATGTGTCTCTTTGCACTCCGTCAAAGGCCCTCACATTGACTTGGTTCTGGTGAAGCTTTCCCAAGTCGAATTTCAGCTGCCTCAAAGTCGAAAGTGGGCAAATATTAAGACCGGATCCATCATCGACCAAGACGCGATTAATTATCTTATCTCGACACATACAGGTGACGTGTAGAGCTTTGTTGTGCATCCTCCCTTCAAAGGGCAGCTCTTCATCACAAAAACTGATTCGATGTCCTCGAATAACTTGGTTTATCATGGCTGCTAGATTGTCGCTGTTGGTTCCTACGGGCACATAAGTGTCATCCAAAGCCTTCATCAACGCTTGCCTATGCAGTTGTGAGCTCATCAACAAAGCCCATACAGAAATCTGAGCTGGTGTCTTTTCCAAATGCTTCACAATTGAATAATCTTTCGGCTGCATCTTTCTCCAGAACTCCTCGGCTTCAGCTTCACTGATCGGCCTTTTTGCTTGGTCCTTCTTCTGCCCCCCTTGGGCTAATTCTTCTGGTGTGTAGCACCTGCCGGATCTGGTCATACCATGGGTAACAGCTGTTTCAATCACAAACTTTGGTTGGGTAAGAGTTTCCCGTGGCACCAAGGCAACAACCTTCTCGGGTGTCAGAATCACAAACTTTTTCTTCTCTCTAATGCTCAACGAGGCTACAGCCCTTTCTAGTTCATCAGGAACAACTGAAACTATTGCCTTTGACACACACCAATCGTCATCTGTCTCTATCATATTGATAGTGACGCCTCCATGATTTGGCAAAGGATTACTGTTGACATTGGGCGCGACCGTCTGAAGAGAGACCACATTCTGATCGATCAGGTCTTGGATTTTATGTTTCAGGTTGATACAGTCCTCGGTATCATGTCCAACACTGTTGGAGTGATACGCGCACCTCTGGTCGGGTCTGTAAAACTTTGAGCTAGTATCAACCGGCTTGGGCCCCACTGGATGAATATATCCTGCCGCGGTTAATCGCTCAAACAACTTTGTTCGTCTTTCAATAAGCGGAGTGAAAATTCTAGCAGGCTTCTTCTCGAATCTAGGGCGGGGGGGATCGTAATTTCCTTGTTGCGGAGGAGGCATCTGGCGATAATTTGGAGCGTTTGGACGGGGGGCTTGATATCTGGGATATGAATTGGTTTGGTAATTTGGTTGTGGAGCTTGGTAGTTCAGGGGGGTATTTTGGTAAAGTGGAGTTGGGGTTTGGTACGTCGGGGGAGGTGTTTGGTAATTTGTCTGAACATTGGCACAGTTTGGGGCGGTATTTCGGTAGTGATGAGATGGAGTTTGATAAACTGGAGGGGGAGTTTGGTAGGTAGTAGGGGGAGTTGAGTAGCTATGAGGGGGAGTATTTTGATAGCTGGGAGGAGGGGTATTTGGGTAACTGGGGGGATGGGTATTCTGGTAATCAGCCTGCACATAACAAGCCGGGTACAAACTCTGTGAAGGTCGAGAACGACCTTGGTATGATAAGGATTTCCTCGGGGTCTTCTTTCCCTCGTAAGAGATAGAGGACACATCCTCTCTTTTCTTCTTCAATAAGCCCGAAGATCCGGGCGAGGCAGCAACACGGGCAATCTTCCCGGTTCTCAATCCATCTTCGATAGTCTCACCTACCTTGACTATCTCAGCAAATTTTGCTCCAATGAGCAACATAATTCTGTCATAATATTCGGGCTCCTGCACCCGCACAAACACTTCAACAATTTCTTTTTCTGACATGGGAGGTCTAACTCTAGCCGCCTCCTTTCGCCATCTATATGCGAACTCTCTATAGCTTTCAGTCGGCTTCTGCTTCATCTTCTCCAAGGAGTAACGATCAGGAACGATCTCCACATTATAGGCGAATCGTTCGATGAAGTCCTTAGCCAGAGCGTTCCAGCTAGACCACTGTCTCGTTTCATGAGACGTAAACCATTCTAAAGCTTCTCCGCTCAGACTTCGGCTAAAAAGCCGCATTAACAAAGCTTCGTCTCTTCCAACTCCCACGAGTTGGTCACAGTAGGCCCTCAGGTGCGCTAAGGGGTTCCCTGTTCCTCCAAAGATGTCGAATTTTGGCACCTTGAACCCTTCCGGGAGGTCCAAATTCGGATGAATGCATAGGTCTTCGTAACTCAACCCGGCGACCTCAGGAATGCAGTTCAACTCCTTCATGGCTTTTCTGATTTCCTCCTTCATATCTATCTTGGCGGTCTCTTCCTTTGACCTCCACTCTCTCTCCCTCTCCTCATAGTGGTCGAGCTCTGAACCATGGACATCATGCTCGTTGGGGACGGGTATTTGGAAAACGGGTTTCTGCGGTAGCGGTGGAGCGATAGAGGGACTCTGGCCATTTAATGGGGCGTGATAGTTTTGGGGATAAGTCTGGGGGTTGGTGTACAGGTTTTGGTGAGGGAGGGAAGTGTGTGGGTTATTAACGTTTTGGCCATGGGGGGGCAGGCTAGTTTGGTGGTTTGCATTAGGGGGAAGGAGTGGTGCTTGGAGGTTGGTATTTTGAGGAGGGGGTGGTGTTTGATAAGAAGCTGAGGCGTAATGGGGGTTTTGAGTGGTAAGGTCGATGACGGAGGGATTATGAGCAGGGCTTGAAGATGGGTTTTGAGCCTGTTCCACGTTAGGAGGGGGAATTTGAGCTGGAGGTCTTCCGTCTGGTTGAGTGTTGACAGCAAAAATCGGAGGAGGCAAATCTTGTCTTTTCTGCATCTCGACCCTCATCTCAGCAATTTGTTGCATCAACTGCAGGATCAGTTCATTCTGATCAGCAAGGGCGGGCTGAGCCACCACGACATCAGTAAGGCCAGGTTCTTCGTTGTTGTCACTCATTGTTGTTTTTCCCTTTTGTGAATTTTGGCCGGGAAAGGAATCTGTAGGCCCTTTTGATCTGGTAAAATAGGGATGATCGGCCAGTGTATCAACACAGATCAGTTCTAACTACCTGTAGGGAAAAACAACTCAAAGGCAAATATGTCAGTATTAGTTCTGGATGAATAATGCAAGATATCACATAGAAAGCAGATAAACACATAAAAGTTGCTTTGTCTGAGGACACGTTAACCTACGAGTAATGGGGACTGATTTTTTGAACAAGCAGGAATTTGCTCGTTTTATTTTGGGTCTAGTGACTCAGAAAGGCTAAATTGCATTGAGCTAAGGTCTTCTTGTTGCATCTTCTGGCATTTGTTAATCTGAACTCAATGTTTCCTTGCAGAATGAAAGAGGGGGAAAAGAAAATTTGCTAAAGATAGGGGCCGGGCCTTGAAAGGCTGCCTACGTATCTCCGAAGGAGAATTCAGGCCCTACGTAGTTCGAATATAAAGGAAATTTTCATTTTCATTCATTCATTTCTGGTGATTACAAGGAAAGTGAAAAACAGATAAGAAAGCTCCTAAAAGATAGATGGTGCCTTCACCGAAGCTTCTTCCTCTGACTGCTGTATTAGCCACGGGGGCTAAACTCATATGTTTCGGGGGCGGTTTCCTCGTTCTCTTCTTTCCATCGTCCCTTGAAAGGAGGTCTATAGACAATTTCCTCTTCAAGTTCCTCTTCAACAGATTCAGGTCCAGTGCCTTCAGGACCACTGTTGGTGGCCTCTTGGTTGAAAAAAAGGGCATTTTTCATGTAGTTTCTGAAGTCTCATAGTTATATCATTGTTGAAGTCGTCATGTTCTTTCCGCATAGCAACCGTCTCCTCGTTCATGACAGCATATCTTGCCATCTTAGCCGCTAACTCCGCGTCTAGTGTTGCACTTTTGGCTTGCGCAGCTGCGGTGGCTAATTCTACTTCTATTCTTCTTTCTCCCATCTCTCGAATCTCTTGTTTGAGTCGGCGCAGTTTCATCCTTAAACTCTCCTCAGTCGTTTTCACTTCGACATTCTTGCCCTTTTCCATCTTAGCAACAATTTCACCTTTCCTGAGATGATAGAGTAACGTTTTAGGATTTGGTAGTAGGATTTTATTTCTTGTTGAGAAACTCAAGACTCGTGGAATTTTGGTCGGACATTTTGGTAATGACTTGTATTTGGCATTGGGGAAAATTTCAAAAAAAAAAAAAAAAAAAATTCGGAAAGGAGTGGGCTAAAATGTCCTCATTCAAAGCAACAATACCACATAAACAGTTTAAAGCACACAAGCATATATCGCGTCCTAAACAGATATGTGACCCTTTTGTGCCCAGGGTAGGCCTAGCGAATTTGAAGGATGTATTGCGCTATTTAAAACAAATTGTTGCACCCCCCAAAAAGATTCATTAATAATTAGAGAATTCATTACAAAGTCAACGAAAAGGGTACATCTTTTAGGGAATGGATAAACTGCAAATGCAATAAAATCAATCCCTCGCAGGGGAATAAGATAGCTAAAAGGCTGAATGTTCCGCTCCTCCTCTTGCTTTTTCCACTTCTTCGCGAATGAGGAACTTACTAGTCATCACATGGGGCTCGGCGAACACAGCTTTGGAAGCCATCGGTACGCCCTGGAGAGTGTTAAGTTGACCATCCAAATTCGAGTCCAAACGTACCAGGCAGGCTCTTGCGTTAGCTAACTCTTGTGTGGCAAAGGCTAAGGCCCTTTGGCTTTCATATTCTCGATGTTGGAACTCTTGTTCCCTACGCAGGTATTCTTGCTCCCTACGTTGAAACTCTTGCTCTCTTCGATCCCATTCCTGCTGAAAGTGGTAGGCTTGGATTTGGAGCCTTACCTGGACATCTTCAATTTGTCGGCCCGTGCGTGGCGTCAGGTCAAGTGTGCCACGCAGATCATCATGTAACCATTTTTTGTACCCGTCAACATACCCAGCGTCATATCTGTCTTCAGTCATGCTTTCTTTTAGGTTAACCCGCCCGGCCCATTCATCGAGAATTTCCTTGGCATGAGGTATCTTGTCACACCCGTTGTAGTCAAAGACGTAGCGGCTAGCGTCTCCTTTGAAAGGTAGAATTTGTGTTCTGCCAAATTGCCGCATTACCCTGCTAGGGTTGTAAGGTCGCACACCTCTAATGCCAGGAAGAATTAGGAAAGGACACTTAGCCCCCTGAATGGCTATTTTCTCTGACATGAAATCTTGAAACATCCACTGTACATCTCCATCCTTTAAGTCGTGGAAGACTTTAGCCCATGCTTTCCTCGCGCTGTGGATCTTGAATCTATTGATACTCAAGTGTAACTCGTAATGGTCGAAGTGACTTTCTTTTCGTGGTTCGGCTAATTTCTGTTTCTGGGTCTCGCATGTCTTCACTAGATGTTTAGACATCCACCATTGCAGCAGGATATTACACCCTTGAAAAAATGGAAACCCATTTTTGCATTGACCCAAAGATCGGTAGATATCAGCCACAATGATCGGGGACAGGTTGAAGTATTTCTTGACTTGTCCCTTTTTACCAACGCCTTCAAAGATAGCGTGAGTTACCATGACAATCCGAGTATCAATTTCATTCCCTCCGTCCTGGGGAAATACCATTGTCCCTAAGAGGCATACGGCAAATGCTAGGGTTTGGGTTTGACTCCAACTACTGCGATTGAGAAACTCATTTGGAAAATTCTTGTAATAGTTTTCGTGTCCCCATCGTTCGTAGAACTTCATAAGCGGAATACTTGGGGTGTCTAGCCAGTCTGCATTTACCAGTAACAACATGTTCTTCAGTTCCTTACTGGTCGGCTTATCCGGTAGCAAAATGTGATGATCTGGATGATTTTTCCTTTTCTGGCACATTCCTACGTTGTCTAAGCAATCTCTGATTTCTTCAACAGTTGGTGTCATTTCGATATCTCCAAAGCGAAACACCATTCTCTCATCGTCCCAAAATCGAGTGACCACCTCAATGAACTCAGGCCATACTTTGAGATTCATTATCGACGGGAGGTGACCCAAGTGAATGGAAAGTTCTCTTTTCTGATACGCATTGAGATTGTACCACCACACACGGAGAAGGTTTGGCGTCTCAGTGACCATTTTGAAACTCAAGTGTTGCTTGGCCATCTACAAAAACATACAAAGAATTAGATACCCCCCGAACCCAAGACACAACAATTTGTCAAACAGCGCATACATCCTTCAAACACGTAAGTATGAACGTCCGTTCGGGCCGTGGGCCCTTTGGACTCAAGGTGGTCATTCTAATGGGCCCAACACGCCTTGGGTATTGGGTCATCTTAGGCCAATGCGCTAAATTTCGGGATTGAGTTTGGCTCTACGCTAGTCTTGACTAAGAGTGGGCTTGGTTTAAAGTGGATAGGTGACCCAAGCGGACAACTTGGGCTGAGACAGTTAACGACCGTTGACTATCCAGTAGCCAACTACATTCGTCAGGGTGCCTCGAGAACAATTTGGTTAACGAACGACTGCGGCCCGCATAATCGTCCTTTAAATGGAAATTTAAAATAATTGTCGTTTGACGAAATATGTCATGCCATGAATGCAACAGTTTAATATATACGATAAATAAAACAAGTAAACAGTTAAATCACATAGCCAAATAAATCAATCTTAAGGTTAGAACCATTCAAATCCCCAGCAGAGTCGCCATTTCTGTTTTATTTGGAAAATATATTTTTTGACTGATTTTAGAGTCGCCACTTAATTTTTAAAGGGAAATTAAGAAAAAACTTATTTTCAAAAGATCAAAACAGTAAATCTATTGAAATATTTAAAGCGTTCGAGTTCATATTAGCATTTCAGGAAGGGTTTGAAAGCACCCGAAATGCCCGCTAACACACGGTTATCCAGTAATTAACTATTTGGCTAATTGATTTTAAAATAAGGCATGCATACTTAAATTAATTAAGAGGTAAACAGTTTTAATACTTAAAAAAGATCTTAAAGGAGAAAGTGGATATTAAAAATATTATTTAAGTACAATATTTTGCAAATTTTCTTGAAAAAGTCTAGTAGAAAAATGTTTGCTTAATTTTAAATAGTTAATTCAACATGGTTATCTTTGGGGAGTTGAATTTTTAGAATCTTAAGATTAATTTAGCAAATAAAACATATAATAGGAATTGAATAGATAAGGAAAGGAAGTTTGGGCCCGAGTCTGGATCTGTCCGCCTGGGCCAGTACCTGGGCCCATTTTCGTTTTGGGCCTTTGGCTCAATTTTCACCTGTCCTAAGAACTAACAAGTAATAGTAAGTAAAATGGCGAGGGCTTAGGCCCAATAATAACAAAATACAATTCCGAATAAATAAAGGTAGGCTTTGGCCCGATCTTTTTCAACTCCCGATTTGCTCCGCTTTTCTTTCAATTTTGAGACCTGTTCGTCGATTTTTTATATCTAGCTGACTCGGATAAGAGGGGATATGGGCCTCCGTGGCCCAAAGGAAAATGCGAGGATAGAGTCCGTGAGGACCCCGGACAAATTTCACATGCAAACACGAAAATGAGAATCAATAAGTAAGAGTTATGAATAATATAGGAGAATTTATTATATTCTAATATTTACTACACTACCATATACTAATATTTATTACACTACTATATTCTAAAATTTATTATACTACCATATTCTAAAATCTATATACTACCGTAATCTAATATTCATATACTACCATACTTTAATATTTATATACGACTATATTCTAAACAATTATATACTACAGTACTTTAACATTTATATACTACTATATTTTAAATCTATCTATTGCCGTATTTTATTATTTACATACTACCATACTTTAATATTTATATACTACTATATTCTAAACAATTATATACTACCGTAATCTAACATTTATATACTACTACATTTTAAATCTATATATTGCCGTGTCCTAATGTTTATACTACCATATTTTATAGTTATCTACTATCATATTTTAATATTTATGATAAAAGATAATGTGTGCCACCAAGGGCCTTAAATTCATACACGAATGACACTTCAATGACCTTAAACGACTAAGCCTATAGTTAGAATTGAGCAGATGCAAAGCTTTAACAATAGCTAAATTAATAACCCATCCTAAAATTTCCAATTAGAAACAATTAAACCATGATCAACTAGTGGTCACGTGGATTTGAATAAGCCTATCACACCCAATCGTAAACCAACAACAAACAATAAAAAGGGCAAATATATATTCTAGTGATAAAAGCAATAGAAAATAAATGGGTCAAGACATGCTTCTCATCCCATGGAAACGATATAATTACACTTCAAAACGGAACATATGAGGCTGTGAAAAATAAATAAATTAAAATCCTAGAAACAGTTTGCTATAAACAACATTTGACTTATCTTGACAAAGTAATACACATAAACAATCTTTCCCTTCTTAAACAAAAGTGAACTTCCAAATAATGAGGTAAAGGTGGATACCTTATGCTCTCATGCAGTTAAGATAGCAAATGACTTATGTGATGCAAGAAAAAAATAAAAAAAAATAAAATAAAACAATGAACCTAAATGCTTTAACATGCACAAATTAATCAAAAATAATATTGGTAAGATAAGAAAGGAGTTCACATAATTTCCAGACTTGAACAATGAAAGGATTTTAGCGCCTACAAATTAATGAAGGAATGCCGGAAAGAATAGACATGTTTTAGCATATTTATGAGACCTAAGTCTAGCAACAAGATGATAATGAGACTAACATATCAAGGATCTAAAAAAGGATGGAGGAAGGACAGGCCACTGCCTCCAACAAAACAACAAATGGTGCAACATACGAACTCCACATCGACTAGCTTAGGATTTTGCCTCTAACACTCACGAAAACAACAACATTTACAAGAGCACGCCTTATGTCTCAAATGACCAAGACGCCTACTCCACTCAATCACTCGGCTACTACATAAGCGATGAATCGAGAAGAACAAAGGCAGTCGAGAAAAGAAGATAAATAAATCAACAAACAAGCTTCAATTCATCGAACAACACATCAACTAAAGAGCCAAAATTGAAACGAAGTCTACCTTTTAAAGTGCAGCGAGCTAAGACGAGACGAGCAGGGGGGCGAATTTCCACGACCACAGAAGAACTCTAACGAACCTCTGTAAATTTCAGCAACCAGCGAACGAGGGAGAAGGAAAATGAAAAGGTTTTTAAGTGTATTCTTGAAATGACTTTGCAGCTTAAGAGTTTTCCTCCTCTGTAAATTTTTTAATCCCTTTTTTTTCTCTCCTCCCCCTCTCTCCCATGAATAGGGGGAATATATAGAATAAACTAGGGTTCGGAAAAATGGGGGGAAAGGGCTGATTTTCCGGTTCAAAGAGCCCATTTCGAAATTCAAAAACCCCAAAATTCCTTTCACCATTAAGGATAGACATCCTTTTCTGAAATTTCTGCCCCATTCCGAAAAAGGAAAGGGGAGAAAACGCATGCCCCTGCTGCTACTGCGATTGTACAAACTGAAAAAGGCGTCTGAAGAAGAAGACAAAGAAAAACAGAGTGTTGCCTGGCTATGCGTATTGCACCGATTCACGCGTCTCTTCATGCCGTGATGATTTTCGTGAACTCGCTGATGTTCATCCTCGCGTGAGGCGCGTACACGCGTTGTTTGGAATTGTCGTCGACGTCTCTGAGCTGCTGCGTCGGTGCTGAAGATAAAGAAGAAGAAGAAACGTGGGTCTGGGGTCGGGTCTGGAAAAAGGGTTGTTGGAACATTGTATTGCTGTTAATTATTGTATTATATATGGGCTGGGCAATTGGAGTGGAAAAAAAAAGTTCTTGGTGGGCTGTGTTGGTTTGCTGGCAAAGTTGAAGAAAAAGGCCCAAAATTTTGGTCTTAAAATGGTTTTAAGGGGAGGTTAAAGATGGATTAGTATTAATTAATTAACGAGCTTCTTAATTTTGACGAAATAAAATAATTAACTTGATAATAATATAATTAATTTAAACATGAACTAATTAATTCAAACTCGTAATTATGATTTAAATTAAACCAAGTTAGTAAAACCCTTAGCTAAAAAGAAATAAAAATCTTTTGATATGATTTTCAAATATTTATAAAATATACTAATTAGACACATAATTATATAATAATTAACTTAATTATAAACTAATTAACTCGAAAAATATAAACTATTGATTAACCAAACTAAAACCAAATATTCAAATAAAATTAAGACTTTTTGAGGTGAATTTCAAATATTCATAAAATATACTAATTATACACATAATTATGTAATACATATATATTATCTAAAAATTATAAAAGGTGACAAACTATTTAAAATAACTTGCAAACTATTTTCATCATATTTTTTTCTTTTTTTGGAATTTTCTAAAACTTATTATTTTAAATCGTTTCAAATTGAAGAAGCTCGATGATTAATTTACATCGGGGAGGGTCGAAATTGGGTGTCAACAATGCAAAAGAAAAGATGACGATTTATTGGGACTTTAGAAAAACACTACTTGAGCAAAAACTCTATGTTGATTTTAAGCAAATCTGTTTTGGACACTTGAAACAAGAAGAATGGTTGTATCACTCAATGTGACAACATATGTCACTATTATTCATAGAAGACAATGAACTGTTTAAGCAACAAATGGACTAAACGAACTTATCAAGATCAATTTTACTATACATAATTAAAATCATAATATAGTTAAAATCATTGGTGACTATTCTTTATTAAATAAAGAAGTTAACTCATGACCTTTAAAAAAAAACTTTAAATTTAAAAGACCAAAATTAATAAAAAGGACTTATATGGATCCAAAAATCATAATATAGTTAAAACAATTGGTCACTATTCTTTATTAAACAAAGAAGTTAACTCATGGCCTTTAAAAAAAAACTTTAAATTTAAAAGACCAAAAAAAAAAAAAAAGACGTATATGGATCCAAAATTAGTTGTTGTAATGTCGAAAAATACAACCATAAACTATTATCATTACTGGTGTAGTATTTTAATACTATGAAAACAAATAAAGCAAAGTTATACTAGAACAATGGTAGTACAATTTACCAAAAAAAATATTTTCATATTGTTTTATATATATGAGGAGAGACGTGGGCCACTTGAAGTGTACTAACTACTATACATCTTCTTGTCATTATATATGAATAGCGCACTCAATACATTCCTCAAAATGCACACCACATTGTACATTACCTCTTCCAAATACAAGTAAAAGTACTTCATCTTTCTATTAAAACAAAAAAAGAGCAGTACTTAAAAGGATAGAAAAAGATGACTTTCAATTCATTAATTAGGCATGTTTTCCTATGTGTCATCATAGAGGTCATTTCATATATATATATATATATATATTAGATGCGATATGCCCGTGCTAAGCACGGACCCAACAAACATAGATTGAATGTATACATAATGCAGTTCATTCGTAGTTGTAACCACAAAGGAAATGTGAACAACAAACAAGTGGCAAACTATAAGTTAAAGCCAGAATCAAATAAAAGTTCAAGTCCATTCGTCGAAGAAATTTATTTTTATAAGCAACACATCAAGCATAACATACTTGGATCATTCTATTTTTTGATTGCTTGCCGACCACAATTTCTGTTACTAAACAACACTCCATACCTAAGATCAACTCCTGTTTTAGGACAATTCTTCATGCCTAAACACAAGTACACAACACTCCATATCAAAACACCTCACGACAAATTCCAATAATAGAAATACAAGTTAATCAAACAAACCTCAATTATATCAAGTTCTAGCAATCATGATACTTGTTTGGCCGAAGTAAATAACGGAGTTGCAACTGCTAAACATGCACCCACAATAGATGCAACTCCTAAACATGTACCCACAATAGATAGTTCAACACTATGCTTCAAAGTTGTTATATTCATATCACCATCAACTTATATATGTTCTTGATTTCTTTCTCTTTTTTTTTTACGAAGTAATGATTTCATTAGTGGCATCAAGAAGATGCAGAAATTTACATATGTTCTTGATTTCTTTCTAGGGACCTCGCTGATTTCTCTCTTATCTCATGGGATTGGACTTTAGAAATATTACAGATTGTGAGTTGCTATGCCAATTGCATTTGCTTTGATTGATGAACCGGTTTTTTTTCTTCAGCTGGAACTTTGTTTCCTCGACAAGTTTTGCCTTATCTTCTTCCTGCAACAATAACTTATTCTCATAACAGAAATCTTGACTATATAAATGACGATGATAACATTCACTTTAGTCGAGTATACTTGCAAAATAACAAAGTTTGTTAATTCATATTGATAAACGTATCTAGATCTGATCAATTAATTAGGTGACAAACATATAGTTGGATAAGACCATTTTGAGTGTCATATCAATTCTTCAAAACAGTTATTGTATTACCAGGTAATTTTCCTCCATTCCCCTTCTACTTCTAAAAAATTCATTCCCCATATTCAATTATTTATCCAAATCCCAGTCGGTAGCTATGATATCCAAAAGCTAACCACCTCTTGCTAATTGAGATGCATTATAATACAGTAGTTGTATTACTAGGTAATTTTCCTTCATTCCCCTGCTATTGCTTGCTGCATTGGAAACTAAATTGGACAAAACAAAGTTCATAAAAGAAAAGTTATTTATCTATTAGTTAGAGAGACCCATATCAAACAGAAAGGTCAAGAAATGTGGTTTGCTTTCTTTATCGGCTGAAACAACCACAGCGTTTCTCTTTTTTTGCACATTCCAGTTCTTTCAGTTGAGGAGGCAATAGCTTCATTCGTCATGCCTCCAAGAGGCAGATTCGAGTATAGATACTCAGATGCTCACATGATGTACTTTTAAAAAATAAATAATAATACACCTTTAAAAATCAAAATATATATTTGTTCTTTCTCTGACGTCTCTTTAGATTTATCATTAATCTACAAATAGTTCATTTGTTTTCTAAGTCATTTACACAACTTCAATACATCCCCAAGTCAAATTCGAAGAAGTGAAGACCAACGAAAATTACCAAATACACTACACTACATACACACGACCAATCACATATACAATGTACCTCCCTATTGTTTTAGTATGTAAATTTCTATTATTAATAAGTAAACACAAGGTGTTAGCAATTCAGTTGATAGTTAATTATATTATATCTCATTTCTAATTACTAATTAGATACATGCCCTGCCTTTCTACTTCAGTAAAACACATGTATCACTTTATATCTATCTATTACTATTATGGATTAGATTTAACTCTACAATTCTCAAATTTCTTCACTGTATTATTTTTCTCTACAACTCTCATTCTCCTTTACTACTTCGAGGTGTCATCCAGCTTTGGGTGAGTTACTCAACTGTCCTTCCCTCTTTCTTATTCACTCTCTCAATGTTAAATTTTATAGTTTTTCTGTCGACGCTTTCTAATTTACTTAATGATGTTCTTCTGCAGTTATATACATATTTAGGGGTGGAAAATGGTTGGATTGGATCGGATTTGAATGGATTAAGCAAAAATAGTTTGGATTACAATCCCTCCCCCACAACTTCCACCAACCTATCCCTAATTTTTTTTGTTTTCCAAAAAAATAATAATATGTTTTTTCAATAAAAAAAAAAAATTTTACCCCCTCCCCCCAGGAACCCCCCACCTTTCACCAACCGACTCCTAATTTTTTTTTGTTTTGCAAAAACAAATAAAAATCTGTTTTTCCAAAAAAGAAAAAAAAATTACCCCCTCCCCCGGGCACCCCCCACCCCAGGGTGCCCCCCTTCCACCAACCTACCCCTATTTTATTTTATTTTTCCAAAAACAAAAAACATATTTTTTTCAATTAAGTTTGAAAATTAATATTAATTTTTTTATTTTTTAGCACAATTAAGAATTTTGAGTGGAAGTGAAAATTAAGTGATCTATTATGGATCAATATGGATACCATATTTAACTCATTTTGACTATATTTGTAGAGACTCTTAAAATAACTTGAAGCCCATATTTAACCAATTAAAATAGGAAAAATTATATATAATAGTAAACTATTAATTCAAATTAAATGCTATAATCATAGTTTGATTTAATTGTATCCCATAACAAACTGTTGCTATTTCGCCTCTCTCCTGGTGAATCTCGCTCGCCACTCTCGTTCTCGCTGGCAATCTCCCTTGCCTCTCTCGCTTTTATATAAACGGAAATGTATAAAATGTGTTTGTATTTGTATAAAGCGAGAGAAAATTATATATGTACATATATTTTCATTCGCCTCTCTCCCCTTTCCCAGATCTCGCTCGCCACTCTACCAGATCTCACTTGCCACTCTCACTTGCCTCTCTCACTTTATACAAACACATATGTGTACATTGCATTTGTGTTTGTATAAAGCGAGAGAAAATTGTATATACAAATACAAATGTATATATTTTCGTCCTATACACATATGATTATACAAATACGATCTTCCCCTGCCCTATTTTCTTTTGTCTTTCTCTCTTTCTCGCTTTATACAAACACATATTATACAATTGGTCTTTTGTGTATGTATACCGAAACAGAAACATATTATACAACTGCTTTCTTTTGTATATGTATAGCGAAATATACATATTTATGTTTGCTATGGAGCGCAATTATGCAAATTATAGCTATAACATACAAATATGATTTTTATGTTTGTTGAATGTGAAAGTTGCACATTAAAAAATGAGTGATCCAAGTCATTAAATATGAGCAAAATAGACTCATTTCATTAATATGGACTGAAATTGTCACCCCTATACATATTACAAGTTAAGAAAAGATAAATTTATTAGGTTCTTCTCTTCTATTTTTTTTTGTTTTTCTCTCTACCGAGTTTGTTTAATGTTCACCTCTTGCGTTCCTTAAATTTTATTTTTTTAAACAAAACTGATGGGCTACCCCAGCTAAAATAAAATACGAAAAATCAAAACAAAAGCACAAAAACCAAAATGAAAAGGGAAGACCAAAATAGAAAAAGGAAATCACAGAGAAGAAGAAAATGCCATTACAGACAGAGGTCCACAATGGAGGTGAATTGACGCCTGAACTATCGTAGCTCCCCGTCAGCAAATTTGGGGCGACAACAGGGTAGTTCCTGTAGTATCTCTTCAAATTTTCAATCTAATAGCCATCAATTTTTAGCTCAAACTCATATCTAAGCTTTACCAAATTCAAGGTTTAAAACTGGTTTCCTGGGGTGATTCCAAAGTGAGCGGTCTTTAAGCTCTCACCAGACGCTGCAGAATCAACACCCAAGTTGAAGAAACTTAAACCAGTTCGTTTGAATGTTTGGTGTTCGCTAATTCTGACTCTTTGACTATAAACTTACATACAATCAGATGTAACACTAATTTAGCTTGCAATCCGTCCTAATAAATACCTTACAATGGGCTGAGCTTCATAAGGAACTGATACTACCATTAATAATTTATTTATTTTTAGTTCAGATCACAAATTAGTCTAGGTAAACTCTTAGTACAAGTTGTTGGATCTTTTTGTTTGCTGAAACATATTGGTATTGCATCTTTTGAAATAAGTGAATGGGGTTTTCTTGATTTAGTTTTAGACCTACAGACCTATCCCTTAATTGTATGATCTTTAATCTTCAATATGGTTCTCTATTTTTGTATGTGCTGAATCTTAGTTGTGGTAGTTATTGTTGTAAACTAACATTGTTCCATTGATTTGTTACTGCTCCATGACTGTGGAGCTTGAGAGAAAAGATGAAGAAGAAAGAGAAAAGATATTATTTGATGAATGAAGAATTACATCTGTGTGAGCTACTTATACAAAAATGTGATTAACTAACTAGCTATCAAACTAACTACCATTATCACTTAACTACAATATTAGCTAACTAACTAACAACCTATCAGTCAATTAACTAATAGCTAGTTATAACTAACTCAGCCTGTACTATATTCAACACCCCCCCCCCCCCCTCAAGCTAGGTGGTATGAAAATATCCTTAAGGCCTAGCTTGGACATCAAATAAGCATGTTGGAAAGTAAGCAACCCCTTAGTAAGTATGTCTGCAGGCTGTTCTGCAGAGGCCAAATAAACTGTGTTGATCAATCCCAGTTGGTTTTTTTCTCGAATCAAATGACAATCAATGTCAATGTGTTTTGTACGTTCATGAAATACTGGATTAGCTGCTATTTGGATTGCGGACTTGCTATCACATGATATATCAACTGGCAACTGAATGGACAATCCCAATTCCTTAAACAGACCAATAAGCCAAATAACTTCAGCAACTGTTGAGGCAAGACTCCTATACTCTACCTCTGCTGAGCTTCTCGAGACAGTAGGCTGTTTCTTTGACTTCCAGGAAATAAGTGAATCACCAATCTTCACTGCATAGCCACTTACTTATTTTCTAGTTGTAAGACATAACCCCCAATCAGCATCATAATAAGCGTGTAGCTTAGAAGAAGCCGTAGATGACATGAGAATTCCCATTCCAGGTGACTGATTTATATACTTCACCACCCTGGTAGCAGTTTCCATGTGAGATTGTTTGGGTGAATGCATGAATTGACTAAGATTTTGGATCGCAAATGAAATATCTGGCCGAGTTACAGTCAAATAAAGTAACCATCCTACCAGTCTTTGATATGGACCCGGATCCTCCAACACAAGATCATGCTGTGAGTTGATATGTTGATCAAACACGACTGAAGTTAACTTTTGGTTGACTTCCACAGGTGCTCCAACTGGCTTAGTACCTCCTAGTCCCAAGTCTGAAATGAGCTTAAGAGCATACTTCCTTTAATGCATCAAGATGCCTTCACTGCTTCTAGCAAACTCAGTGCCCAAAAAAAATCTAAGTTCCCCTAGATCTTTGATCTTGAAACTGGTTTGCAAAACGTTCTTAGTCTCTTGTATGAGTTTCATATCACTTCCTATTATCAACAAATCATCTACATAGATCAAAACAAAAACCTTCTTTCCATCTGCATGCTTAATGAACAAAGATTAGTCTAAGTGACTCTGAATAAATCCTGACTCCACCAAGGTTGTAGTCAATTTGATGTTCCATTGTCTAGAGGCTTGTTTGAGCCCATACAATGATTTAAGCAATTTGCAAACACTTCTTGTTTGACCATCTGTTGCTGGAGCATTGAAACCTTGAGGTAACTCCATGTATACCTCTTCTTGTAAATCTCCTTGAAGAAAAGCATTGTATACATCCATCTGATGTATATGCCATTTCTGAGCTGCAGCCAAAGCAATGACTAATCGAACAGTCACCATTTTCACTACAGGTGAAAAGGTCTCTTGGTAATCTAGTCCCTCTCTTTGTCTATAACCTTTTGCTACCAATCTTGCTTTATATCTCTCTATATGTCCATTTGCTCTGTACTTGACTTTATAAACCCATCTACAACCAATAGCTTTCTGTCCTTGAGGTAATGGAACTACCTCTCATGTCTTGTTATCTTCTAAAGCATTGATTTATGTCTTCATGGCATCTATCCATTGTGGGACTTTCACTGCTTCTGAATAGCTACCAGGTTCAATGATCGTTGAAGCTGAAAAATGACATAAAAAATCATTATAGTGAACTGATAAACATATGTAGCTCATAACATTCAATATGGGATATTGGCAACTCCTTTTGTTGTTAGTCAACACAAAATCCTTGTGCCAAAGAGGTGGTCTAATAGACCTATGTGATCTTCTATCATTAACAAATTGAGAGGGTGTAACATTCTGCTCAATTGGAACTATAACATCATCAACATTTTCTTGTACATTAGCATCTCCATTTTTTTGTACAGCATCACCAGTCGACTGTGTAGCATCATCAGTTGACTGACGTACAGGGGAAATCACTGACTCAACATCAAAAAATGAGTCAAAATCATCTACTGATACAGGAGAAGTAGCCTGATTCCTTGTGTCTGGATGTGCCAATTTGTTCTCAAAAGGAAAAACATGTTCATTAAAGTGGACATCTCTACATATAAAGAACTTCTTGTTTTCCAAATCTAATAATCTATAGCCCTTTTGATGAACTCCATAACCCATCATAATTGCCCTGATTGCTCTTGGTCCAAACTTATCTTGTTTGACCAGGTTAGTCGCATAGCACAAACAACCAATCACCCTAATATGTTTCAATTTTGGAACCTTGTGATAAACAAGTTCATAGGGAGTCTTCTTGTCTAGAACAGTAGATGGAATCCTATTGATAATGTAGACAACAGCTTCAATACAAATCCCCCAAAATCTGTCAGGCAAGCAACCTTGAAACTTAATAGCTCGAGTTGTTTCAAGTATATGCCTATGTCTCCTCTCTACCACCCCATTTTGTTGAGGGGTATATGGACAAGAACTTTGATGAATAATACCAAGGGATTGAAAAAGATTTGCACAATGTTGATTAAAAAATTTAGAACCATTATCTGATCTAAAAACTTGGATTTTCTTATTGAATTGAGTATGAACCATAGCAATGAAGTTTTTTAGCAAGAAAACAACATCAGACTTAACTCTCATAAGAAATACCCAAGTCCATCTAGAATAGTCATCAACTATAGTAAGAAAATACTGCATACCATCATATGTGGATGTTTTGTAAGGACCCCATACATCCATATGTAACAATTTAAATAGTCGACTACTCTTAGTGACACTAACAGGAAAAGGAACTCTAGTTTGTCTAGCCAAATGGCACATATCACACTTGTCTATGATAAAGCATGATTTATTCTGAAAAGTTGTAATTCTTCTTAAAACTGACATGGGAGCATGTCCCATCCTTCTATGGCATAATGCTGCATCAACCTCCTTTTGTACTGCCAAAGATTTCTGATGTGTGATGTTTCTCGTCCTCCTTTTTGAGTACATTACATATAATCCATCTTGTTCCTTACCAATCTCCCTCACCTTCCCAGATGAGAGATCCTGAAATAAACAGAAATTAGGGAAGAACACAACACAACATTGCAATTCTTTTGTCAGCTTGGACACAGACAAAAGATTGAATTTAAATGTTGGCACACACAACACATTCTTAATGAAATCACCTCCAGACAATTGACAGTTCCCTATGTGAGATATATTTGCAGATTCTCCTGTCGGTAATTGAACCTTCCCTGCATCATCTATTGATGTACCAGTTTGTAACCCAGACTTATCACCTATCATATGATTAGTGGCTCCCAGTATCAACAACCCATTTCACACTATCATCAATATGAAGAAGGATGTACCTGCAGTTTTAGCACTTGCAGTGTTAGCAGCATAGTTGGAATTTCCTCCCATGTTTGCACCTGTATCACCTATGGAGCATTTGTTCAACATTTTGACAATCTGATTGTACTGATGCTGAGTAAGAGCAGGTGCAGGTTCAGGTCCTACTCCCACACCATGTTCTGTAGCTTGAGGCCCATGATTATATCCTAAGTTTAACCCTACAAGAGGATGTGTGGCAACATTGGCTCTTTTCTTCCCTTTGAAGTTCTCTGGATAGCCAATTAGTTTATAGCAATTCTCCTTAACATGTCCCTTCTGCAAGAAATATTCACACTTCTGCAATTTGTAACAATCAGCCCTAGTATGACCCTTCATATTGCAGAAATCACAATGTTTCCTCTGATATTGATGATCTCCCGAACCAGATGATTGTCCTGGTCCTAAACTTCTGGTTGAATACATAGTTGTGGCATCCTTTTCTATAGCATAAAAAGTTGAGGGTTCCATTCGACCTGCAACAACACAATTACCTCCAACAAGCATATTTTGGCTTTCATCCTGTATAATCATAGCATACGCCTGATTCACACTAGGTTCAGGACTCAACGTTAAGATTTGAGACCTCGCATGAGCATAACCATCATTTAGCCCCATAAGGAACTGGAATAGCTTCTGCCTCTCTAAATGTTCTACAAAATCTTTCGATCTCTCACAAGCACACGTTGGAAATGGAATAATCGAATTATGTTCATCCCAAAGATCTTTCAATTTAGAATAATACATTGAAACAGATGATATACCTTGAACAACAGTTGCTATTTCCTTATGTAAATGGTAAGCTCGAGAATTGTTTACCTTGTCAAATCTCTCTTTAAGGTCATTCCAGACGAGATAAGCATCAGATCTAAAAAGGATTCCACTAAGAAAATTTGATTGTACACTGCTCATCAACCACAAAACCACGATGGAATTACATCTCTCCCATCTTCTCTGTAGATCTCCTTCATACATGCTTCTCGTAACAGATCCATCGATGAATCAATTTGTTCCTTCCTAGAAGTGCCAACTTCATAGCTCAACTCCAAAGCATGTATTTCTCCATGCCTTTGAGCTGAATTTCAATTGAAAGTGAACCTGGTGCATCAGAAAGATGCAAGTACAATGGATGATTGTAGTCAATATTACTCCCCATAGATCTGAATTTCCTTCAAATGCGCAGCAATCAATGGTAGAAAAATGAATCTCCCGATCCTCTGTATTCTGTACTACTCAGAGAACCCCTAGATCCATACCATTCTAGCTCTAATACCATGTAAACTAACATTGTTCCATTGATTTGTTACTGCTCCATGACTGTGGAGCTTGAGAGAAAAAATGAAGAGGAAAGTGACAAGATATTATTTGATGAATGAAGAATTACATCTGTGTGAGCTACTTATACAAAAATGTGATTAACTAACTAGCTATCAAACTAACTATCATTATCACTTAACTACAATATTAGCTAACTAACTAACAACCTGTCAGTCAATTAACTAATAGCTAGTTATAACTAACTCAGCCTGTACTATATTCAACAGTTGTTTATCAATGTTGAGAAGTTTCCTTGCCTCTGATGGTAATGATTGAAAATTCTGATATTGAACTATTGTTGTACCTGCAAAATTAAAAACTTTATTAGCTAAAAAATATATTAGTGCATTGCCTTCCCTAAGAATGTGAGAAAAATGCACTAGCCCCTTTTTCCTCCAGAAATTGATACTAGTAATCTCCATCCTGATCTTCCAAGGGGCTTCCCATTTTCCTTTTTTCATATTGGTTATGGCCAAAAAATCTGATTCTATCAAGATCGGTACTCTCTGCTATTCAATACAGTGTTGAATACCTCCTTGAATGGCTCTTGCCTCTGCCTGGATGCTATTTGTGATCCAAAGTCTTTTAGCTTCAGCATATACTAAATTACCATCAGCATCCCTAATACAAAAGGCTGCAGATCTCTCACCGAGATTGCCTCTACAAGCCCCATCTGTGTTACATTTTAACCATCCTATTTCAGGTTTTCTCCAAATCACCACCTGTGATTTTATTAGGGGTCTGTATTGTTCAAAGTGCTGAACCAGTTGAGGCCACTGGTTAGGAATGACCTTTATCCAAGGGTACTTTAGTTTCACTAGTTTGACTAGGTTACTATTAATCTCTTGAATCACCTTCCACTTCGTCATATTCCCCCATGCTCTATAGTATTCCTTCTTTTCCACAATTGCCAACAAATAAAAGCAGGGACAACTTGAAGAATAGGGGTAAGTTTTGCACAATGCCTTATGTCCCACCACTTCTTTATTGCTTGATGAACCTGAATGAAAGGACCTTGTAACCCTATAGCATTTGCATAATATTTCCAAATTGATCTTGCAAATTATCCATTGATAAAGAGATGAACCATTGTTTCCTCTTGAGCTTTTTCACAACATCTACACCTAGAAACCATGTTTATCTTCAACGTCTTCAACACTTCATCCATGGGAATTTTTTATTTCCACAACCTCCACAACAAGAAACAAATTTTATAAGGGACCCCTATACTCCAAATAGAAACATATTCTTCCTTCTCATGACCTTTCTGTCTGATCTCTTCCCAAGCACTGCCCATTGAAAACTTTCCAGAACTAGTTTTCATCCACCAAGGATGATCAGAAAGCTCAGGAATATATTCATATTGAAGTTTCTTTTGAGCATGTTTAGCAACTAATTTAGGAAGGTATTGGTGAAGCTTTTATCTATTCCATCCATTTGAATCCGCGAAAAAATTCAACTCTTCAGTATTAGGAGCTTTTATAAAATCTGGATGAGTTGATTTTATAGCTCCCAAACCAGTCCAGTTATCCTCCCAAGTGTAAGAAGTACCACTTATTGGCTCCCACTAGATATTCCCATCTATTTCATCTCTCGCCTCAATCATTTTCTTCCATATTTGAGATCCATTTTTCCACAACACATCTGTTGGTTTAAATTTCTTACAATATTCATTCCACATGAAATTTGATCATAAAGAAGAGATAGTTCTGAACCTCCACCAGAGTTTAGCAAATGGTGCTTTAGAAATATCATGAAGAAGTCTAAAGCCTGATTTGCCCTCTTTTTTTGGTAGGCACAACTTTGACCAAGATACCGAATGCTTACTTCTACCTTCTTCCTCCAAAAAAATCTAGCAAAGATCTTGTCGATCTCATTAATAGTGTACTTAGTAAGGACAACTACAGATAGCAAGTATATAGGAGTACTTTGAAGCACACTTTCAATAAGCACAACACCTACAAAAGATAAAAGTTTTCCTCTCCAATTTTGCAATTTTTCCTTAACTTTCTTTATCATATCATTGTAATACTCCTTTCTTTTCCTGTTGTGAAAGACTGGACAACCCAAATATTTGAAAGGAAAGTTTCCCTTGGAGAAACCAGTAATCTGCTCAACTTTCTCCACCAGTCTAGCCTCCACTTTATGAAACATATAAAAGAAACGTTTTTCCTTATTAACCAGTTGCCCTGAGATTGTTTCATAATCTTTAATAACCCTCATTATTTGCTTTAGAGACCCTTCCTCTGCAGATGAGAAAATGATAGTGTCATCTACATACGCTATATGGTTGATGTTCCGACTCCAATTAGGCATTCCATAACCCACAAAGTTATGATTTTCAAATAGTGAGTTTAAAGCTCTAGATAATATTTCTGCAGATAGTATAAACAAAGCAGGGGATAGAGGATCCCCTTGTTTTACCCCTCTAGTAGAGTGAAAAGAGCCTTTTGGTTGTCCATTAAATAAAATGGAGTACCAGTTATTAGCAATCAACCTCCATACCATGTCAATGAACTGATTTGAGAAACCCATATTTGACAAGACTTTGACGAGGTAGAGCCACGAGACCCTATCATAAGCCTTAGCCATGTCAAGCTTTATAATAACATTGGTTGGTTTTCCTCTCTTCCTAATATCCGTAACAATCTCTTGAGTTAATAATACATTTTTAATAATGCTTCTACCCTTCACAAATCTAGACTGATTAGGAAAATCAGTTTTGATAGTACTTTCTCCATTCTATCATGAATGACTTTGGAAAACACCTTATTGATAAAGTTACTAAGACTTATAGGTCTTAAGTTTGAGTAGCTTTGAATAAGATCTTTTTTTTTGTAACAACACCAGGTTGGTGTGAGTAATAGATTTTGATAAGGTCTTTTTTTGGTAACAACACCAGGTTGGTGTGAGTAATAGATTTTGACGAGGTTGAATTTTTTCACTATCCAAGCTATCAAAATACTCTTTCAGTACAAAATTCTTCTACATAAACTTTCATAATTTTACTAAATTCAAACTCTTTAAGAGCTGATTTTCCCCAATATATGATCTCCCGAACTGTTTTTTTCTTTAATATGACTGGAGCTAAATATAATTACAAGGACAAATACTCATCAGATTAAATTTAAAAACAGAATTAAACTTAGAGAGATTAGACGGGACAATAGTGACATAAACCAAGAATTTTAGCGATGAAATTTAAGCAAAGATTGAAAGAAAAACTAATTAAAATTGAAACACCCAAAAGAGGAGATGAAGAGAACTAAAAGAGTAGTCTTTCAGAGTTTCAAAGAAGAGATTAAAGACCAAAAAAAGCAACACAAAGGAAGTAAATGAACGTTGTGAAAAATTTGTGGTCAAAACTTACCTGAGATTGCAAAACCCATGTTGAGAGAGAGTTCGTAGAATGAGAGAAGTCAACAGAACCCAACCTTGAAAATTTGGAAGAGAGTGTGTTTCTATTATACTTGTGAGAGAGATGGTAGATTTTTCCAGATTTCGCTCCCTTTAAAATTTTTTTTAGATTTTTCCAGGTTCCAGATTTTACTCACTTTTACAATTGAGTGAAATTACTTGACTACCCTAGGTCGTCCATGGTTTGGCATTTCTATATAGTAGAAAAAGAAAAAAAATATATATATTCCTCCTTTATATTTTATTTACTACTACATCTTCTTCAAATCCAAAAAAAGCACGAAAAAAAATCAGATCTTTTTTCAAGTCCTTATTCTTCTTTCTATTTAAAAAACAAAACCCATGAAGAATTTGAAGGTAAAGTTTTGATCTGTCATTCTTTACATCAATGGCTCCGTTACCATTGTAATATATATAGAGCAAAATCGACGAGTTGAGTACTTTGTATTTGCAGCGGAAGTCTTTGATTTTTCTACTTTCACAGGATTACTCCAAAGTCTCTCTTTGAATCACTAGAAAACAAAGTTTCATTCACAAACTAAATGTATATTTGTGTTTCACACCTTCGTTGATCTTCAGACAAAAAAAGGTTCTTCATGTCATTTTCTTTTGGTTTTTTGTTCTCTTTTTTTTTTTTATTGTTCATGTTATCACTTTTTCTGTAAAGGAATAAATTCTTTTATCAAGAGGAGTTGATAAGTTTTTCAGATTAATTAATATTCCTTTTTTATTTTATTTTAAAAGAGATAATTAATTCTCATCTCTTCTCAGACAACTTCTTGGATTGGATCGGTCCACATGGACGATCTAAAACTTACAATAAAACTTCTTGAAAATCTTAAATTTTTAATTCATCAATTTCATAATTAATAGGGGTAAAATAGTAAACTTATTATGTACATCACTATTTTCTTAATAGACATGTCAATTCAAAAGTGAATAAGTAATTAAAAACAGGGGAGTACTTGTTACAGAGTGCCAAGAGCTGTCTAGTAGCCACCATGTGATTTTTATTTGGAGTGTTCCATGGTTAGTAATCATAAGGCGTTTGTAGATATATAATTTTTTTAATTAAATCTAAGATTTTACACCAATTCAATACTTAAATAATTTTTTTAGATTATTTTAATTTTAATAAGTTTATTTTAAAAAATTTAAAAATTATAAAAAATAAAATCATATTCATAAAAAAATAAATAGTGTGATAGCGTTTAGTGGAAAAGAGGCATGAACTAGTACAAGTTGGTAAAATATGATATTGATAAATGTTCTAGCAATTGGCTGAGAAATAATTAAATAAGTCCTGAATTAGTAACGATGACATAATGAGCATGATTGAACATTATCCTCATGAAAGAAAGACAATATATGTAAACTACACCCTACTATATAGATCACAAGTGATGAGAAAAATAATTCATGTGGACACATAATATATATGCCAATAAATTGACAACTTAGCAAGTCTATTGTTTTAAAAAAGAAAAAGGTAGCCTACCAACATGGGTTGTGGTGCACGTATGGGAGTGCTTCACCCTTAATCAGAGGTCTCGGGTTCGAGCCCTGGATATGGAGAAATTCTTGTTCGGAGCGTCACCCCTGAATGGGCCTTGCAGAACGTAATTCAAAGTTAGTCGGAGCTCCAATGTGAACTCCGGTCATCGATTGGGAAAGAAAAAAAAAGAAAAAGGTAATCTAAAATTTGTGATCCCAATTTTGTATTAAGATATTTAAATGAAACGTGAGGAGGACAAGGAAGCAATTGGGTGGCTGCTATAGATCCACATATGGATGACAATGATATACATACCTTCACCTAATTATTATAGCCTCTAGCGGCTTCCTTTCCAAACCCATGTGCTCCACAGCTCAAATTTGCGTAAGGAATTTATGGTGAATTGATAAGTATGTATTCATCTTTAATCAGATGTTTTGAGTTTGAGTACCCTTAGGTATGAAATCGTTATTGTTAGGAAACAGTTTACCTCTCAAATGGGGCTTTTCGGTGCTCAAATTTAAATTTAGTCCAACTCTAATATAAATACTAAACGGTAGGTGAGAAATATATATATATTTTTTTTTTGCATAAGGACAATCCAACGAAACCAAAAATAAAAAAAATTGCACAAGGATAATCCAAAATTTACTAGCACACTGACAAAACCTCTTAGTTGAGGCATTTAGGAAAGTTTGGTGGAGTGCATTAAAAAATAATAATATATATATTAAATTTATTTATTACTAATATTTTATTTGATACATATTTTCAATCAACAATATTAATATATCATGTTCACCACTATTTTTATACACCCTACGAAACCACCCTTTAATTTGCAAATAACAAAGTAAAACTCAATTAACTAATACAAGTGTGCTAATTGATAATGTACTCTGTCTCTCTCCTCTTTTATCCACACTTGTGATTGAATATACTTTTAAGCAAGTGTGATAAGAGAAGTTGAAGGTAGAAAGTGAGACAAAAAGAGGAAAATAAAATAAGACCAAAAAGGAAATTGTCCATAATTACTTTTATAGAGTTGTGCTCTCTGTTTGGTGCTCAAGAATCAAGAAAGATCCTAACTTTAGAAGAGAATGTCAACAATCGCTAGTGGTTACCTCACAAATTCTTTCTCTAAAATGGCAAATCTCACCAGACATGAGAGTGTTTCTGCTTCCTGGATAATGTCAGTAAGCTCATCTATGATTGGGTATCTATATATAGTAAAGATCAGCATGTGTGTTATTACTTCATTGCAGGTCACTGAATCCCAATTCCTCAAGCACGGGGAAGAAACAAGTGTTTAGAGAATTGCGATATCCCATTCCACAATCTGAGACTGAATCAACATACACATCGAATCTCCATTTTGATCGATTGCAGCTGTCGGATGAACAAGTGTTGGATCAGGAAAATCGACTTCAGTTTGGTCAGTTCATGGCACATGAAGCAGTGCTTGATGAAGAATATTGGGTTAGTATCACTCTTCATAATTTAAGATCCAATAGGTTGTGTTTTCTGTATGTTTAGCTTCAATAATTGACAGACAGCAGCATGGCTGCGAGCTGAATCTCACTGGGAAGATCGCCAGAATGATCGGTATGTACCCTGTTTTCTCATTTCTTCACTTGAAAAGTATGCTTATAAATGAATCAATCAACTCGCCTCTGATCACCCCTAAACTAGTCGGGATTGGCTATATGAATTCTTTATAAGATCCATCATGTTATGACTATTCTTGTGCGATAATGGTATTATTTTTATGCCATTACCATTTTTAGTGGATAATATCCATATTTGATCCATTTTGAGAAAACATTGGTTATCCGACCCATATCTAATGGGTCGGATTGGATGGTTACTCGTTTTCTTTAACCATTTTCTTTGATAATGCAGATACATCAATAACTATAAAAGGAAATATGCAGAGCAGGTACTCAACTGGTTAATTTACAAGTGTTACATGAAAAACGTATGCGCAGTGCATAATATCTCATAGTTCCACTATGCAGGAGTTTAATGCCTTGAAAAGAAGATGCAAAGCACAAATTGGGCAGAGATGCACCTGCATTGTTGCTGTATAAATCTGTTAACAGAAATTTACCTTCACGTAATACTCCTTCCGTTTCACAAAGAATGGTCTAGTTTGACTTGACACGGAGTTTAAGAAGATAAAGAAGATTTTTGAATCTTGTGGTCTTAAATTAAAGTTATGTCAAATGTACAAAATTGTCCTTTACTCTTGTAGCCTTAAACATGTCACGTGGAAAGCTGAAATTATAATGTTACCAAAAAAAGAAAAAAGTCATTCTTTTTTAAACATACTAAAAAGGAAATGAGGTCATTTTTTTTAAAACAGAGGGAGTATTATTTTTCTTCAACTCTTGCAAGACAATTAGCTTCAAACTTGTTTTAGTTCATTAAGAAAAAATCATCATATCTGACATGTACGGTTGACATCAACAGGTGCGGGCAGAAGATAAAATTATCAGATATACAGTACTTAAGAGTATCGTTGGGACACTAGATTTGATCATCGGGCACTTGTCACATGGAGAGGCTTTTCCTGGGGTATTTTGGTGTAAATAAATCTGACAAATAAGTAATAATTTCCCGCAAAAATTTGAAATGTCTTCAATTCCACAGGGAAGGGTGAATTCCCCTGATTTGAGCAACATTGAGAGAAGATCCTCCAATAGATATGGTTATATTGCAAATTTATGTGTTTCCAAATCTTCTCGAAGGCAAGGTGTTGCAAGAAACATGTTGCATTTTGCTATTAGATTGGCGAAAGAAAATGGTAAGCAATTAGGATGCAACAGTTGTAGAATCAATGATCAATCACCAAAAGACTAAATCTGTTGTTTGTGTGATAGGTGCAGAAAAGGTGTTCGTGCATGTACATACAAACAACGGACCTGCACAAAAGCTTTATCAAAAGGTTGGCTTTCAGGTAAAAACTAAATTTCTGTTGTAACTTAAGTCAATCTGTTTTTCTCGTAAATGAAAATTCCAGTCTTTTACCAGGTGGTCGAAGTGAAAAATCATAAACTCGCTGAAGAACAACCTCACTTGCTTTTCCTCAGAGCATGAAACACATTGAATGCAAGTCAGTTTTTTTCTATTTTTTGGCTCATGATATATTTGGAGTATACCCTGCATATCTTATTAGCTCCCAACATGCCAATTTTTCACATGTATGCAGCCAGTAATGATCAAAACTTCAACTAAGATTAAACAAATATTTGATGTTTTCCTTATGAGACATAAAATAAGAGAGGAAGAATTCATTAATAAGTTTCCAATGAAAGTATGTCTGATGAACAAGGAAAATATCCATCACGTCTTGTTCGACATTCTTTCTATTACTCTAGTCACAACAAAAACAGAGGAGAGATTGACATCCTTATAAATGAGAAAAAATAGCGATCATCAAAAAATCAAAACAATACTTTCGAAGAACTGAATTAATTTTCCAAGTGTACTGCAAACATCTTTTGCCATTGTTTAATTCAATAGGTGAAATTTTGGCACATGTTCAATCAAATACATGTATTGATAGCATAGGTTTAAGTGATCTTTGCTTCTTAAGCATTATCTCTTGCCTTTTTTAAAAAATTCAAATTAAATTATTTAGTTATAAGAATAATGGTGCATGTCTTGGTGCATTTTTTGTCCATTTCTGAAATTTCTTATCTAAGAAACAGTGAGTTCAGAAAAATTTAATTGGTTACATTAGAGGAAATATCTGAATTGCAGTGTTTGTAACTAGAAAAATTTTACAATGGTAGAGACCCAACCAACAATAGTTGTGTGACCCTCCATTGATTAATTGACACTTGGATACTGTGTTTACTTCTTTACCTTTTTATCATCTCTCTCCTACTCAACCTTCTTTTCATTCATTTTCTTATTTTCTTACTCCTAATAAATATTTTTTAACTTCATTTTCTTAAGATGTTGATATATTGAATAAAATAATTAATAAACATTTTTTTTATCACAATAACTAAAAAAACATTTTAGGAGTGAGTATTTAAAATCCTCATATCATTCAATATTTTTAATAATATCAAATTAACTAAAAAATATTTAGTGTTTTCTCAATTACTAGCACCTAAAAAAACAAATTAATTCAAATTTAGTTTTCCATTTTTTTAAATTCTGTTTTAGCTCATATATTTATAGTCATTGTTATTTTAATTTTGTTTTAGTTCATATATTTATAGTCATTCTCTTAATAGATAGTATCCGTTATTTTTCCTAAAATTAAGTTATAATTTTTTTAAATACTTAATAGAAACATGGTGGAAATATATATTATAACTGAATGTACGTAAAGACATGAAAAATGAATTCTTATAATATTAAGGCTAAATGATATTATTATTATTATATTATTATTATTACTATTATAATAATAATAATAATAATAATAATAATAATAATAATAATAATAATAATAATAATATAATGAGTAGTTAATTTAAAATTATATGGAACCGATTGATTCTTGAAAATAAATTAAGCATTGTGTCAAATTTTTTAAGCATAGGTGGTTTTTCGATTTATTTTTACTTTAAAACTAAAACTAATTATATCAATTTTTTTTAAAATAAATTAAAGTAGAAGAAATATTCAATTTGACTAGATTTTTATTTAGTTCGATTTTCGATATTCAGTGAATACTTCTTAATACAAATATAAAGTGTGTGTGAATTTCTCAGTCAAAATTTATCTTTTAAAGGTATCCTAGGGATTTGATTCAATTTTTTGAGATGTAAAATGAAAATTTTCAAAGATTATTTTTCTAAGGCTACGAGGAATAATTATGTTTTAATTGAATTGGTTGAGAGGTGGCAATTTTTTAAATTGATTTAGTTGAGGGACAAAAATGATTAATGGGAAAGAAAGAGCTAATCAAGTTACTAATTAATAAAGAGCACAAAGAATTAACAAATAAAATGTGAAAAAGAGAGGAATATTGAACAGAGAAGAGCTAAAATAATTTGGAAGGAAAAGGGGGGAATTTGGAGAAAAATAAGGTGAGAGAGTGTGTGCTGTTAAAATGGGCCCACAAATCCAAGTGTCAAAAATTGAATGGAGTCTCACACAACTATTATTGGTTGTGCCTCAACCATATTAAATTTTTTCTTTGTAACTGTATGACCTCTATATATAAGTAAATAAATGAGAAAAGACATAAAGAGACACTTGAAGTTGTCCCAAATTTTCAAAAAGACACTTTAACTATGCGGATGTCATATTGCTCCATAAACAATCTTGAACTGATATTATTA
The DNA here is from genome assembly GCF_900185275.1 of Solanum verrucosum. Taxonomy (NCBI): domain Eukaryota; kingdom Viridiplantae; phylum Streptophyta; class Magnoliopsida; order Solanales; family Solanaceae; genus Solanum; species Solanum verrucosum. The sequence continues at coordinate 210,394 of NW_026020239.1, forward strand.
CATCGTTTTTTGTTCACTTGGCATAGAGAGGGTATGCACTCTCTTAAAGAGCGTGAACAACCTAAAATAACGAATATAATTTTATTTTTACAAGTATTTTGTTATAAAATATATTTTCTTGTTTTTCTTATTATTTTAACTTTTTGTCCTTATTATTTTTTCTTTTTCTTTCTTGTTTCTTTCTCAAAAATTCATTGTCATCTCCATTGAAGCTCCTATTTAATTGTCACAATTTTACCACTACTCCACCTTCTTTTTTTACTACTATTAGTTTAACACTCTTCAATTTTAAAACCATATATAATTTTCTTTATATTTTGAACAATTTGATAAATCATTAGATTTCAAGATGATTAGTAGGTATCATTTAGTTTTTTAATTCAAATTTTAATCGAATTCTTTCAATTTTCGAGAAATTCATTGATTTCAAAATTATCATTTCTAATTTTGAAGTTATATGAAAAGGAGAAAAATTAATTGATGATACCTTCAAAATTTTGATTTTTCTTAGAAAAATAATTAATAGATCCCTACGGAAATCTTTTTCAAATACAAAAATTCAGTATCTTCCGCCGAATTAGTAAATTAGATAGGATTCCTTTGTCCAGAATAAGAAGTGGTGGGTCAATTTTCATAAATTTCATCGTAAATGTGAAATACTTATACAAATAAGTCCATACCGTAAAATCGATTTTCGACGGAATGAAAAAGACATATATGGTAGAATCGTAACCATAGAATACGACCCTAATCGAAATGCATACATTTGTCTCATACACTATGGGGATGGTGAGAAGAGATATATTTTATGCAATTTCATGTTTCAGGTTCACAAAGATATTATGATCCTTAGCATACTTTGCAGCCTCCTTATCGACTGTATCGTCCACTTTTAAGTCAAAACTACGGACAAAATTGTCTAATAAGGGGGTACTTTTCCAAGTTGGTAGCTTCCGCTTCTGGGAGATCAAACGGAGCTCGATTAGTTTCTGCTAGATGAGATATAAAGAACATAACCAATACAGGAAACAAGGGAATACCAGACCATATATGCTTTTGCGCCATGACAATCTCACTCGAATTACGGGAAAAGCCCTTATTGCAAAAAGCTAGATTATTAGTTCTAACCTTTAGATTCACATCCCGTAATGCTACATCTAAGAGCTTATTCTTCATGAAAATATATGTGTCTTCTTGCTGCGGATTCGTGAAAAGAGCTAAGATCCGCTGCTATTTCCTAATTCCGTGCCACGGTACAGGATATTTGCCAATGGATGGAGTTGTAGTGAAAGTTTATCAATAACTTTTAAAAAATCATTGGAAAAAAGGAATTTGGCCGAAGAAGAAAAAGAAAAGAAAGAAAATGGAGGAGGGCTCAACTTGACGTGGGGGTGAGGGTGAGGATGAGAGGTGAAGAAAGAAAGAAAGAAAGAGAGAAAATGGTGGGAGGGGTAGCTTGAAGATAAGTAGAATTAAGATGAAATCAAAATTAAAATAAGTCATAGAGAGAGATTTAAATCGTTTTGATTGAACACATATTGTCAACAAACTCCTTAAAATGATTTTTTTGATAAAAATAAGGTAAAATATGTTTCATAAGTGACATTTCCAATTCATTATCCCTCCGCAGTCACCCAACATCCCCAATTCCCATCACTTGACTATCCCACCTTGAACCATCACTCCCCACTCCTTTCCGCCTATATAGTATTTTGCTAGCTACTTGGCGTCATACATGTTAAATCATGCACGACGCGGTATCCTAGGTGTATTATGCAACGTAGGATTCATGTATTTATCTGTTCAACTTCATAAAAATTTATGTGTCTACTTGTGCGCATCAAAAGTTGGAGAGCATAGATGCAAACCAAGGTCAAGTTACATGACATATTTATTTATTACGCCTTTTGTTTATATATATAGTTACAAAAAACAAAATATTTTTAATTCTTTTTTTTATTTTGCTATAATATGCCCCCCAAATCCCCACTCCTATAATTATTTTAAATATTGTTTAGTTCAAACTTTTGTGTTCACTCACTTTTAAATATGTGTCACCACACATTTTATCCGTCTTAGCAAAGTTAAATGTCGCATAAGCTTAGTCAAATCACGATAAGTAGAAGGGTCTTCTCAACCATTCCGCCTTCAACAAACAATAAATAAGTATTGACCAAGTATCCAAAATTCATGATTTTTTCCCCTAAAAGAGCAACCTTCTACAAATAATAAATAAGTATTGACCATATATCCACATATCATGATTTTTTTTTCTAAAAGAGTCACCATCTACAAATAATAAATAAGTATATTGACCAAATATTGTATTTTTTTTTCTAAAAGCAATTATATCTTATTAGTTTCATCTTCTCAATTTAATTATCTATATATATGCCTCAATATTTCAAGCCTCAAACCGCAATACTTCTCAACTATTATTCTTGACTTTTCTTTACTTTAAGAGTATCCGAAAACATGATTGTTGAGAAGAAGAAAAGATCAATTTTACGTAATGTTAGCATACGAATTGAACCTTCTAAAGGTGAAGCTTACTGTTACACCATTTATAAACCACATGCGGTTAATACAAATCCTGCACAAGAACCAATTAATGACCGTCTTAACCATAAATATAAGGAGATGCTACGAGGATGGCTAGCTGAAAAGAGACAATGTGAAAATGAAGTATTTGACAAGGTAAATACAATTTTTTATGATGTATTTATTCTTTGAGCCAGGATTAAGAGTTTGGGGGTTGTAAATTTCCTTTAGAACCGTCAGTCAATTTTGTTAGGGGTTCACAAATTAATATACAAATATATTTAATTATTTTTCTAGTAAAAATACAGGATCTACAAAAAGTTAATGGGTTCGTCTGAACCCACGAACCCCCACTAGCTCCGCCTCTGCATGTATGACATTTTCTTTTCTTTATATCATGCTTCCAAATTGGGATTTATTGATCACTACCAATATCCTGAATCCTCCCCTTAATTATATTAGCGCTTATTTAATCTTATCTTATTCCTGGAAAAACAACAATCAAAACATTTGTTTTGTGTGTGTAGGCAATAATTAAACTTTATTTTCTTATTTCAAACTGGACTACTAAATTACAACAATACTATCACATTCAAACTTTTTGGATTTTATATTGTATATTTTTCTTTAGTTGTTTAAAATTTTATATATAACTAGTTTTTACCCTAATTAAGGACCAATGAATCTCTAACCAATGATATATCTAGAAAATGAAAGTTAGTAATACAATTACTTTGTAATGTGTGTAGTTTAATATTGTACTTTCAAAAATCATTAGTTCTTAACAAAAATCTCGTTAGATTGCAGTATTACTATCATAAGAGCAAACAATATCATCCTATCCATATGACACTAACTTTTATTTTCATGTTAAGACACACAAACATTTACATTATTCTAATTAAATTTTTCTTATTATTCTAAAGGTTGGGGTTATTAAAAAACATTCCATGAAAATAAAGGCAGAACGTTCCATATTGAAAAGGAAGTCTGCAACAAGGAAATAAAAAAGCAATAACTATTTCAAGAGGGAGGTCAAAAAGTTTCTCGGTGAAGCAATGAACAACCTCATGAATAGGGATGTCAAACACAAAAACAAGGTAAGTTAATCCTACGCTAGCTATTAGACAACAATTTTATTTTATAAAAAAACCACTATAGAAAATATAGGAATTAGAAGTTGATAAAATCGCATCATTAGATTAAAAAAAGTTATCTGTAACACCCCAAATTTTTTTGAGCTAAGACTCGAACCATTCTTTGTTTGTGAATAAGATTTTACAGAGAAATTTTAAATTTTCTTAGGTGTTAAGGTCACTAGATATAGCACCTCGAGTTCCAAAAATAAATAAAGAGAAATTCATTCAAGTCATCCGTAAGTTTTTTTGAGGTTTGGGTCAACTTCAAACGACCATAAATCTTAGCACATTATGAGTTAGGTGCCCGATAAGGAATCAAATCTAAGATCTTTGAGTCATCTTTCCAATGCTAAAGTTTGCTAAAATCCGAGTTTGGATGAGGGAGATATGCCTGTTTGCGTGCAGCCTCTCTAGTTAAAGCCTTTCCACCCGAACTAAGGAGGGGTATTTTGGGTCTATCCTTACTCCCACCTAGTCTTAGCGTGATTTTCACCCAATTAAGGGTACAAACTGATTAGAATCAGTTTCATTCATCCCAAAAATGTTTAGGGAATTAGAGAGAAGATCCTAGAGGAAAACAGTTTAATTTTCCAAGCGTACATCTAAGATTTCACCAAGAACTTAGTTCTTTCGAGGTATGTAAGCTCTCATAGTGTTGGATTAGTTCACCCACACACCAATCATGTAAATTCATCCTTATATTTCATTTTTGCAATTGATTGATCAAAATTTATGAGAAGTTCTTGAGGTTTTGTTCATTCTTTAAAAAATACAGTCTTGTTGAGTTCTTGAGGAGAGGGTCTTGAGAATTAGTGATTATCTTGATAAGTTTTGAGCGGGATTTTGTTGAATTAGTGATGGGTTTATGAATCTAAACGAGTTAGGAGGTAATCATTCGATTCTAGATGAGTTAGGGATTGAAATTAAGAAGAAAATTCCTCAATAGTTACTAGGTTTTGGGCTATGGCGGCGCGTCCCCGTTGCGCCTTCAGTGCGCCCAAAACCACCCCTAGCTGATTGAGGGCTGGCGTGCATGCCAAGGATGTGTTAGGGGCGTTAGTCCCCTTTCTCCTCCGTTCTTCGTCCCGTATGTATTCCACTGAAGCGTGTTTTCGCTCTCTTCTTATTACCATCTATTTAAGCCTTTATTAATTGAGAGATCATATATATCTTGATCATAACTCTTGAATTCACATTCCAAATTCAAGGTAAAGTTAAGAGGAAAGTTCAAGAAAGTCTTTGAATAAAATTGTGAATTCCTTTGAAATCAACTATAACTTTGAGCTATGTTTTGAGGAAGAAGTATGAGAATGAGAATATTTGTATACCTGAGTTCTATATTTTAGTCGAGTCATTCATTTACATAATTCCATATGAACTCTATGACTTGAGTGTTCTTGAGAGGAGTAGTATCTTCGAGTTTTGAGTTCTTGAGTATTGAGTTCCTAATCCTTTTTGGAACTATATTTCCTAATTATGGGATTACTACATGTTATATATGGAGGTCCTTGATTTGTGTCGTTCATGCCCATAAATCCGCATGAACCCTATGAGTCGAGCATTCTTGAGATGAGTGTATCATTGAGTCTTTGAGTTCTGGAGTTATTGAGTTTTGAGTATTGAGTTCTATATATGGTTATTGAAACCCTTGAATTGAGTCGTTCACGTCCATAATTTGGCATGAACCCTATTTTGAGAAGTCTTTCAAAATTATTTGCAATTTGTTTAAATACTTGAGTAAATGAGTATGAGGATGAGGAGAGTTGCGTCTCATATTTCAAATGAGTATAAGGGAACTAAGTATTCCCTAGCATGTAACAGTTTTACATTTAAAATGATAGAAAAATTGATTTCTAAATGAGCTTATGAAGAGTACTGAGTATCACCTCTTTTAAGAGGATCTTTTGAGTAATTATGTAAATTTGAGGAAGAGTAATGTTTTTAAACATTTGAGCATGAGTTATATATTATTGGGTGTAACATTGAGCATCTTTATGAGGATAAGTTTAGACAACTCAAAATCCTAATAAACCATGTATGGGTCATACTTTTTAGATGATTCCTTATTGCTTTTAAGCATAGCTTAGTGGACTCACTTAGTTGAGGATGTTCTATACTCTGACAAGGTATAGGACAGTTTTGGCAGCGTGGGTGAGACGTTGTATCATCACGTAGCTTATACTGATGATTGTCGATTAGAAAATCTCCCAAATAAGAGTTATTATTGCATTCTTACATACAATTGAGTTATTATCTACTGTTTTAAAAGTTTTCCATATATTTCATATCTTATTGTTGGTTTATTATTGAGTTAAATATCTTTGAGTTGAGTATCCTCTAGTTGAATTGAGTATCTTTAAGTTGAGTTGAGTATCCTTGAGTTGAGTGAGTGCAGACAAGGTAAGTATGCTTACTTTTTATCAGTTCAAGCTTATGTTATGTTTTAGTATTCCCCTTACATGCTTGTCAATGTACTGATGCCATTTGACCTGCATCTTTCATGATGTAGATATGGGTATTCAGGTTAATCAACAGACGCTCTGTTGATACCACTTGTAGTTCCAGTTAGCTTTGGTGAGCTTTCTTGCTTTCAAAGGGTTCCACTTTTACTTTTTGGTTGTTAGTATGTCGTGGGTCTTGTCCTGATAATCCTTTTGTAATAGTAGAGGCTTCATAGATAGTTTAAAGGTCAAGGAATCTCTCATTATTTCCATTGTTGTTGGAATTTTTTGAGGTCATGAGACATTTAACTATAACTTGTTAAATTATTTTCACACAATTACTAGAGTTGAGTTCAAATTGACTTTTTAAAGTTATTTATGCATTTGGAGTTCCCATTTTGCTTGAATAAGTCTTCCACTGAGTAATGTGCCAGACCAAGGGTTTGTTTGGGAACCAACAATGGTTCTCGAGTGCCAGTTCGCCCAGGGTGTATGCTCGGGATGTGACAAACTTGGCATCAGAGCACAAAGTTCAAGTGTCCTAGGGTGTTTATGAAGCCGTATCGGTAGGATCTTGTTTATGGTTGTGAGTTCCCCACTTCTATAAATGAGGGACTGAAGGCATTTAAGAAAAGTTTTCCTTCTCTATACTCTAAATCTTGCAATAGAACTATGTCATAAGGAGCTTATTCTAACTCGTGCGTTCTCATATCAATTGGACCACCCCTCATACTAAAGGTGGTTGAAGTAAAGCCCAAGATCCTTATGGATGAGTTATTCTTAGCAAAAATGTTGAGGAAGTCATGAGACTGTAGAGGGGCTTGAGAGGAGCATGTGAGTGAGTTAATTGTTGAGTTTCGAAAGAATGCACTCATATTCATATGAATCGTGCATTTGAGCTGAAAGCGAGATGCACTCTTTTCTCTATAACCTTATTCAGGTGAGACCCTTATGAGAAAGTGTGTTTTGAAGCTTCAGTTGTGTGTTCACCCGAAAAGATAGTATGAGTTATGAGATTATGAACAGAAGTAGTAAAAGTACCCAGAGTTAGAGGAAAGTATGTAGAGGTATAGTAATTTATGAAAGGGAGGTAGTGATGTGGCAGATTATGTTGCTGCAATCATGTACCCAGTCAATTATAAATGATGAGTTTCCTTTATGAATAGACTGTAATACCCCAAAAATTTCTAAGTTAAGACCCAAACTATTCTTCATTTATATGTAAGGTCATATCAGGTAATTCTTAAATTGACCATATGCGTAAAGGTAAATTCTTTAGTTTGAGAATGATTTTGGATATTAATTAAGGTCACTAGAAACTCCTAGCACAAAGTTGAGTTGAAAGTTTCCTTCATAATTAAGTTTTGATGTAAGATTCTACTTGAGTCAACTTCAAACGACCATATCTCTTAGAATATAAAGAGTTACATGGACCATAGCCTATCAAATTAAAGGTATTTGAATCTTCTTTCCAATGCCATCAATTTCGCAACAATCTGAGTTTTGAGTAAAATGTAATGACCATTTTAGTAACCTGATACAGTGTAGTGACAAATTAGCCGACGGGAAAACATTAAAAAGGTCTTTTTTGTCTTTTTACCTCTAAGGAAACTCTAAACGATTTTCTTGACTAATTAAAGACCCAAAACAACCAGATTTTCATCTCTTAATCTATCATTCTCTTCTCTCTCAAACCCTAAGGCAAAACTCTAAGTAAAAATCAAAGTAGAAAACTCCATTCAAGAGTCTTTCAATTTTTTTTCAAGATTCTTCTTCAAGGTAAGTCTTTCTCCAAGAATTTCATTCTTTCTAACTCAAATTCCTCCATGCAATTATGAATCACTAATGAAAATCGCAATTCTTGGCCATAGAGATTTCAAGAAGTTAATTCAAGAATCTGAGGAAAGGTGTTCTTGATTGTTCTACTTCAAGCTATGGTTTCAAGGCTTTTAATCAATTTCTTATTCAATTTTTTTCAAGAACCTTGTTCTTCCAGGTATGTAAGGCCATCATAGTGTTGCACTAGTTCGTCATCACACCCAACATTTACTTTCATACCAGTGAAAGAGTAATCTAGGATTTTATCCCTAGATTTAAGTATTCTTTAACTAAGTTGATTTTGAGTTCTTGAGTTCCTGTTTCTTTTTGAAATTCTATTTCTAATTATTGAATTTCTATATGTTATGCATTAATATTCTTGAGTTGATTCGTTCATTTCTATATTTCAACATGAACCCTATGAATTGGGTATTCTTTAGATGAGTAGTGTCGTTGAGTTCTGAGTTCCTGAGTTCTGAGTATTGAGTTTTCTATATTGTTATTGGTATCCTTGAGTTGAGTCGTTAATGTACATAATCCTGCATGAACCCTATGAATTGAGTTATAAATCTTGAGAAGCTTTTTAAAGCCAACATTTGAGGTTTAAACTGAGTGTTTGAGGAAGTAAATATGAGTTTTGAGATTTTTAAAAAAAAAACATGATTAGTATGACAATTGAGTATGACATCAATGTTTAAGCAGTATGGTATCTAGATATGTTATCAATGTTTATGCAGTATAACTTTGCGAGTCATAAATGATCATATTACAATATGATTTTGATATATTTTTGAGAAAGAATTTTTAAATATGAATTAAGTAAGCGTATAAGGGAACTAAATATTTCCAAAAGGTATCAGTTTTCACATTGAGAAAAAGAGAAACTTTGATTCTAAAAAGAATTTATCAGTTCAAAGATATTTCAGAAAGTTACCTCTTTTAAGAGGATAGTTTGAGCAATTATGTCAATTCATAGGAAGAGTATGTTTTTAAACATTGAGCATGGGTATTTATTATTGGGAGCAGTATTGAGCACCGATATGAGCATGAGTTCAAACAACTCACATTCCTAATAAACCGTGTATACCAACATGGGTACATGATCATACTTTTTAGATGAATCCTAAGTGCCTTCGGGCATAGCTTAGTGGATCCATTTAATTGAGGTGTTCTATACCTCGACAAGGTATAGGATAGTTCTGGCAGCGTGGACGAGACGCTTTATCATCACGTAGCTCACAGTGATGGTTATCGGTCAGAGAATCTCCCAAATAGAGTTAAAAGTGTATTTTTATTATATCACTTAATATGTTGATTTTCGAGATGAGTAGGTATTTTTGTAAAGTTTAATGATTTCACTTCTTTTATTTCTTTACATTCAATTGAGTATATATCTATATCTACAGTAGTCCTTTCCTTCAGCTATTTGTTATTCAACTATATTACATACTCGTACATTCAAGGTACTTAGTTCATTCGACCTGTATCTTTTAATGATGTAGATACAAGTTCTTAGGTACCTCAACAAGAGTCTGTTGAGATCACTTCATCCACTCGTCAACTTTCGAGTGAGGTCTCCTTGCCTTTGGAGGACTCCAGTTTTATGAGTTGCTAGTTGTAGTTCTTTTGAGGAGTCGTGGGTCTTTTCCCAACACACATCTTTGTATAGTAGAGGCTTCATGAATAGACAGTTTTAGAAAGTCTTTCAGTTTTAGATGTTTTTTTAAAAAACTAATGTTTCGTACTCAGTAAATTTAGAGAGTTTTGAGATTTATTACACTGTTTTTAAATATTTCTTTCAGTTTGATGCTTATATATGCTTGCATTAGTCTTCCACTTGTAGTCAGCTGGGATGCGGGTTCGCTTGGGGACCAACAATGTTTCCCAAGTGTCGGACATGTCCAGGGTGTCGGCTCAGGTCGTGACATAAAATAATAATGTTGTAGAGAGTTCATGAAAGAAGGTAGAGGAATGGTTACAAGTTAGGACGAGTTAGGGTATATTTTAACTAGAATAGAGCGATATCGATGTGTCATCGTGTTAGAGAAGATTAAATATATGTGTTGAATAAGAGAGCAGAGTATTCATGAGGTGATAGACCCAAGCTAGGCTTATGAATTTTGGAAGAAGAACCCCATGGTATTCAGAGGATGATAGAACTATTTGAGAGATAATGCGCAGTAAGTGAGTAAATAGTACTTAAGTTATGAAATGAAAGGTGAAGGTAATCTAGGTAGGTGGACAGAGAGCTAAAGATTTCCTACTTGTCATGAGATCTTAGTGGCCTGGTGAGTGTTTCTTGACTTTTCTGGTAGGCGCAAGTAGTATAAAAAGTGAACAATTATATTGATATCCGTGTTTGGAAATAGACACTAAGCTTGAATTTGAGATGAGTGGCGTGAACAAAAGATGGCAACATAAGTGTGATGGTGTTAGTTTTGAAAACTAATCTAGTAGGTTTAACCTAAGATAGGTGAGGAATTAAAGTGTTACTTTGCAATGAAAATGTGGTGTTATGACCCATAGAGAGGAGAGAAATGAAGGTGGCCAAGTTATTAGATTAACAAGAGCAGTAAGAGGTGCACCCGAGATTGTATGTCGCCAGACGAGGTCCCAATTGAGGTTATGATTTTTCATGTGTGCCTAGATAGTATAATTAAGCTGCCAATATGGGATAGGCTGGTGCAAGTGCTATATTTTCATAAAAGAGTTAGATGAAGCAGCCATAGGAGCCAATGATAAGACGTTAAGAGAAGCATCTTAGAAAGAGGTCTTAGTACCTGCTTATGGATAGTTCGGTAGTCATGAGATAATCTTTTCCTGAATGTTAGGGTAAAGGGAGGATGTAGACCAGTTTAGAGATGATGGAATAGGTCCATAGCTTTCAAGTGTCATCTTTATACTTAAGGGGGAGATGATAAGATGAGAAATTGAGTAAAGTGTTGAGAACAAGATAGTAATGTGTTTAGAAAGAGTTATTGTGGTATATCAATCCATTCATCCTCTAGCGTATTCCTCAAAGTCTAGTCTTTACAAAAATCTTGTTAATTCTAATATCATAATTGTGTTCATGACCTGTACTCATACAGTTTAGAGAGATTCACATCTATGCTCAGTTTCCAGAATAACGGGAAAGGACTTTAGTTCATTAATGTTTTACCCTAAAAAATTTCAGTGATTCTTTTTAGTAGTTGAGTAATGCTCGAGGAAGAAGGTTAATATTCTTGTAGTGATAGTGATGTTGTGATAATTCCATCTAAGGTTATAAATGTGGAGGAAGAGGAAGATGAGGTTTTACTATGAGAAATTGTTAGATGAGAACCCTTAGTAGGTTCCGAGTAGTAATGCGGGAAGTTCTAGTCTGTATGTTAGAGATGATAAGAGAATGAGAAATTCGTAGGGAGTTGATTAGTAGGAGTCCATGGAGTTGTTAGAGTACTAAGCTCGAATGTGGTGTTGTTAAACATTAGGGGGTTCTTGATATGAGCCAATGCTGGCTGAATGTGGTGGTAAGGAGTAATATCCTTTGGATGATATTCCCTATAGAGGTATAGAACCCGAACTGTAGGATTTTGGGTTAGGCTTGAATAAAGTAAGAGCATACCATTAGACTCAGACCTTGGTAAGAGTAGTCATGTACCCTTGTAGGAGTTATGAGTCGCAAATAATGAGGTATGGTAATAAGGAAAGAAGAACATAGTTGAGGAGTGTTGCTAAGCTTAACATCTAGCAGTCATATTACCCAAGACATAGTATTCCTAATCTTACTTTATGCCCATACTTCCTTTGTTTAAGATAAGATAACTCCAGCTATAGCATGACTTTGTTCGAAACAACATCATTATTGACTTATGTACTATAAAAAGGCCAAACTCTTAGTATGAATCAGTTCAGCCTATGTTAGTGGGCAAGTTCAGGAGTGAGAATAGATTGTAAGAGTAAACCCCATTCCATTCCCAGTCCAGTTGTCATTCAAGGATGAATGATCCCAAAGGGGAGATGTTGTAACACCTCGAATATTTTTGAGCTAAGACTCGAACCATTCTTCATTTGTGAATTAGATTTTATCGAGAAATTTTAAATTTTCTTAGGTGTTAAGGTCATTAGATGTAGCACCTCAAGTTCCAAAAAGAACTAAAGAGAAATTCATTCAAGTCATCCATAAGTTCTTCTGAGTTTTGGGTCAAATTCAGATGAGCATAACTTTTGGGTTTTGGCTGGGGCGGCATGCCCCCATTGTGCCAGGAGTCTTGGCGCGGTACGCCTGCAGTGTGCCCAAAACCAGCCCCAGCTGATTGAGGGCTGGAGCGGCGTGCCAAGGATGCGTCATGGGCGTCAATCCCCTTTTACCTCTGTTCTTCATCAGGTATGCATTTCGTTGAATTGTGTTTTGACTCTCTTCTTATTACCATATATCTAAGCCTTTATTAATCATTGAGACATCCTATATATATATATATATATATATATATATATATATATATATATATATATCCTAATAATAACTCTTGAATTTACATTCCGAATTCAAGGTAAAGTTAAGACGAGAGTTTAAGAAAGTCTTTGAGTCAAACTGTGAATTCCTTTGAAATAAACTATAGCTTTCATGAGCTAAGTTTTGAGGAAGTAAGTATAAGAATTAGAAGAGTTGTACACCTGAGTTCTATATTGTCATTGAGACCCTTGGGTTGAGTCGTTCATGTCCATAATTCCACATGAACTCTATGCGTTGAGTATTCTTGAGAGGAGTAATATCTTCGAGTTCTGAGTTCTTGAGTATTGAGTTCCTAATCCTTTTTGAAACTATATTTCCTAATTATGGTATTACTATATGTTATACATGGAGGTCCTTGAGTTGAGTCGTTCATGCACATAAATTCGCATGAACCCTATGAATCGAGTATTCTTGAGATGGGTAGTATCATTGAGTCCTTGAGTTCTAGAGTTATTGAGTTCGAAGTATTAAGTTCTATATATGGTTATTGAAACCCTTGAATTGAGTCGTTCACATCCATAATTCGGCATGAACCCAATTTTGAGAAGTCTTTTAAAATTATTTATAATTTGTTTAAAGACTTAAGTAAATGAGTATGAGGATGAGGAAAGTTGAGACTCATATTTCAAATGAGTATAAGAGAACTAAGTATTCCCAAGCATGTAACATCACCTCTTTTAAGAGGATATTTTGAGTAATTAACTCAAATTGAGGAGCATGAGTTATATATTATTGGGAGTAGTATTGAGCACTGATATGAGGATGAGTTCAGACAACTCAAATTCCTCATAAACCATGTATGCCAACAGGGGTAAAGCTTAGTGGATCCACTTAGTTGAGGATGTTCTATACTCCGGCAAGGTATAGGATAGTTCTGGCAGTGTGGGTGAGATGTTTTATCATCAGTAGCTTATAGTGATAGTTGTCGGTTAGAGAATCTCCCAAATAAGAATTTTTGTATTTTTACATACAATTGAGTTATTATATACTGTTTTAGAAGCTTTCCATATATTACATCTATTATTGTTGCTTTATTATTGAGTTGAGTATCTTTGAGTTGAGTTTAGTATCTTTGAGTTTAGTGTCCTTGAGTTGAGTGAGTGGAGATGAGTTAAGTATGATTACGTTTTATCAGTTCAAGCTTATGTTATGTTTCATTATTCCTCTTACATGCTCGTACATTTAATATTCTGACGTCATTTGGTGTACATCTTTCATGATGCAGCTACAGGTATTTAGGGTTATTAATAGACGCTCCGTTGATACCACTTGCAGTTTCAGTTAGCTTTGGTGAGCCTCCTTGCTTCCGGAGGGTTCCACTTTCACTTTTCCGTTGTTAGGATCTCATGGGTCTTGTTCCGATAATCCTTCTGTGATAGTAGAGGCTTCATAGATAGTTTAGAGGTTGAGGAATCTCTCATTATTTCCCTTGTTGTTGGAATATTTTGAGGTCATGAGATATTTAACTATAACTTGTTAAATTATTTTTAGGCAATTATTGGAGTTGAGTTCGAATTGAGTTTTTAAAGTTATTTATGCATTTGGAGTTCCCATTTATCTTGAGTATGCTTTTTGCTGAGTAATGAGCCAGATTAATGGTTCGCTTGGGAACAACAATGGTTCTCGAATGTTAGTTATGCCGAGGGTGTAGGCTTGCGGCGAGACATTATCATTGTATACTATTATTTAATAATATGGATTAACAACAAATTATCAAACAAATACTTGTTAGCTATGAGCTATTTGACGACTAATTTTGTAGTTGCACTATATTTTATTTAACGTAATTATTTTTTATATATATTTTATGTATTCTTACAACATTAATAATTTTAAAATGAAAGGATGTTGGAATTTTAGAAGATTCCTCCCCGAAAAGAAAAATAGAATCTTCAATCTTGGAGGGAGAGCCTGGAACAAAGAACAAAATAGGAATATTATTCACACCAAAGGAAAAATACAAGTAATAATGTTTTCTGAACAACATAAATTGGTGTTGGCATCACAAGGTTCAACAAATTGTGGGAGGTATAGTTGTCGATGACGACAGAGCTAGTAATGGTGCAAACAGTGGCAACAAAGAAGGAGGTAGTGGACGCACATATGGTATTGGTAGAATTTGAATATCCCAACATTGGTTTTTCATGTTTTCAGACAATAATTTAGTTTTGTTAGTTAAAACTCTTTGTGCACTAACTATTTGATGAATTTCTTGAAAAAAATCACTTTGAGTTTTTTTCTATCAGTAAGATTTGGGTTCTCTAGAAAAAAGGATCTTAATTGTTCTATTTTTGCTATATTACAATGTCTATTTGGATGGTTGTTATGTATTGTTTCATAATGTATTGTGTTGTATTGTATTGTATTGTATTGTATTGTATGATATGGTACTATATTATTTTAATGAATACAATGATTGGATAAATTGTTTCATTTTATGTATTTAGATAATGTCACACATCTACAGTTTGAATGATAAACCTACAAGAAAGGTATGGAACGAGATAAAGTTACTGTGAAAAGGTAGAGTATTCTAGTTCATGTTACAATACTCTTAATATTGTTTTTTTTGAAGAGTCTATGTCTTAAATATTTTTATTATTCAGATATTAGTAAAGGATTTTTTCTTAATTTAATTCAGATAAATAGGATTGTTAGTTAGACAGATTCTTACCTAGGATAACAATAACAACAACAATAACAAATTCAGTATAATTAATTCAACAAGTGGAGTCTGGCTAGAATGGTGTGTAGAAAGTCTAACCCTTACCTTACTAAGGTAGAGAGACTGTTGATTTTTCAAAATCATCGCAGATCTCACCCCTCATGATCACAATGCTCTGCCCAATATTCTCCCCTATGCAATCACACAACAACCCTGAAGCAAAACAACCCCATCACCTCTTCGCGATTGCGACACCCAAGCTTGCAACCTCAAAGTTCATAAAAATTAGGTGCCTACCATTATCTGGTTAAGTACACAAATCTATCGAGATAAACATAAAATATTTCACCAAAATGCCCTACAAACTTATTGGGACTCAAATACCAAGCAGAGGTATCTAGGCACATATTTGATTGTGATGATCTCTTAATCTTCAAATTTACTAGTTTGCAACTTAAGCTTCTCTATCTCTCCTAATTTCATTGGGACTTGTTCAAACTATCCAGTGAAGTCA
The DNA here is from genome assembly GCF_900185275.1 of Solanum verrucosum. Classification (NCBI taxonomy): domain Eukaryota; kingdom Viridiplantae; phylum Streptophyta; class Magnoliopsida; order Solanales; family Solanaceae; genus Solanum; species Solanum verrucosum. The sequence goes on from NW_026020239.1 coordinate 226,007, forward strand.
TAAATCACCCTACGGATGTATAGGGACTTTCAAACCTTGATTCTGAACTCATTTAGCCCAAATGTTGACTTTGATCAATTCTTAAGATTTGAACTTTCTAGTTTTTGATTTTCTTCTCCAATACACATATAATTACCTTGAGTTACATATTACCCATCCTTGAAAGTCATAATAAAAATTTGAAGTCTACACCAAGTGTCACTTAATTAAAGGGAAAAGGGTCCTAGTATAAATCTACCAAATTGATTGTTACAAGAAGTGGTTTTCATGATGACCTCTTAACTACATGACACTAACTTTTATCGTCATGTTGAGAAGCCAAGACAATTTGCTTTATTCTTACTTAATTTTCTTTGTTAATCCAAAGGTTAAAGTTGTTTAAAAGCGCTCCAGAAAAAGAAAAGGAGAATGTTCCATATGGAAGAGGGATTCTACAACAAGGAAACAGAAAATCAACAATTAAAATAAAAACAACCTTAATTTGTGTTGGCATAGGTCATCGCGAGGTTCATGGATTCAAAAAATTGTGGCGACATTGGTGGTGGAGCTAAATGTCACGATCCGAGCCTACATAATGGATGTGGACGGCACTGGAGAATCATTGCTGGTCCCCAAGAAAACCCTTAGCCTGACTGATAACTTAGTGGAAGACTTAATCAAGTAGATAAGAAACTTAAATGCAAAATTAAACTCAACTTAGTTAAGTGTCTGAAAATACTCAATAAAGTATAAGTAAGAGTTTCCAAGATCTCAAAAGAGAACGGAACATACTGAGAGACTCATCAACTCTAACTATCTATGAAACCTCTATTACTCAAGATCGATGTCAGGACAAGACCCACGACAACTCAAGTTAACTAACTAGAAAATAAATGGGAAGTCCCCCGAAATGCAAGAAGGCTCACCTAAGCTATCTGAAGTGCAAAGTGATCTCAATGAAATGAATGTTGATGATTCTGAACACATGTATCTCCATCAGAATAAGATGTAGGTCGAATTACATCAGTAAATTAAATGTATGAGTATGTAATATGGATGAATAGACAAATAACTGAACTGAATGACTGAAAGAAACTCAACTGAATCAGTACATGAACATGAAATGAAAACCATTTAAACCTTACAATAAGATATGCAATAAAAAATATTGTGAAAATAATATACTTTACTTTATGGGGAGTTTCTATAGTCGACAACCATTACTATAAGCCTATCATTGATACAAAATTTCGCCCATGTTGCAAGGGCAATCCTATACCTTGCCGGGGTATAAGATGATACTATAATTATGGATCCATCTACTAGGCCTTCTCAGAGGCAGTGAGGAGTCACATGATGAATCAATTCTATCCAATCCTATGCTGGCTACTTAGTTTTATGGGACTTTTGAGTCATAAAAGACTCTAACCTAATTCGGTGCTTGATACTACTCCCAAAATAATAAATAACAATTATGCTCAATTCACCCTTTACAAAGAAAGGGGTCATTACTTTACTAAGTACTTTTCTAAAACATCAATCATACTCTTTCTTTTTCTCGACTGTCAAGTAGTACATATGAAAACATTTGCATCTCTTTTCAAGGATTCTGTTCAAAACATACACTTTTAAAACGTACGCTCATGAACTTATTATTATAGCCGAAAATCAATATATGAGGAAGTTTCATGCAATATTCTTTGAAAACATACCTTTACTAAATCAATTGGGTTCATGTGATACTAAGCATAAACAACATTATAAGATTCTTATGCCAAAAGAGGAAGCAAAACCTCAACTGTTAAAGAACTAAATTCAAATTTCAAGAACTATGAATAGATCTTTTTGATGTGACGATTTCTGACTGAATTGAGATGTCGGGCATGAGGACGAACTAGTCCAAAACTATGAATTGCCTTACTTACATGAAAGAACAAGGTTCTTGAAGAATCTTGAAGAAGAACTTGATAAGAAGCCTTGAAACCCTAGCTTAAAGTAGAAAAATCAAGAAAACTTTGAGATATGAGTGCTTATAGTGAAAAGGGATCACTAAAAATTTTTAGAGTGAAGGATCATAAGCATGATTCATTCGACAAATCTGATGTAAGAATATGAATTACATAACATTATGTTGCTAGCCATTAAGAGTAAATCATGAATTTGCAAAAGTGAGAATACTATGAGATACGAGTGCTTATATGAATAGGTTCATCTAATGAACCTGATGTACATAACTTTATGGAGAAATTTTAAGATCAATGGGCTAAAGTCTCTATGTCATTCCCCAAGTCTATACCTTGGACGTGGCCGGCACTCGAGAACCATTCCTGGTCCCTAAGCGAACCCTTGGCCTGACTCAATACTCAGTGGAATACTTACTCAACAACATAGGAACTCAAATGCAAATAATAACTCATAAGATCTCATTAAATAAGTAGTTTAACTCAAAACTGTCTGAATTACTAAAATAAACATAGGTGCTCAACTCAAGTCCTTAAAACATCAATAAGGGAAAATGACAAAAAGACTCCTCAACTACTATTGTCTATGAAGCCTCTAAAAAATACGATGGATATTGGGACAAGACCCCCGACAACCTAACAAGAACAACACCATAATATCAAGCCCTCCGGAAAGCAAGGAGCCTCACCAAAGCTAGGTGAAATGCAATAGGATCAGGGAAGCGCCTGTTGATGACCCTGAACACCTGTATCTTCATCATAAAATGATACAGGTTGAATGACGTTAGTATATTAAATGTACGAGTATGTAATGGGAAAACTTAAACATATGAATATATAGTTGAACTGATAAAAAGGGAAGACATACTCACCTCGACTCAACTCAACTCAACTCAATATGAATTCAATGGTAATAAGATGCAAGGTGTAAAGCTTTTAAAACAATAGATATCAACTCAACATGTATAAAAATACAATAATAAACTATTTAATCTTATTTTGGAGATTCTCTAACCGACAACGATCACTATGAGCTACGTGATGATACAATGTCTCACCCACGTTGCCATAAATATCCTATACCTTGTTGGGGTATAGAACACCTCAACTAAGTGGATCCACTAATCTATGCTTAAAAGCTATAAGGAATCATCTAAAAAGTATTACCCTTTACCCAAGTTGGCATACATCGTTTATGAGGATTTTGAGTTGTGTGAAGTTATCCCCATATTGGTGCTCAATACTAATCCCAATAATATATATAACTCATGCTCAAATGTTTGAACACATAACTCCTCCTCAATTTGAGCTAATTACTCAAAAGGTCCTCTTAAAAGAGGTAATGCTCAAAACTCATCATAAACTCATTTAGAAATCGGTGTTTCTTTCTTTTAAATGTAAACGTATTGCATAATTGGGAATACTTATTTCCCTTATACTCATTTTGGACCATGAAAGACAACTCTCCTCATTCTCATACTCATTTACTCAAGTCTTAAAACAAGTTATAGATAATTGCAAAAGACTTCTCAACATGACTCAAAAGGACTTCCTTGAACTTTTCTCTTAACCTTACCAAGATTTGAAAGTGTGAATTTAAGATCTATGATTAGGATATAGGATCTCTCATTGATTAATAAAGGCTTAGATGGTTATTAATAACAAGAGAGTGAAGATATGATTTGAAAAGGCACTGGTGCAACGTGAAAGGGGAATTTATTTTTTGGTCGAGAAAAGATTTTTGAGACAGAGGACTCTGTATCCTCTCCGCGAGTCGGTGAGGGGGTGATCATCTGAAGGTGGAAATTGTAAAGCATCACTGCGACACGGCCCTGAGTTCAATTATTTGGCCGATCTTTTTGTCCTCTCACAAACTCGGGTCAACTCATACACTAAGCAATTTCATTGTACAAATTCACGAAAATTCATAAACCCAAAACAATTTTAATGAATCACGTAGAAAAATCTATCAAGAGACTCAACTCATTTGCAAAAACCTCGCCTCAAGAACTCAAAGACCTCCATTATTAGCTAAAACTCAAAAACTTATCAAGAACATAATAAATCAACTTCAAGAACGAATTCATGGGTAAAAGTTTACATGATTAGCTTGAGGGACAATAAACCAAACACTATGGAAGCTTACATACATAGAAAGAACAAAGTTCTTGTCGAAAATACACAAATCTTGAATGAACGCTTGAAACCTTCTTCTTTTTCTCCTCTTGAAACCCTTCTCTCAACCCTAAGAGTTTAGGAATGAATGAAACTGACCTAAATCAGTTTAGACCCCTATTTGGGTGAGAAAAACGTTTAGGCCTGGTGGGGGTAGGGAAAAGACCAACAAACCCCTCCTTAAAACGGATGAAATGCCTTAACTAGATAGGCTGCACTCAAACAAGCATAACTCCTTTATACAAACTCGGAATTCAGCAAACTCACATGCGCTGGAAAGAGGACTCAAAGACTTTTGATTTGATACCTCATGGGTCACCTAACTCTTCCAATGCTTAAAGTTATGGTCGTCTAAAGTTGACCCAAAACTAAAACTAATTTTTTAATTTGTACGAATCTCTAGTTGACTTTTCGTAGTACGAGATGTTACACTTTGCCCCTCATTCTTGGAATTGAGCATAGATGTGAATCCACTTGAAGTGTATGAGCATAGATAATAGACACAATTCTGATATTAGAAACAACAAAAATATGTTGTAGTGACTTAACTTTGAGGAATACGCTAAAGTATTAATTGATTGATATAACACTATAACTCTTTCTGAACACATCACTATCTGATTCTTAATACTGGACTTGGTTTCACATCTTATTATCTCCCCCATAGGTATGAACCCGACACTTTAAGGCTATGCATCTATTCCATCATCTCTAAACTAGTCTATATTAATTTTTAGCCTAATACTCGGGACATGTTAATCCCATGTCTATAGAACTCTTCATGTGCAGATACTAAGATTCTTTCTAGCACTTATTTATAATATGATTCTTAACTTCTTCACATTGGCTTATAAAGCTTCTTAATCTAACTCTTAATAGTATGACTTCTCCTTCTTAGCCCACTAATACTTTCTTTCTAAGTTCATATCAATGTAACTGGAGGAAACTTGAACTATTTTTGAAAGGATCATTATTGGCTATATATAGTCCATTCAACCAAACTCTTAAGGGTAATAAATAATTCTTACATCAGTCTAATCCATACTGATAACTCAATATACTATATAGGCATATATAGAGAGTCATAAACTTAATTAGAACCCCATCCGACTACATACAATCTCGCATAAACCCCTTAATGCTCTTGCTAATCTAATGACTTAGTTGAACTTTATTGCTCTCATCTAAAAGTTAGAATCCCACAGTTGTAACACTCACATTTATTGCAACTAACATCTTAATTCCTTACCTACTTTATGCCAAATCTACAAGATCAGATCTTAAAACTAACATCATCACCCTCATGTTGTCATATCTTTTATTTATCACGACACTCATCTCTAATTCAAACTTAGTATCTACTACTAAACACGAATATCAATATAATTACTCGCATACTATACTAAGTGATACCTACTAGATAAAATTAAGAAACACTCACTCACTAAGACCTCATGACAACTAGTCAATCTTTATCTCTCAGTCTACGTACTTACAGTTTACCGTCACATTTCCTTTCACAATTTAATTATTATTTACCGATTCACTCTACATCATTGCCTAATTAGTTCTATAACCCTCTGAATATTATGGGGTCTCCCTTAAAAATCATAAGCCTAGATTAGATCTATCACCTCATGAATACTCTTCTCTTTTATTCAAAACCTATACTTGGCCTTAACTAATATAATGTTACATTGACATAAACTCCCTTCTGGTTAAAGTATACTCTAACTCATCCATACTAGTAACTCTTACTCTACCTTTTATCATGAAATCTACACAAGCTCATCACTTCTTAGTCTACCCATTAGGGAAAACTTCTCATTAATGACTTACTGGGTGCATGACGACAAAAACATAATTTGCCTCATCACTATCTCCCTTTCTTAGTTTACTATACCTCTGCATGCATTCATCAAACATTGGGAACTTTTACTACTACCACTTATAACATCGCAATTCATACTATCTCTTTAAGTGAAAAAAATACCACCCGAACATTCTAAAACACACTTCCCTCAAAAGGGTCTCACCTGAAACAAGGTTTAGAGAAGAGAGTCTGGGAGTACATCTCGTTTTTAACTTGAATGCACGATTCATATGGATAAGAGTGCATTCTTTCGAATTTGAACACTTAAGCTATTCCCAGGCTTCTCTTAAGCCCCTCTACAGTCTCATGACTTTTTAAAGACTTTATGTAAGAGTAACTCATCGATAAGGGTCTGGGCTTTTCTATTCAACTACTTGAGTATGGGGGGGGGGTAACTGAATGGATTTGAGAAACGCATGAGTTTGAATAAGTTACTTATGATGCAGTTTTATTTCACGATTTAGAGTATGAAAGAAGGGAAACTTTTCTTAAATGTTGGTAGTCCCTTGATAACGCTCAACTAGAATTCATCCAATACTAAGTGTAGGCGATCACAATCTAGCATAAACTCAACGAAGAGTTGGGGTCGATCCCATATGGAGTGATACGATAGAGAATTCAATTATGAAGTGAAAGGCATGTTCTAATTAGTTGTAGGAATAAAAATTATAGAAACTATTAAAGTAAATCAAAGGGATTGACAACTAATGTCAAATGGGGGGGGGGATAATGTTTGTCAATTAAAAACTACGAAAATAGGGGAGTTATCAAGCATAAAGGGATACTTGGGGATGTAATCGATTAATTGTCAATTTAACTATACGGGTGATTATTAGTTACCAAAAGTCGTTGGGTCTTATTAGGTAGGCTAGGCTATAGATGTAATAGCCATCTCTCGATCAACTATCACTAATCAAGTGAGCTCTCTCTAACCTCAACAAGCATCATACTATAGACAGCCCAAAATCTTAATTTATCAACTCTCTCGAGCTAGATAGGTAGGATTGAATTAAGACTCACTCTCTCGAGATGAATCCTTAGCAACCCAATCACTACAATTATTAATTGATAACCTTAATTCAAAAACCTCTTTCTCAAGCATGCATATAATACTAGACTAGAACTATATTTGCAACTACAATTCATAAGTTAAAACTCAATTATCAATCAAACCCACTTCAAAATAGCAATAAAACCAGTAATTACTAACACCCTTAAGCTAATAACGATAAGCAATCACATAATCACACCCCTAAGAATGGGTGATGTGCCATGAGATCTTAGCACATTTGATGCTTAAAACTAAGGATTATTGTGAGAATCAAGTGTATTTATGTGGATATGATGTGTTTGGTGATGTTAGTACATGTAAAGTAGGTGGACGTAAAAGAAAAAAGGAAAAAAAGAAACTGCAGGTTGGAATGTGGGATTCTGATGTCCAAGTGAAGACCACGGAGCCCTAGACGGGTCGTGGTTCTCTCGACAAGCTGTGAAGATGCTCGTGGTTACTATCCAGTAGGCATGCTTTTCAGAGTCAAGGTTGATGTTAGCCAAGTAAAGATCACGGATGCTCAAATGGGCCGTAAAGATCATGACGGGCCATGTTACGGCTCGTGGAGTTGAACCAATGATCAGGCGTCAAGAAGTTAAAATGAGAGTTAACCAAGTGAAGACCACAGACACCGAGATAGACTGTGGTCCCTATGATGATCTGTGGAGTTGCCTGTGGTGCTTTTCCAGTGTTTTAAGACCCAAGTAGAAACCAGGAAGGGCTTCACCGACCGTGAAACCCTTGATGGCCGTCAAAGAACTCGCGAAGCTACGTGACAGATCAATCCTACATCAAGTAAGACTATTTTTAGACACTTTATTTGAATTAATAGGTTGTATTTTATCTTTATCTCATCATATCTGGAACAAGCGACTAAGTTTGACATACTCTTGACTTTGGTTTTTATCAATTAACATTGAATCGATCTTTGAAGTTGGATTTTGATTCTCTCAATATCAAGCGTTCATTGAATTTGTAGATTTTCTAAGTAAACTTTCTTAATGTTTCCATTAATAATCTCTGTTTATTTAGTAGAAATCATGAGTGGCTAAACACCAAAACTAGGGTTGTGGGAACTATGACATAAATCTAAATGTGAATTCCTAATACGAGTATAGGGTGAATTGTATTTGCAATGTTTAACTCAGCTTGCGTTATTCATTTGTTCTAATGAGTGCATGAATTAGAGTCAGCTTGTACCTATCAATTGTTCTAGAGAAAAGAGATAGTTGTGAATAAGCGGAGTTAATCTGATAAAATGGCATTAATGGTCGAGTTCAAGAGAAGAGAACTTTAACAACATTGTGCACGAGGGTAGGATTTTTTAATGCCAAGGACTGAGAGAAATTGAGTGAAAATTATCTAACTATACTGAGAAGTGTTAGATATAGTCAATTCGCTTATAATTTGCAATGACTAAATTACTTGAAACTCAGTTACGGATGAACAATAAATGTAATATCATGGGAAACACAACCCTGGTTTTATTTATTTATCAAAATAACTTTAGAATCAATACTCTGTTAATTTTTAATCTGGATCTGGTTTTAAAATCTTAGTTACTAAAACTTTACATCTAAACCCAATTTACATTTTGTAATTGTTTTCTCTAGAAAATAATAACAACATTTGGGTAAACATGATAGTGAAATCATATCAGTAAAGAAATGTGGGATGGACCTCAACTCACGTTGAGTTTTATAAATTGACTTCGACCATTTATACTTCTTAATTGAGGTGTAAGTTTGGACGTATCAAATTTTGGCGCCGCTGCCGGGGGAATGACAATTCAGAAGTGTTTTACTAGCATTTATTCAAATTGTAGTTATATTTCCTAATTTTACGTCTTGTTCTTTGTCTGTGTCTCTTGCAGGTGAGTTCGACAGTCTATGCCAAATACCAGAAGTAATGGAGCTCCATTGATTCCTTACGACCCAGAACTTTGGAAAAGTATTCGCAATATTGTGAATGCACAAGAACTCGAGGCTCAGAGACAAAGATTGGGACTGGAAGCTAAAACCGCTATAAGAGGTATTCAACAGAATGTTGTGAATAACTCGCCTAGGATGGTGGAAGAAAATCCAGGAGTGGAAGAAATAGCTCTTCCCCACTGCCAACCACTAGCACCAAGAGCTAGAGCACAACACCCAACTCACATGATGTTCGAAGAGGATGGCTTAGATTTGGACGGAGCTGGAGCTACTAGAGCAATAGTATTATCTGTACTACCTCCAGGTGTAAAATTTACTATCACCAGCACAATGATTCAATTGCTGAACTTGAAAGGTATGTTCAGAGGTGCAGCTGGTGAACATGCGAATCAACTTCTAATGAGCTTCGTGGATATATGCAACTCACAGGAAATTCTTGGGGTTAGTCAGACAACCATGAGTTTGATGCTATTCCCATTCTCTCTTACTGGGGAGGCAACCAATTGACTAAATGAGATGCCGGATGACTCAATCAGGACCTGTAATTATCTGAAGGAGTCTTTCTTGGAATGATTCTATCCTGAATCGAAAGAGTTGCAGATAAATAATTAAATAAGCTCGCACAAACAACTACCAAGGGAGGCTATGCATGATACTTGGTGAAGATTCAGCCAAAAGCTTAAAAAGTGCCCAAACCATGGTCTCACAGAGAGACATTTGAAACAATCTTTTTATAGATCGCTTAATTATGTTACTAAGCATGTTGTTAATGTAGTTTGTGGTGGATCATTCATGAGGAAGCCTTTTGCTGAAATCATGCAGCTAATGGATGAAGTAGCCAAGAACAATAGAGCATGGCACACCAGGGAAGCTGAAGTAGAAGATCTGGGAGTCACTTTTGGGCTATTAGCTAAATAAAGGAGAAGAGAGGAAGAAAGGGATCAAAATATGGCTCTAATGCGAACCCTGATAGATCTACTCACGAATCATATCATGGCAGGGTCTGAAAAGGTGAATGTTGTAGGGACCCCAAACATGTATGAGGATCAAGACATCGATCTTGATGAGGAAGCCAAATATTTGGGCAACCAAGGAGGTTTCCAGAATTATAACTCGGGAAACCAAGGATATAATTCTGGAAATGCAGGTCGGAACTATTCCAGAGAAGGGCAGTATGACAGGCCAGCAAATAGAGAATAGGGAAACTGGCAAAACAGAGATGTTTACAGGAATTATCAGAGTGGTGTGTATATGCCTCCAGGTAATAGAGACCGTGCAAGTGGGATTTCTAGCGGGTCCAAGCTGGAAGATATGTTGGCTAAGGTGCTCCAAAAGGATGAGTCAACTGATGCATGGGTGAAGGAGATGAAGGGTGATTTCTCCTATATGAGTCAACTGGTAGACTCTTACACCACCTCCATCAATCAAATAGAGCAACAATTGGGGCACTTTTAGCATTACTAAACCAAAGGAAGAATGGGTCACTACCAAGTGATACTATTTAGAACCCCAAGTAGGACGAGTATTGCATGTCTATCGCCACCTGAAGTGGTAAGACTCTTAATGAACCAATTTGTACAGGTACTGAGCATGAACAAGGCTTGGAGCGAACCGAAAGAGAGGAGGTTGAATCTAAACAAGTAGATGATGTGGAAAATGCTCAACCAATAGAAAAAATAGCAGGAGCAAAGGAAAAATGGGTTGAGGTAACTATGCTTTTACAACAGATACCTAGACCACCTCCTCCGTTCCCTTAAAAGGCTTAAAAAGAAAGCTGAAGATGGGAAATTTGCTAAGTTGATAACCATGCTGAGAAAGCTATCAGTGAACATCCCATTGGTGGAAGCTCTGGAGTAGATGCCATGATATGCTAAGTTCATGAAGGACTTGGTCATGAAGAAAAGAGATGTATGTTTTGATTTATCTGACAATATTCATAATTGAAATGTTATTGCCACAAAATCTCTGCTACAGAAGAAGGAAGATCCGGGTGCATTCACGATACCGTGGACCATCAAATCATTTGTGTTTGCAAAGGACTTGTGTGACTTAGGGGCCAGTATAAATCTGATGTCATTGTCCATTTACAAACAACTAGGCTTAGGAGTTCCAAAACCAAAAACAATGAGGTTGATGATGGTAGATAGATCGGTGAAGCGACCTGTAGGAATCTTATGTGACGTTCTTGTAAAGGTCGACAATTTCATTTTTCCGACAGACTTCGTGATTTTGGATTCCAAAGTAGACTGTGAGGTTCCCATAATTTTAGGAAGACCATTTCTGGCCACAGGACGAGCTTTGGTTGATGTTGAGAGTGGAGAGCTGAAATTCAGACTCAATAAGAAAGAGGTAAAGTTTAAGATTTCCAATACAATGAAACAACCGCAAGACATGAATGTGGTGTCTGCAATAGAGGTCTTTGATGAAGGAGAGATGGGAGCTACTGTTGAGGAAAGGCTTGCGGTCGAAACATTAGCAGCCGTGTTGATGAACATTGAAGCAGACTACCAGACTGATTATATGGAGACTGTGAATGCTTTACAGGGCATGGGAGCACATTTTTATGCTCCAAAGAAGCTAGATCTTGATATGAAAAATAGGCCGAGTCCTCCAACAAAACCATCCATTGAGGAGGTGTCTGTACTAGAGCTTAAATAGTTACCCCATTCATCTAAGGTATATCTTTCTGGGTACTAACAATACTTTGCCTGTGAGAACATGTACAAACTATGATTAAAGTGCTGATAAGGTATAAAAGGGAAATTGGGTGGACCATTTCTAACATTATTGGGATACCTCCGTGTATCTGCACTCATAAGATCCAACTTGAGAAGGACTGCAGCCCAAGCATAGAGCACTAGAGTAGGTTAAATCTACCAATGTAAGAGGTGGTAAAAAAGGAGATCATAAAGTGGTTGGATGCTGGGGTTGTGTATCCTATTTCTGATAGTCATTGGTTCATCCTAGTGTAGTGTGTGCCCAAAAAAGGTGGTATGACAGTGGTTGCCAATGCAAAGAACAAGTTGATCTCGCAGAGACCAGTCACTAGATGGCGAATTTGCATGGATTACATAAAGCTGAACAAGTCAACCTTGAAGGATCACTTCCCAATGCCATTCATGGACCAAATTCTTGAAAGGTTGGCTAGAAAAGGGTGGTACTATTTCTTAGATGGATACTCTGGGTACAACCAGATATCAATTGCTCCTGAAGATCAGGAAAAGACTACTTTTACATGTCTTTATGGCACCTTTGCATTCAAATGCATGCCATTTGGACTATGTAATGCACCAACAACCTTCCCGAGGTATATGATGTCTATCTTCTTGAACATGGTAGAGGACACTCTGGAGGTATTCATGGATGGCTTTTTTGTGGTAGGTGACACTTTTGATGACTATTTGTTCAATCTTAGCAGGGCTTTACAGATATGTAAGGAGGCCAATCTAGTGCTAAACTTGGAGAAGTGCCATTTCTTGGTCAAGGAAGGTATAGTCCTTGGTCACAAGGTTTCACAAAAGGGATTAGAGGTAGACAAAGCTAAGATTGAAGTGATTGAAAAGTTGCATCAACCTATCTGTATGAAAGGTATTCAAAGCTTTTTAGGACATGTAGGTTTTTATAGGCGATTCATTAAGGACTTCTCAAAAATTTCACATCCCTTGTGCAAGCTTTTGGAGATAGAGGTGAAATTTGCCTTTGATGAGGCATGCCTGAAAGCTTTTGAATGCCTGAAAGAGAAGCCGATTTCTGCTCCAGTGATTATTGGCCCAGATTGGGCTGAACAATTTGAGGTAATGTGTGATGCTAGTGGTACTGCCTTAGGAGTTGTGTTAGGGCAGAAATGCAATAAGATTTTCCATCCGATCAACTATGCTAGCAAGTCACTAAATAGAGCACAACGAAACTACATAGTGATTGAACATGAACTACTGGTTGTGGTATATACCTTTGAGAAATTCAGGGCATACTTGTTGGGTACTAGGGTGATAGTCCATACGGATCATGAAACTCTGAGATATCTCTTTAAAAAGAAAGTTGCAAAGCCAAGATTGATCAGATGGGTGCTGCTGCTTCATGAATTTGACTTTGAGATCAAAGATAAGAGAGGTTGTGAAAACTATGTGGCTGATCACTTGTCTAGGTTGGATGCTTAAAATAAATAGGAACTTGAGCTAGAAATCAATGACTTGTTCCCACATGAACATGTATTGGTTGCAACTCTTGATCTTATTCCTTGGTTTGCTGACTTTGCTAACTTTCTTGTTTGTGACTTGATTCCTGAGGGGCTGACATTTCAGCAAAGAAAGAGGTTCCTACATGATGTGGGTACGTATTTTTTGGATGAACCCTATTGTACAGGGTGTGTGCTGATAATATCATGAGGCGATACATCCTTGAGGCTGAGATGCTACATATTTTAGAGGCCAGTCACTCCTCTCCAGTGGGTGGCCCTCATAGAGGCACTCGGACTGCTCACAGGTACTTTAGAGTGGGTACTACTGGCCTACAATTCATCAAAATGTAATGGATATAGTGAAGAGTTGTGATGTATGCCAACGGCAATGGGCCATCTCTCATTGCCACGAACTACGAATGACACCCATTTTGTAGGTGGAGTTGTTTGATGTGTGGGGAGTTGATTTCATGGGCCCATTTGTGAGCTCCTATGACTAAAATATATACTTGTGGAGGTGGCCTATGCGTCCAAATGGGGGGAGGAAGTTGATTTGCCTGAAAATGATGGTAAAAGAGTCGTTGGGTTCTGAAGTTCACCTTGAGCCATTATCAGTGATGGAGGGTCCCATTTCTGCAACAAAGTATTCAGGGCACTTCTTGTTAAACATGGAGTTAAGCAGCACAAAGTGGCAACACCCTATGACCCTCAGACAAATGGCCAGGTGGAAGTGTAAAATAGGGAAATCAAGGCTATTTTGGCCAAGAAAGTGAATGTCAATCAGACAAATTGGGCAAGAAAGTTTGATGATGCTCTATGGGCATATCAGACATCTTTCAAGACACCTATTGGTATTTTCCCATATCAGTTGGTGTTTGGAAAGGCATGTCATTTGCTAGTTGGGCTTGAGCATAAGTCACTCCTGGCTTTAAAGAAGTTGAACCTTAGTTCGAGTGAAACAACGAATTTGAGACTAGACCAGATCAATGATATGGATGAGTTCCATCTAAGAGATTATGCGAGGTCATCAATATATAAGGAAAGAATAAAGTTGTATCATGACAAGCATATTTAAAATATGACCTTCAATCCTGGTGACTTGGTGTTGCTTTTCAACTCGAGAGTTCGTCTGTTTCCTAGGAGGTTGAGATCCAAATAGTCTGGGACATTTAAGATAACTCAGGTATTCCAGTCGGGTGCTATTGAGCTTGAGAATGACAGGGGTAAGAGGTTCAAGGCCAATGTTGAGTGAATCAAGGCATACTTGGGTGTTCAAGAAGAAGTGAAAATAGTGGAGGAATGTAAGCTTGATAAAGTCTGAGTAATCAAGTAACCTGTGTCACGCAACGACGTTAAATTGTGCACTGCTTGGGAGGCAACCCATGATTGTAATTGTAATAGGTATTTTAAATTTTATCATTTTTCTTTGTTTTTATAGAGTCACTGGGTTTTGATGTGTGCAGGAAGGACTTGAACAAAGAAATGCAGAACTGGGTGCGACGCCCTTTACAGGCAGTCCCACGGGCTGTGGTTCCCCTCATGGGAAACTTCACGGCCCGTCACAATCATCAACATCGTATGGGAGCTACTCGAAATTGCAAGAAAATGGTTCACAGTTCGTCATGTTATACGGACTGTCTAGCCTCTGGTGAACCTTAGGTATGTTTTTCCTATCCAAGTCATGTTCAGAAATGCCTCTACAGACCGTCGTGCCCTTCACGTGTAACTTCACAATCCGTCATCTACAACCCAGCAGTACCAATAACCTGACCCAACCCGCGCGTAAAGGGCAATGAATTAAAACATTTATAAGCCCTCTAAAGTGGCAAGACTTGATTTTCTTCTTTCTCCCACTCATCCATAACGGTTCTAAACTACAGTAAAGGTTTTTCATCATCCATAAAGTCTACATTCACCAAAGAATCGAAACCCTAGTTCTAGTGTCAAGAAATCAAAGCAATAGTCATACTTCTCTCATTTTGGGAGAAATTTGTGATCAAATTCGATGTAAGTTCTTCTTTTAACTTGTTATAAGTTTGATATTATCAATACGCAAGTCAGAAGTACTTAATTTGCTCGAATTTACCATGATTATGTGATGAACTAGCATTGTTGATCTCAAATTGTTGTGGGTTTGTTTAAAGTGATGTTTTTCATGTATGGGCATGATGTATTTATGAGGGAATAATGGTTATTGATGATATGAGTGTGTGTTTGAGTCCCCATTGTAAGAGAAAAGTATGCTTGAGTGTGTTTTGCCGACAAACTATGGTGAAATGGTTGAAATTGCAAGATTGTGCTCATGTGTATGTGGATATGTTCATAGTAGGTAATGATTGTTCTTGTTTGAATGGCATTTGATTAATGTTGGTAGATTAGTTGGACTCATGTGCTAAAAGGTCTCGTAATGATGTGATTGTGTGATGAACATGGTTGAAATTGAGCATATGTTGATTTTGGGAGAAAAAGGTCACTGGAAAATTGCTAAGTGTAAGTCCACGATGGGCTTCACAGACCGTGGGGCTAACCACAGGTCGTGAAACCCCTCGTAGAACACAGTTAGCAAAAGAGGTGTTACACACGGTAGGATCACGATGATCATCACATACCGGGGTTCACTCCAAGGACCGCGAAGCTATCTGTGATCCATTCCAGTATATTGTCCCACATATTCAAGACACTAACTTGTGTTCATGAGGGTCTTCACGGACCGTGGTACCCACGACGGCCCGCCTTGGCTCTTATATAAAAAAATATTTTACTTTTGTTCGTACTTTTATTTCTGTTTTGCATTTTAATTCCCTGGCCCTTCCCAATGATAGATTGAGTGACGATATTCTTAAGGTAAGGTATCATGTTGTAATTACACAGGGGAAGTCTGAGTACCCGATAGTGTGTCATTTTAAGAATTTGAGTACTAATTTGTTTGTGTATTTTTCAGGCACTATGGCTCCCCGAAGAAAGTCTGAAGCCCCACATTCCTCACCTACTTCTTCTCAATCGGAAAGTGATAATGCTACAGAGCCTAGTAGTTCTGAGGTTCAACTAAAAACCACCATTGAAGACCACCCGGCACAAACTACTAGATCCCATACAACGAGAGCTATTCTCTAGAACACTCATTCCCAGTCTGAAGAGGAAAGTAGTAGCTTCGGAAGCGGTGAGAAATTGGGTAGCAAGTCTGATAGTGGTTCTAGAGCTAGTATAAAGTCTGCTAGCGGCTCTCAGGAAAATGCACCTACACCTCCACCTGCTGAAACTGGAGCACAGGAAGAGGAAATTGCAGAAGAAGAGGATGATGATGTCACTACCGATGACATAATGGTCCAATATGTTCAACTCCATGAATTCAATCCAGCAACGAGGCAACAACTGATTGAGTGTTTCCGATCCATGTGGACTGTGAACAAGTCCGAAGATTTCTTCAAGAATGGCATTGTGAGCAAGTGTGGCTGCTTTAAGGATAGACCAATAATGCTTGAACCTAGAGTGGTGGTGGCGGATATCCAGGCATTTCCAGATATTCATAGGATATTTCAGTTGCATTAGTTTGAATGGATGACCAACTCACCTGAAGAATTTTCCAGCCACCTAACCAGAGAGTTTTATGCTTCTTATGCTACCACATTGATGAACTTTGGGGCAGAAACTGAGACTACGAAACGGGGGAAGAAAGATATTGCAAGTACCTGCGACCACTTAAGTCAATTATGGTTCGAGGCACATCCGTGGATTTCTCCGAGTCTACTATCAACAGGATGCTCCATAGTCCAGAATACACAACACCAGCTTCAGTTAGCCTTTTTTAGGGAAAACATCATGCTGTGACAAGTGAAACTGAGATGCAGGATTAGAGTTCTCGAGAGCGGGTCGTGCGCTGGATTGCAAGGAAAATTTCTTTGGAAGGGGAGAATGCAGCTTGGGTCACTGGATCGCAGGTACACATAACTAAAGCTTCGTTGTGTTTTCTAGCCAAGGTCTAGCGTGCTGTTGTCTATGCACAATTGCGGCGTACAGGTAATGATAACACCCTGTCTCCATCACTTGCATCATCGGTAGCTTGCATCATTGGTAGCTTGCCTCATCGATGGTTACCCAGTAAATGTTGGTTGGATCATCGCTACAGAAATATGGGATAGAGCACTAAGTGAGTTGGACTTCCATTTCCCTTTTTGATAGGGAAATCGTGTCGGCAAGCAAACATCCCACCAAATAGGCTAGTAGATAGATGTAATGAGGCGCTCAGGCTCACCCACACATCTAAAATCAATGATGTCGCTAACCATCTCTGTGGTGTGAAAGCCGGAGTTGTGGGATCATTGGCACACGTACCAATTGACATTCCATATGCGGATAGAAGGCCAGAGCAGGAAAAATCATCAGAACCATCTAAAGAGGTACCACCGCCACTAGCTTCAGCCTCACTGCCTCCAGGTACTTCTATCACTATTCCTACTCTATTCCTTGAGCAATTGGTTGCAAATCAGCGACAAACAAGGTCCATAGTCGACCAAATTGTACTTTGGATGCCCCAACTCATAGAGCGTGATGTGTTAGCTGCGGAGAAGAGAGTAAAATATGAGATGAGAAAGGAGCTTCCTATATGAAAAGACAGGATGGATGGCTTGGAGGTCTATGTCCAAGATTAGTTACAGGCTATAAGTTTAAGAAGTACTGAAGAGTTCAAGACGCAGTTGGCCCAAATGCGAGCTCAAGTTGCTAAACTGTCTAAGATGCTGGTACATGTTCCCACTCTGGTCGTGCCAGAGTGCTTGATGAACTTGTTCAGTGAGCTGACTACCACTCAATCCATTGACGACTTATGGGGTGACCTACCCAAGAGCAAATACGGCAAAAGGAAACACAAAGACGATTATTTTGATGAGGAGCGACCATCAGACCTTTCTAAGGAAGAAAAGAAAAGGAACAAGAAATCACACAAGAAATCAAGGAAAAAGGCAAGAGAAGATAAAACACTTGAGCAACAGAGAAGGGATGCATTGTTGGCCGGCGCTTCTGGCAGTGCCATACATCCTCCAGTGCTACCGGTCCAGCTGACCTAGTGTAGGTTTCTGATAGCACACCCATTGATAAGGGTGCTGACGCTGATCCGGCTATCGGCGCCAGTGCGCCATAGGTATGACCCCTCCTCAGAGCCCTGTATTGTTTTGCTTTATTAACTTTGAGGGTAATTTACTTTTGTTTGGGGAGGGGTGGTGAGAAACCTTCCATGAGGTTGACTCTCTGTTTTTGTGTTGTGAAGTGTTTGTGGTGTTTTTGTGTGTTGAGCTGTGCAACAACTAAGTTTGAGCTGACGTGTATGACCTTGATTTGAAATGTGACTGTTAGGCTCTTTGTTTGACATCTTAGATACTCACATGTTGAACATTGCTAGTCTGGAAAATAAATTGGTGAACTAAGAAACTGAAAGTGTAGTCCTGTGTCATGTGTGTATAAGTTTTGCTTGTAGTCTAATGCTAGGAGCAGAAACTAGAACCTTCCCGAGTAGTATTGCTTAAATCTGAGAATAACTGGATAGGAATGGATCAGTAGGACATTTTGCTAAGCCATCGAAAAAGCCAAAAATAAAACAACCAAATAAAAAGCGTACCACTTGAACCCAATTTGAGCCTAAAAACCAATGTTGTTCTTACCCACTTGATATCATATCTTTGGTTCTCGAAGCTACGATGCCACAACTCAGGCCAAAATCCTAAGTTGATGGTGATTAAAACCCAAGCAGAAAGGAAAAGTAGAAGAAGAAGGCTCACTCAGTCAGCTTGAAAACACAATATATGCAATAAAAATCTGGAAAAAAAACAAAAAAAGATGGTGTGCAACAATAAAAATAAGAGAGAAAAAGAAAAATACAAATAAAAAGAAAAAGAAAATAATGGTTGCTGGGATGTATTGAAATGAAAAATGAGGGAATCGCTTAGAAAGAGTGGTGTGCGAACGAAACTTTGGAGAGGTACTAGTCACTCACAAACCCAAAAATCGATTCCATAGCCTGAGCCTATGTTACAAGCTGATAAAGTTCTATAGTGATCCTATTCCGATTGTTTGAAAGATAGTGTGTAGAAAGAAAGGGCAAGCCTATGGTCTTTTGTTGTTAGTGTTAGAAGTTCTTTGAGAGTGTGAGCGTAGAACTTAGTCCCAATTATCATGAGTGAGGGACTTCTTTGGTGTGAGAACACAATGATTGCATTTGATAGTTAGATTGTGTTAGCTAATAGTCCACATGCATAAGCATGGTTGACTGTGAGTAATGAGATGTCATATATTGATCCTTGCATGTCAGATTAATGGTTTTGGGATACAAATTGTGGTTGAGATTGGTGCTGCATAGTTTCAAAAGGTTTTGAATGTTTGAGTGCTAAATGTATTTTGTTCTCATCACTTGAGGACAAGTAATGGTTCAAAGTTGAGGGTGTTAATGTGCTGTGAGATCTTAGCACATTTGATGCTCAAAGCTAAGGATTATTGAGAGAATCAAGTGTATTTTCACGGATATGATGTGTATGGTGATGTTTGTACAGGTAAAGCAGGGTGGACGTAAAAGAGAAAAGAAAAGAAGAAAATGCAAGCTGGAATGTGGGATTCTGATGCCCAAGTGAAGACCACGGAGCCCTAGATGGACCATGGTCCTCCTGACGAGCCGTGAAGATGCTCGTAGTTACTATCTAGTGGGCATGCTTTTCAGGGTCAAGGTTGATGTTATCCAAGTAAAGATCACAGACGCTCAGACGGGCCATAGAGATCATGATGGGTCGTGTTAGGGCTCGTAGAGTTGAACTAGTGATCAGGCGTCAAGGAGTTAAAATGAGAGTTGACCAACTGAAGACCACGTACACCCAGACGGACCGTGGTCCCTATGCCGATCCGTGGTGCTTTCCCAGTGTGCAGGCCTTGAAGACCCAAGTTTGGATAAGTGCCAGTAAAGACCACGAAGGGCTTCACGGACCGTCAAAGCACTTGTGAAGTTGCACGATAGATTAGTCCTATTTCGAGTAAGACTCTTTTTAGACACTTTATTTGAAATAATTAGGTTGTATTTTGTTTTTATCTTGTCATATCTGGAACGAGCGACTAAGTTTGAAATACTCTTGACTTTGGTTTTTATCAAGCGTTCATTGAATTTGCAGATTTTCGTAAGTGAACTTTCTTAATGTTCTCATTACTAATCTATGTTCATTTAGTAGAACTCATGAGTGGCTAAACTCCAGAACTAGGGTTGTGGGAACTATGATAGAAATCTAAATGCTAATTTGTAACACGAGTAGAGGGTGAATTGTATTTTCAATATTTAACTCAGCTTTTGTTATTCATTTGTTCTAGTGAGTGCGCGCATTAAAGTCAGCTTGTACCTATCAATTATTCGAGAGAAAAGAGATAGTTGGGAAAAAATGGAGTTAATCTGATAAAATGGCGTTAAAGGTCAAGTTCGAGAGAAGTTTAGAATTTGTTTATGCTCAAGGACCGAGAGGAATTGAGTGAAAATTATCTAACTAGACGGAGAAGTGTTAGATATAGTCAAGTCGCTTATAATTTGCAAAGACTAAATTACCTGAAACTCAGTTACGGATAAACAATAGATGTGATGTCATGGGAAACACAACCCTGGTTTTAATTATTTATGAAAACAACTTTAGAATCAAAACACAGTTAATTGTGAAACGGATCTGGTTTAAAAATCTTAGTTACTAAAACTTTATAGTTATACCCAATGTACATTCTGTAACTGTTTTCTCTAGGAAATAATAACAATATTTGGGTAAACGCGACAGTGAAATCATTTCGGTAAAGAAATTCTCTGTGGGATCGATGTCAACTCATGTTGACTTCTACAAATTGACTTTGACCGTTTATATTTCTTAATTGAGGTGTAAGTTTGGACGTATCAATGAGGGGTTTAGCCACAAATTATAAAAAGGAAGAAAATATTACCAACAATGTTCTCCATAAGTTGGGTAGCAAAATCCAAGTCTTTACAATGCTCCTAATTAGATTAAAATCAAAACCCAACTTAAAATCTACTTAAAAACTCTAGGAGTAGTGTTTGAAATCAAAAACTCTGAGAAAAAACTCTCAAAAACTCATAATAGTCAAGAAAAATTTAGGAACCGAAAGCTGTCCCTTTTCTCTTTTTGAAAATCAATTTATGCATTCCCTGATTTTCCCCTTTGGGGTCATTCGGCGAAGTTAGTCGAGCATCGCCGACCAAGTCAGCGATGCGCCAAGTGTTCTTCTCCATCGCCAAATTAGATCTTTGTCGCCGATCCATTCGACGGTTCGCCGAAGGTCCAATTCCATCGCCAAGTTAGATTTTCTCCAGGGTTGGCACGCTGTAACTTTTGGCAAGCTGAAGTACCACTCGACAAGTCACCGAGATGTCTTGGCAATCGTCAACTTTCCTTATCTTCATCTTTTTTCAGCTTTTTCGTTGGTTTTTGCCCGATAATGTCCTTGCCTTGTTCTTTTGCCTTCATAGCTGCAAATTAGCATTTAAACATCAGTTTAGAGCACAAAATAGGCATCGAGGACACTAATTCTATGAAAAACAGGCCCTAAATAAGTCAAATTCGTAGACTTATCAACACCCCCAACTTAAACTTTTGCTTGTCCTCAAGTAAAATACAAGATCAGACAGTTCAACAAGGATGTCTTCACACAGTGCAACCCAAGACTCAACATGAATGCACACAAGAGGTTCAAACTACTCATGCATTGTTCAATTGTGCATTCTGATTTTCAAACTGTGACTAACCATTATAAAATAGAACTCAAGCTCACAATGCTTGCTTCAAATGCATGTTCAAGCTCAAAAAAAAAATTCAAATGCCCTCACACCAAAAATGATTCCATGCTCATAGAAAACTCATCAAATTTCAAGAATTTTGGAATCAAGAACAACAGTCACAATCCCAAAGATAAACACATGCATGACTCTACCCATAGGCTTGCCCTTATTTTTCAATCAACATTATTTTCAGCTCACTCAAGATCACAAAGGTCTTTCAAGGCTTGTAATGGGGTTGAGGGTAAATGTATGATCATTTTGGTTTAGTGGCTTCTCCCTTCTTGAAGCATGGCCTGCCCTTCACTTTTTCTCCTTTTCTTTCACTCTTTTTTTTTCCACATTCCACCCTATGATCTTTTAAGCATGATTCATTGGATACCCCATACCCCATTTCTTTTGTCCACTTCACAAACTTTATTTCAACAATTCTTTTCTTTTTCAATTTTTTTTCCTTTCACATTTCTCTTTTCTCTATTTTGTTTTTTTTTAAATGGAAGGGTTCTATCTTTTCCAACATGATCCTTCAAGGGCAAATTTTTCACACTTCTTGACTTTCCTCCTTTTTATATCAACACAATCCAGCAGTCACAAAAATCATCACACAAAACACATAATATCCAGAAAACAACCCAAAAGAGGTAGGTTTTGAAATATCTCACCCCGCCAAACTAAACTAGCAATTGTCTGTAAATGCCAAGAAATAACAAAAACTAAACAAGAACAGAAAGAGAGTCAAACATCCTCCTGCCAAGCTAAGCCTGGGTGAACTCTACATATCGGTGACTCCATCTGTCGGGGCATCAGTACCCGGCTCTAATGCATCTTTCGCTCTACTAGACCCCACCATCGAAGTGTCCCTCGAAGAAGCTGCCACAACCATCTAGACCATAGATCCCTCAAGATCCTTTAGGTCATTGATGAGTCCACAAATTGGAATCATTTAGGGCTTTATTTTGATAGAAATAGTGCCCTCATATGCCTACTTTGTCTCAATATCTGATGAAAACTCTTAAGTTTAAGGTATTTGAAGTTTTAGTGGAAGCATGGACACTTAGGCACAAAAAAGAACAAAAAGGCTGAAAAGAACGAAGAAGTTGAAGCCTGAGCATCGCCAAGCACACTTGGCAATTCGCTGAAGGGATGCACTCCCCCTTTGTTCCAGTACGCGAAGCCCTAAAGGAGAAGGATAAACATGGCAATGAAATGAGGAGTTGACGCATCACCGAATAGTTTTGCGAAGCAGTACTATACTGTCCAATGGTCCAGAACGTGACGATGGTGAAGGCAAGCATGAAATGGTGATGAAACAAAAGAAGGGTGAGTCACCGAGTCATTCGGCGACATTGACTAACCTCGTCGAGCGATCCGCCAACACTAATTTATAAAGTCTATAAATACTAAACTCTTTATTAATTTTAAAGAGTTGAACATTAATTATAAATTCCATAATAGAATAGTACTTTTTGGATATTTTCTCTCAAGTTTGGAAAGGGTTTTGGGAGACTTGAAGAAAGAAGGATTTCATCTTCCCCAAGTTGGTAATGGGTCTTCTCCATTCTTCTTCCTTTTCTTAAATCAAGGTTTAATTTATTATACCCATTTGATTTTAGTATCATTTTGTATTTTGTTATTTCTTTATGTGTGGTTAAAAACCCCCATTCTTGGGGTGTGATTTAGCAAATATGTGTTGATATTGTTGTTGGGTCTTGCTTGCTGATAAGATATATGTATTTTAATGGTGATTTCACCTAGTGGTTGTAGTTTAATCTAATGATTTTGTAGTTGCAAATACAAAACCACCCATGTGTTTTCGGCTTGCCCAAGAGGGAGGTCGCAAAACCAAAACCGCTAGACTGATGGCCTAAGGAGTGGGTCGAC
The DNA here is from genome assembly GCF_900185275.1 of Solanum verrucosum. Classification (NCBI taxonomy): domain Eukaryota; kingdom Viridiplantae; phylum Streptophyta; class Magnoliopsida; order Solanales; family Solanaceae; genus Solanum; species Solanum verrucosum. Next base: position 249,832 of record NW_026020239.1, read on the forward strand.
ATGAGGTTAAGCCAGAGAGGGTGAGCCCTATTCGCATATACAAACACTCAACTCGAGAGAGTGAGTGGGTTAAGGCATAGCCTGGCCTTCATGCGCCAAATGGGTGTCTGAGAGGAACGCATTTGAAACGGGGTAAGTTGCCCGAGAGGGAACTTATTTCCATCTAAAGCTTAGCCTAGTCACTATTATCTTGCAAATTTCCTATCGAAAACATGTACCCAACGATTTGTCTCAACTTGTATTGCAGTCACACCCCAAGAACTTTTCCTCATACTTGATTTTATTGTTGTTTTCGCTATTTTTACTACTTGTTCCAAAACTCCCAAATCGATATTTGACACTTTTGTATCACCCCCTTTATGATTTATTATGTTTTTAATCGTTAATATCTTTAGCTACGACTAATTAGAGCCAAACTTTATTTTTCTATCAATTCTCAAAACCACTCCCTTGGGACACGACTCCAACCTTTAGTTGGATTACTATATTATCGATGATCGTAGACACTCATACTGTAGGTTAGTGTCGTTGGTCACGATAAGTATAAAAATGGCACTGCTGCCGGGGAGTGGTGTTATTTGAGAATTCTTAGATTAGTAGAATTTTTGTTCTTTTTAGTTGTAGTCTACTTACCTAACTCCTAGTTTTGTCTCGTTTTTTTGTGTGTTGAGATAGGATAATGAGTATACATGATGGAGATGGTGGACCAATAGAGCACCTCCCAGTAGAAGTGATGAGATTCAGGGATCACATCTTGAACTTCAAGCATCTAGAAGGAGAACCTTTTCATGAGTCGTGGCTAAGGTTTAAAACACTATTGATACAATACCCAACTCATGAAATCCCCGATTTAGTTCTACTGGAATGCTTCTATAGGAGTTTGAATCCCAAAAACAGAGGGTTAATCGACCAACTTATGCCAGGTGGTCGTGAGAAATATCCCTATGAGACTGAAACCAAATTCCATGATCTTGTGGCGAAAACCAACAAGGATACTGAGAAGGACTAGCAATTGATCATTTTGCTGGGTCAGATGGATAACTTGACCCAAAAGGTTGAGGAACTGGAGGTGATGTCCAAAGAGAAGAGCAAATGCACACCACCTAATGAGCAGGAATGATCTATGGACATTGAGAATAAACATATCGAAGATATGTTAGTAACCATTCTTCAAAAGCTAAATGAGCAAGATAGAGTACTGGAGAAGATTAGAGAAAATGTAGAAGTGCTAAACCAGATGAGCGGTTCTCACTCTAAATCCATCCAGCTGATTGAAACTCTCATGGGTCATGTAATGCCTCATCTCCATCAAGCACAACGTAAGGGGTCGCCATACGATGTTTTGGCTAACCCCAAAAGTGAAATTTAGGTTCTAACCTGCGTCGTGCCACGACGTTAACTAAGGCGTCGTTTCAGAGGTAACCCAAAGCCCTTAATTACTGTAATTCTGTTATTTTTGAAATAAAGGTGTTTTGATTTTGTAGGATTGGGCATGAAAAGTTTGTGAAAAAGTGCAGGATGAATTACACAAGTCCAACTGGTGAATCGCCGACCAGATCGGCGAGTGCTACCAAGATCGCCATTTGGATCCTCGCTTTGACCGAGGGTCTTGTAAAACTCGGCAAGATAGATGAGCATTCAGCGGATCGTCGTCGAGTAGTGAAGCAAATCCAAATAATGTCACCGAATGGATAAGATCTCGATAGATTTTATAAAACCACGGGTCTGAACTTTAATTTCAACCTTTTTCATACTCTCTCACTCTCAATTTTCGCAAAATCACACCTACTTAGCATTTTTAAAATTTTCGCACCTCGTAATTATTTTAGCTGCTTTAGTAGTGCTTAGATCTGTAATAACTTGCCGCCTAGCATCACAGTTTTGACCTAATCTACCCAAAAGGTTGGTTCTCCTAACTCTGCATTTAATTATGATATTTATGCTCTCATTCCAAGTAATTTTATCCTATGTCATGTGTTGTGCCTCTCTGATAAATTTAGGCTATTCAGCGTGCTGAGGCGAGCTCGCCGAATCACTTGGCAGTTCGCCCAAGGGACTTCACTCGCTTTTAAATTTATACTATCTGTAGTCAGTGTTCTGTAACTCTCGGCAAAAAGCCATGATCTTCAAATGCAGTCGCTGACTTGCCGAAGGTCTCTTTAGTTTCCCTTTGTCTGCATTCCCGAACCTTTCTGCACTACATACTTCGGCGGTTAAAGCCATGATCGCCAAAGCAACTTGGCGACTCGCCGATCTATCCGACAAGTTTGTCTGTAATTGCATCCCTCTTAACTTGATTTAGTTGTTTTAACTTCTTCTGGATCCTTTGCAGAAATGGCTAGATCTAAAGTTGCAGGAAGAAGCAAGCCACCTAGAAGTAAAACAAAAGGGATCACAATCAAAGAGGATGCAAACGTGTTCACAAGCAAAGTTGCTAAACTTTCCACAAATGGTGAAAAAGGGAAAGGCAAACACAAGACCCTTGAACTGACAGATGCAAGCACTGACAATAATGACTTTTATAGAAATAAACCCACCCAATATAAAAGCAAAGATGTGGGTCTTGATAAGGAAGATATACTAATAGCACAGAGGGCCAAGCGGCAAATTAAGAAGCTGAATGATTCATCTAGGGCCAATACGTACCAGCCTACCACTACTACACTTTCAGTTCCAAAGCAGGCAATGGTATTAATACCTCCAATTCAAGGTCCTCCGCCCAAATCTATGAATCAAGTAAAGGCTGAGGGGCTGAGAATTTTTTTAGAGAAAAAACGTCTATCCATAAAAGGGGTTATAGACAGGCACCCAGAGATAATGGAGTGTCTGAGATACCACCAGTTTCAAATCTTCACCAAACCTCGTGGCCCTTATATTCCAAACTGGGTAAGAGAATTCTACAGTACATACAGTGCACTAATACCCCAACAAAAGCAACTAGCAGCAGCCTTCAAAGAAGTTGACTATGTGGTTGTCAGAGATAGAAGGGTGAAGTGTGATAGTGAGGAAATGAACACAGCCTTGGGCTTGTCCACAAACATTGGGGATCACTGCCAGTACTTGATTAGAACAAAGTAGCTGGATGAGATGAAAAAATGGTTAGCCCCACAAATTGCAGATGAGACTCCCAAGTGGTTGGCAGAAGGAGTTCCGATTGAAAAGAAAGAACTAAACATAGCATCAAGGTTCTGGTTTAGTTTTATCAGTAGTGCAATTATGCCATCCCAGAATGAGTCAATCCTTCGCCTCACCAAGGCAGCTTTCCTGACTTGCGTAATAGAAGAAACTCAGATAAATTTGGGTACAATCATCACTTCAAAAATACTCATGCGTTCAAGGCAGAGCCGAATCTCACTTCCATTCCCAGTCTGATCAAAAAATTATGCAAACGAGCCCAAGTGCCTTGAGACACCAAGAAGGATGTGGAAGCGATACCCAGAGCCTCTATTGATATCTGGAAGATTTAAGACAAGTACCTTAAGGATCAAGAAGAAAGGAAGAAGGCAACAACGATGGAGTTAGTCAACACAGAATCATCGCCTGCAAAGACATCTCTGCCTACTCCAGCCCCTGGGCCTTCAGGTATATCCATTGCCACTGATACTCCAGGTTCTTCTATTGCTGCACAATCTCCAAGACCCACTACTGTTGCTGCTGTTTCCTAGCTTCCACGCACTCGGGCATCCCTACTCCGAATGAGACAGTTGGCTCTTTTTACTGATCGTCGAGCTGCTAGCCTAGAGGCCTCTGTTCCAGACATGATCCGAATTGCCTTAACTGATCCTATGACACCTCTGAGCACTACCATTGATGCCCTAGCAACCAAAATAATGGTGTGTGAGCACAACCAAGGGTCCACAAAGGAGATGATGGTGTTAAAAGCTGCCATTGCTGAACTAAGAATAGATATAGACCAACTAAAGGCCACCGATGTGTCCATGGTCATTGGAACAATGAATATACCAGACATGCCTGAATTTCATCAGAAGATTAATGGACATGGGGTAAAATGAAGCAGGTAGCCGACTCGACTGAGACAAACAAAATTATAATAGATGCTACTGTGCAAGCTTCTTCGAAAAAATCTCCTGCAACTAGATTCAGTGGAGCTGGTCCGTCTGGTGGTCACTCTGGTTACTGATGCCATGACAGATGGAGCAACTGCATAGCCAGGATCACTTCCTTACCTCCCTGTCTTTCTTTACTTTGCCTTTTGGATTCTGTATTATTTGCATTTGAGGACAAATCGCTTTTATTGTGGTGGGGTGAGGTTCACCTTTTGTGTGCTATTTGTGATTCATGTTTTGTATATATTTAGGTTGTTCTGTTTAAAATGGTGTTTACACTGCTTTTCGTGGATGTTTGAGCTTATGGCTCCTTTTATTTTAAATCGTAAAATGATTGCTTTTCGTGGATGTTTGAGCTTATGGCTCCTTTTATTTTAAATCGCAAAACTATTTTTACCCTTCCGAAAATTTATTATTACTTTTCGAAAATTTTCGCCACCGCTTGTATTAAAAGTGGCTGTTCTCATACAAATTTAAGTCTCAGTTTTGATCAATATCGATGACTTAAATAGTGCTCTCAATTGAACAAACATGAACGTGCGGCTGCGATGAGACCAAATGAAGTTGCATAGACAATATGTGAACTCTTTGCATCTTGTTGTGATTAGCCATTTATCGAATTTATTTTCTCTTGTGATGATCGTTGCACACTAGCGAAAGTGTATAGTCTTGTTTGGCTTTAGTGTCGATGTCGTGTGTGATGAGCTTACTTTGAACCTTGCATGAGTAAACCTAGAATTTGCCCTGTTAGTCTGATTGATTTAGTAAGGTGTGCTCTTGAAATGATCTTAGGCAACTGTAAAGAGTGTAAGCCAATTTGACATATACCTCTTTTGTGACCTACCTGTGAGCATGTGAAACTCTTTTGAACACCCTTTGAGCCTTACCTTTCTTTGGAAGAAACTTGATGAAAACTAGACCTTTCTTAACCCATCACCCATAATCCTCATGATGTTGTGGTTGGTTTGAATAGCCAACTTAAGCCAAAATCCTAAGTTGGGTGTGTGGTGAAAAGAGAAGGCAAATCAAGAAGTGTAAGAAAGTCTCTCTTACCCATGATTTTGAGAAAAATGGAACCCCTCCATATTAAAAAAAAAAGACAAAAAAGAAAAAGAAAAAGATTGAAAAATAAAGTTGTGGAATAAAGTACAAAAGAAATGGGGTCTCCTACATGGGAAACAAAAAAATAGGATGACTCATGAGCACTAAAGAAAATGATGAAGGAAAAGGGAAGGAAGTGTTGTGAGCACCACATTCATGAGGATCTTTAGTCACTAAGCCTAAATGACCATACCTGTGTACTCAGCCCCATTACAAGCCTTAGAAAGACCTTTTTGATCTTGAGCAAGCCGAACTGAAGGTTGATTGGATAACAAGGGCAAACCTATGGATGAAAACATGCATTGTGTTCCTCTTTTTGAGTGTGAGCGTTGCATCTTATTCCTAATCTTAAATTGATTTACCTTTGTGTGTGAATATGGAACCATTCTTTGTGTGAGGGCATTTAGATACTGTTGTTGAGGTTGAACTTGCATTAGTAGCAAATAGCGTGAGCATGAGAAATCTTTGGTAGTGGTGTGTCACAACTTGAATCTTTGAGTACATAGTAGATCTTCACATAAGTAATTTGAGTCTTCTTGTGTATGTTCATGATTTAGTCTTGTGTAGCACTATTTGAGACACCTTGTTGAACAGCTGAACTTGAGTTTGCTTGAGGACAAACAAAAGTTTAAGTTGGGGGTGTTGATGAGTCCACAAATTGGAATCATTTGGAGCTTTGTTTTGATAGAAATAGTGCCCTCATATACTTACTTTGTCTCAATATCTGATGAAAACTCTTAAGATTTAGGTATTTGACGTTTTAGTGGAAGCATGGACACTTAGGCGCAAAAAGGAACAAAAGGGCTGAAAAGAACGAAGAAGTTGAAGCCTGAGCATCGTCGAGCGCACTTGGTGATTCGACGAAGGGATTTATTCCGCCCTTTTTTTTTCCAGTACGCGAAGCCCTGAAGGAAAAGGATAAAAAAGGCGATGAAAGGAGTAGTTGGTGCTTCGCCGAATAGTTCTACGAAGCAGTACTATACCACCCAATGGTCCAAAACGGGAAGATGCTGAAGGCAAGCATGAAACGACGATGAAACAGAAGAAGGGCGAGTCGCTGAGTCATTCGGCGACATCGACCAACCTCGCTGAGCGATCCACCAACACTAATTTCTGAAGTCTATAAACACTAAACTCTTTATTAATTTTTAAAGAGTCGAACATTAATTATAATTTCCAGAATAGAATAGTACTTTTGGATATTTTCTCTCAAGTTTGGAGAGGGTTTTGGGAGACTTGAAGAAAGAAGGATTTCATCTTCCCCAAGTTGGAAGTGGGTCTTCTCCATTCTTTTTCCTTTTCTTAAATAAAGGTTTAATTTCTTATACCCATTTGATTTTAGTATCCTTTTAGGTGAATTTTGTTATTTCTTGATGTGTGGCTAAAAACCCCATTCTTGGGGTGTAATTTAGCAAATATGTGTTGATATTGTTGTTGGGTCTTGCTTGCTGATAGGATATATGTATTTTAATGGTGATTTCACCTAGTGGTTGTGGTTTAATTTAATGGGTTTGCAGTTGCAAATACAAAACCACCCATGTGTTTTCGGCTTGCCCGAGAGGGAGGTCGCGAAACCAAGACCGTTAGACTGATGGCCTAAGGAGTGGGTCAACATGAGGTTCAGCCCGAGAGGGTGAGCCCTAGTCGCATATACTAACACTCAGCTCGAGAGAGTAAGTAGGGTAAGGGGTAGGATGGCCTTCATGCGGCAAATGGGTGTCCGATAGGAACGCATTCGAAACGGGGTAAGGGAACTTATTTCCATCTAACGCTTAGCTTAGTCACTATTATCTTGCCAATTTCCTATAGAAAGCATGTATCCAACGATTTATCTCAATTTGTATTGCGGTCACACCCCAAGAACTTTTCCCCATACTTGATTTTATTGTTATTTTCGCTGTTTTTACTACTTGTGGCAGAACCCCCAAATCGATATTTGACACTTTTGTGTCACCCCCTTTTGATTTGTTATATTTTTAATCGTTAATATCTTTAGCTACGACTATTTAGAGCTAAACTTTATTTTTCTATCAATTCTCAAAACCACTTCCTTGGGACACAACCCCAACCTTTAGTTGGGTTACTATATTATTGTCGATCGTAGACACTCATACAGTAGGTTAGTGTCATTGGTCACGAGAAGCATCAGTCATCATAAACCATTGCGTCTCGAACACCCAACTCCTTCTCATCGGTCTCAACATCTACCTCATCCCTAGCAACATCTCCGGTCGTAGTAGCCAAAGAAATCTCAGAACTGACCAAGAAATCTATACTCGGACCCTCCGGGATCTCCACCTTGTCTAATAACATAGATATATCGATTGATTTCAGCTCATCCACATCTCTCCGCAGCCCAACAATATGGGCCTTCAAGGCCGTCACATCCTCAAAAGCACCCTATCCCTGCTCAAGATACTCGACTCTTAAGGTGAGGGCATTTAGTGAAATCCAAGGGAATCTGTTTGCTCTCTGTGCTCTCTCAATTCAGCCCTAATCGGGACTAAGGTAGCAATAATCACCCACTTAATCAACACAGGCACAACGACCTTTACCCGGGAGGCACGAACATCAGTAGACTAGGTCAGATGGCCCATCTTGTACAAAAAATCCTGGGTGATCAGGGGTTGGGAAGTAGCAGCAGCAGTAGGAGGGGGAAAACAATCGAACCAGAAAGGACAGAAGTAGAGGTGCCAGGGGTACCTGTAGGCTCACTCGCCTGAGGGGGAGCATTGCCTCTATCATTAACATCTCAATATCGACAACCGAGGACGTATGCACCAGTGCAACTCTCCTTCTATCAACCTCGTCCCTTATGTATTCGGTCTCTATCCTCAGGATGTTAGTAAAGGAAGTGGGAGTCACTTCCATATCCGTCTTGGCAATCAAAGGAACAGAGGCCCACCTGTACAACTCTGTAATCAAGACTAGGATGGGGAGAGAGGTATGGCTCTGCTTGGCCCTCATGGACATATCCTACTCTATGATCAGACCAATATTAAGTTTCTCCCGGTCTAGGATACAACCCAAACAAGCACCATTCGGATGCCAGAGTATCGATTCATTCTGCGATGACATCAATGTGTTGTTAATGAACCCAAACCAATATCTGGCAGCCACGTTCATGTCCTTCTTATCAATAGGGACACCAGCCTATATCCACCGCGGTGTAATGTCAGAAATCAGTGGTGCTAACCAACCCTTCAAATCATCAAGGGTCTTCTTCTAGATTTTATCTACATAGTCATACATCACGTTCATTGTACAACCTAGAACCTCATTGATGTCGGTGGTAATGCATTTGACTTTTCGACCCTCCACAACCACATGGTCAACTGACTTGAAGGAGTTGGCCTTCTTCTTTCCTTTTGGGAGAAGTTTCCCATACTCGACATAAAACTTCGAGACCCAAGTAGGAATATAAGGGCCTCGAGGCTTTGTGAAAATCTCAAACTTGTTGAACTTAATAGTTTTCCACACCTCTGGGTACCAGACTACAACACCATCTATAGACAATCGTTTCTCCTCTAAAATTGTCCTCAAACCCTCGGTCTTCAATCTTTTTTGTGACCGAGGTGGGGTGCCTGAACGGGTGGCACCGGAGAAACCAGCTCAACAATTGGAGCTGGAGCTGGAGCTGGAGGAGGAGTAGGTGGCACTAGGATCCTAGATGAATCATGCTTCACCTTAGAGCGTAGCTCTGCTCTCCTTGTCTGGAGAGTTTGATTGTCTTCTGACTCAGATGCGGATACCGAAGAACTATAACCCGAGTGACCCTCACTTTCAGAGGTAGTGAGGTGTGTAGCATAGATACCCTCATTGCCAGGGCTCCCCTCCATTGATGTAGGCATAACTAGTCCCTTTCCTTCTCCCTTTCCCCGATTGGAGAATGCTTTATCGGTGCATTCCAGGATGGTGTAGCCCCCTCGTTTATAACAATGCCTCTTGCCCACTTTAGGGGCGGTTGATTTCTCCCTGATACTTTTCTTCTAGCCATACCTACAAAATAAAGTCGAATATGTTAGACTTATTCAAAAAATCTCAAAGTGTAAAAATTGCAGGAAAGCTCGCCAAGTCATTCGGTGAGTTGCCGGCTCTATTTGGCAAGCCAGGTTAGGCTGGCCGAATGTTCAAGAACAATATTACTTAGAACTTAGCACAAATCAGCAATGTCTAGGGCCTTTCGACAGATCGTCAACACCATTGGGTGAACCAAAAGTAGCTCGCCGAATGTTACATAATATTTTCAAAAAATTGGGGCGCAGAAGGGCAATCAAAAGGGGCATTCAGCGAGTCTCCGAGTGAACTCAGCGAGCTTAGGCGTATCGCCGAAAGTTACAGAACAAATTTCACAAATATGAAGGATAAAAAGGCGATCCAAGGATCTTTAGGTGAACCGCCGAACCACTCTGCGAGCTCGACCCAACTCGCTAATAGTCCAATATGCCAGATTTTGACCCCGACCTTCAAATTCTTACCCGCAACCCACGAAAACAAAATTAAGCACCTATTCTACGCAATTAAACCCACACACATACTATCCATGACCTCGGGGTACTTAGACATCCCCTGATTTGGCGAAAGTTGGCCGATCGACGTTTTTTGCCCTTAAGAATGACGGAAACCGCTTTATCATTGGGCGAAATCAGGTGATCGACACAATCGGGCTTACTCAGACTTCACCCACACTAGACCTAAATATAAAATAAACACAACCCATAAATTTTATCATGCAAACACACGTGATTTCACAATTAAAGGCCAATTAAAACAATTCAGGATCTCAGAGACACAAACCAACATTAATCATTCCAAATAATCACTTAATTTACGCAAACAACACAATAATACAATGATCATGCATTCAAAATTACCACTATATAAATGTGGGGTTCGGATAACCAACTTAAAAAGCAGATAATTTAACGTTAGGCTAACAAACTGCACTCAAAGTGTCCCCCAAGCAATTGATCCAAAACAAAATGCAAGAAATGCAAGTACAAAAATCTAAAGTGCGGTTGTGAAAGTGTAGATGTTGAAAAGTATGAAATGAGGGAGTTTTTGAATTTAAAAATGGTTTTGGCCTTTTGACCCTTCAGTTCGTGCACCACTCAGCGACACTCACTTATGTTGCCGACCCATTCGGCGATGCGACGAATGAATCTTAGCCCGCCGAGTTTTACAGAACCTCTACATAACTAATTGGTTCAAATGACAATCCAAGTCAGACTCGCCGACCTTTTCGGTGAGTCACCGACTGGTACCTTGGTTCTCCTAATTGCTCTTTTTCCCAAAATATCAAATTTTCAACATGTACATTCAACACCCGTTATTCAAACAACAACATTAAAAGCTTAAAAACATGGATACGCTTTGAAGGTTCATTCTTTGGGTTAACCAAGGTTTCACTTGGTAGGCCCCCTTTTGGCCTTGGGTTCCAATGAGATGATATCTCACCCATTTGCGTTTCCAGCTATTTAGTGGACACCGAATGAGAAGTAACCTTTTGGTTTAGAGTTGAGATGCCGTCTTTCATTTCTTTAAGCACCTTGTCCGACCCTTCCACTTTGTTGAGAATGCGTGCAAGCATATCTTCAGTGAGAAAATTTTCTAGGTTAGCCCTTTGCTCTTTTGGCATTTGACGCTCATGGGGAGGGGCATATCTCTCTTTGTCACTATCTCACTCCCTCTAGTTTGTACCACGGTCATGCCATTCCCTCTTACGATCCTTCCAACCTTCATCACGCTCCTTATTTCGACCTTGGTTTACACATGGCCTTGAATTATTTTGGCGGAATCCTCCTCCTTTATTTGCTAGAAAGTGTACTTCTTCATTGTACAAAGATTCAAAGTGTGCATCATCGGGATTTACTCCGCTAACTCCAATAGCATTCACAGTCTTAGAACCACTACCTATGACATGTTTTGACAAAAGATCCATTTGGGTCATCATTTTAGACATGTTTTCATCCCGCTCTTGGTCCTTTTCTATTTGTTCCTTTGTCATTCTGAAAGTCAAAGGAGACACCTGATCGTCCCTAGAATACTGTAACGACTCGGAAAATGATAGGTTAAGCAAGAGCCTATGACTTTGTGTTGACTTTATAATGAGGTTCTATGAGGGGTTTTTATGTAATTTCATTTTAATTGTGTTACATCCGACAATTTAAAATGAATATGAAGTAGCTTGAAATTGGAAGTAGTCACTTTTGGAAAAAGTTCAGAACCTGGAAATTTGGTTAAGTGTGGGAAATCAGTGAGTTTTTGGCCAACTTTGAGCAGTCATAACTCCTAGCTCAGGTTGATCCAGGAGTAGTTCCAGTTATCTTTGGAAAGCCCTTGGAACGATCTTTCCAAATCCACCGAGTTTGCTCGATTCCGAGTTCGTATGAGCGAGTTATGCCCTTTGAAAGTTGGGCAGTGAGCAAGGAGTCCGTCCAGAAATTTAAGGGCATTTTGGTCTTTTCACAAATCTTTTCTTTTGAGGTTATATTATTGTGTTAGGCTGATTGTGGATCATTTTTGTTCCATTTTAAAAGAGTAAGAGTTAGGGTCCTTGAGTGAAGAAAAGAAGAAGAGGGGAAGAAGAAGAAGAAGAAGTTGGAGCTAGGATTGAAGATTTTGAGTTCCTTCTTCTTCAATTCTCGTGGGTTTTCAACTTAGAGGTATGGGGATTCTTTATCCTTGATTATTCTTCCTTTCAAGGAGCTCAATTCAAATGATTCAAAGTTCTTCCAAAAACACAAAAATCCTAATTTCGATTCTAAGCATGGGTTCTTGCATTAAATGATTTTTTTTGATGATTTACGTTATTAATGGTGTCTATTGATGGTTTTAAGAAAGAAATTTCCATGAACCCATGTCTTGGCAAGTTTCCTAAAGTTGGCTTATGAAGTGAGTTTATTATTTATGATTGAATGATGATGGAAGTATGCTTGGATTGAGTTGAATAGTTGACTTCTATTATTATCTATGCTTATCTATTGTGAATTGTTGGAGAGTTGAGGAATGGTGATTGTGGCTTGGGAAAAAGGGTAAGTGGACCTAACTTCATTGTTAAGGTAGAATTGATATAGAATTGTGATAGATTGATGTGTGATCCACTTATGGTGGAGGTGTTTACTTATTGAATGTATTGTGTTTATGGCCTTGGAGGCATTATATGAGGAATTGAAGTGTTGACATGATATCATATATGTGAATGTGATGTGAAGGACTTGAATGAGAATCAAATGAAGTAAAGGCAATCATGTTGTGAATATAAGGGTGTTCATGTGATCTCAAGGTGATATTGGTTAAAGTGTTATTGTATTGTGATTGAAAGTGTGTCCTCTATTATTGTTCATATGTGATGATGATGGAATGTGAAAGATCTTTATAATGTGATGTGTGTCTTGACTTAGTAGACTTAGGTGCCTCTTCTTGATACATTAGAAGCTTTGTTGAATATGAATCGATAGGATATGGCATTCCTTTCGGATGTAAGTGACGAAACCTGTTTTTGAGCTGGTTAGTGTTTGGTATTTTAGGCATATCTCTTGATCTAGAACTTAGTTTGCAGTGAATAAATATGATTTGGAAAGCTAACTCGTATACCTACAACTTTTATGTTTATGTAAAATTCTAATTTAACTGTTATGGATACGAAATATGGGACGCAACATAGGGCAAGTTCTGCCCAGATTCCGAGAATTGAAATCCTGCATGACCAGCGGCTAGTGTCTTGACTATATCTTTTTGTACAAAATATATTTTGCGGTGATCCTTGTTTTTTTGCAACCCTAAGAGATGTATCTACATCTTTCATGAAGGTTATAAAGTCTAGTTCTGCCATTTTCCTTTTCAAATCTAAGATGCAACATGAGGTACTAGGCTGGCCAGATTCCCTGTTTTGGGAGCATAGTTGTATTTGTACATGCTAGGCTTACTTATGATGATGATCCTATTTACGTCATCATTACTGAGCTAATAGAAGTTAAATAAGTTATGTAATTGTATTTCTAAGGTTGATATACTCATGAACAAGTTGAGGTATGTGGGTTTGATTGTGGAAACCTTCCTTTCCACAAGTCCAACCATTTATCCTCTATTTCTACTTCAAGTTTATGGGTCCTTATGATTATTTATGAACTCTTGAATTATGGAATTACTACTACACATCCTATTATGGTCTATTTTGCATATTATCATGAAATGGAATTATTATGTGATGTTTATGGTTTTCATGCTTCCATGATCAAATTATGAAGGTTGATATATATGTATGTTGTTGGTGGGCTGATTTATATGGATTTTGGAATTGGTTGCCTAGTACGGGGGGTAGTAGGCCCGTATAACCATATCGAGGGGTTGGTACCTTGGTTGCCTAGTACGGGGGGTAGTAGGCCCGTATAACCATATTGAGAGGTTGGTACCTTGGTTGCCTAGTACGGGGGTAGTAGGCCCATATAACCATATCGAGGGGTTTGTACCTTGGTCCCTAGCTCGGGGGATGGTAGGCCCGGGTAACCACATTGAGGGGTTTGTACCTCTTTCGCCTCTCCAAGGGGGTGGTAGGCCTTGGAAATACTATATTGATGGTCACTCACCACACATGTACTATTCCCCACTAAATATGATTTATTTTATGTAAGCATCATTATACATATCATCTCATTAATATGCTATCTATCGGGTATGATTATGCACTTTGCCTATAAAGTCCTTATCTAAGGTAATCTTGGGGAACACTTAAGTGTGCTTGAAGAGGATTGTGTGGGCGGTCACTTCTTGTCTCACTCAAGTGTGTCTTAAGGTTATATTAGGTAGAGGTCCTATGGTAATAAAATGACATGTGTCCTTCTAAAGTTAAGCATGGGTTGTATATGGATTTATGTTAAGTATATGTATGGTTGGCTATGGTCTTATATGTTAATGTTGACTTGTATTATGTCTCTTATACTTGTAACGGAAAGGTTCTATCAAAGGATATGAAAGCATACATTTCTTGTAAATGTCCGTTGTGCATATTTTCTTGCATGGTCTCCATACTTAGTACTTAATTGTGCTAACCCCTTTCTTTCACTTTTTGACTAAAGTGTAGGGATTTGGAGATGGTGATATGTCATGGCTACTTGATAGGTTTTTAAGAGTTGAAGATGAAGACTTGGTGAGTCCTCATAGATTCGAGGGCAATAACCAACATGTTCCTTTTTTTATGTCTCTCTAGTATTTGCTTAAGTTTTGAGTGGGCTTAGTCCCAATGTTATATTCAGGTATTAGATGTTTTTGAGACATATTGTATAAAGTCTAGAAAGTCTTCCGCTTGCTATTTATTGAAAGTATCTTCGTGTGTGAAGAAAGTTTTTAATTCCTTATGGTTTTGGTGTCTATGTGATGAATGAATGCTAAGAGGATTGTATTAGACCTCTTCGAGGTCGAGTACGCCGGTTACGACTAGGGGGTGCTCCCGGGTCGTGACAAATACCAAGCTCAGTTTATATTCGTCATCCCATCAATGAGAGTCAGCGCTATTTCAAAGGTTGCTGCATAATTCCTCCTTGGACAAGTTGATCAGCCACACCTTCTTTAACTGAGTCTAGACTTCGGTAGAAATGTTTTAACAACACATTAGTTGGAAGTATGAGAGTCGGATATTGGAGTAATAATTTCTGAAACCTCAGCAATGTTTTGTGGATCGGTTCACCATCTAAATGTTTAAAGCCCTGAATGTTGTCTCTCAATGCCATCATCTTTGAAGGAGGGAAAAATCTTATGTAAAATTCCTTGGTAATCTCTTCCCACGACATAATCGAATCACTCGGTAGATCTTCTAACCACTTGGTCACTTCCCCATCAAAGAAAAAAGAAACAACTAGATTCGGACTGACTCTTCTGAGATGTTCTTAAATGAGAATGGACCACACACGTCCACAAAGTTTCGGATATGATCATGGGGATCCTCATGAGCTAGCCTTTAGAATAATCCTTTCATTTGGAAAAGTTGCAGCATCGTGCTAGTTACATGGCATACAACATTCCCCACGATCGGAGGTAAACGAATAGCACCCATGCTACCCAATTGAGCTTGATTGGCATCATTTAAGTTGCCAATGTAAACTTGGTAACCAAGTTGGCTCGCGTTGCGTCCGTTCACACTCATCTCATCACCTATTTGGAAACATCCAACACCAAACACAAACTAAAGTAAGTTGATAACTACAAACAAGATTAGATCACAACTATACTACACTAAAAGAATTCTAAAAACCACTCCCCGGCAGCAGCGCCATTTTTGATAGCGCTCAACTACACTTCATCCAATACTAAGTGTAGGCGATTGCAATCTAGTATAAGCCCAATGAGGAGTTGGGGTCGATCCCACAAGGAGTGATACAGTAGAGAATTTAATTACGAAGTAAAAGGCATCTTTTAATCGGTTTTAGGATTAGAAATTATTGAAACCATTAACGTAAATGAAAGGGGTTGACAACTAGTATCAAATGGGGGGATAATGTTTGTCAATTAACAACTATGAAAACAGGGGAGTAATCAAGCAGAAAGGGATACTTGGGGATGTGATCGATTAATTGCCAATTTCACTATACGGGTGATTACTAATTACCAAAAGTTGTTGGGTCTTAGTGGGGAGGCTAGGCTTTAAATGTAATAGCAATCTCTTGATCAATTATCAAGAATCAAGTGAGTTCTCTCGAACCTCAACAAGCATTATACTATAGACAACCCAAAACCTCAATTTATCTAGTCTCTCGAGCTAGATAAGTAGGATTGAATTAAGACTCACTCTCTCGAGCTGAATCCACAACAACCCAATAACTACAATTATAAATAGATAACCTTAATGCTAAAATCTCTCTCAAGAAAGCATAGAATACTAGACTAGACCTGCATTTGCAACTACAATTCATGAGTAAAAACTCTATTATCAGTCAAACCCACTTCAAAACAGCAATTAAATCAGTAATTAATAACACCCATAAGCTAATTAAGACAATTAATTACATAGTCACACTCCAAGGATGGGGGTTTTAGCCACACATTATAAAAGGAGAAAATATTACCCACTATGTTCTCCATAAGCTGGGTAGCAAAATCCAAGTCTTTACAATGCTCTGAATTAAATTAAAATCAAAACCCAACTTGAAAATCTACTTGAAAACTCTAGAATAGTGTTTGAAATCAGAAACTCCGAGTAAAACCTCTCAAAAACTCAAAACAGTCGAGCAAAATTTCAAAACTTGAAGCTCTCCCTTTTCTCTTTTTAAAATTCAATTTTTACATTCCCAGATTTTTGCCTTCGGGGTCATTCGGCAGTGTTAGTCAAGCATTGCCGACCAAGTCGGCGATGCACCAAGTGTTCTTCTCCATCGCCTTTTTCCTTGACTTTTCACCATTTAGATCCTGTAACTTTAGGCGATCAAAATCTTTGTCGCCGATCCATTCAACGATTTGCCAAAGGTTCAATTCCATCGCCAAGTTAGTTTTCACCAAGGCTGGCATGTTGTAACTTTTGGCGTGCTGAAGCACCGCTAGAGAGTCGCTGAGTGGTCTTGGCGATCGTCAGCATTCCTAATCTTTAGTTTTAATGCTTTTCCGCTCCTTTTTGCCCAGTAATGTCCTTGCCTTGCTATTTTACCTTTATAGCTGCAAATTTGAATTTAAACATCAGTTTAGAGCACAAAATAGGCATCGAGGACACTAATACTATGAAAAACAAGCCCTAAATGAGTCGAAATCCCAGACTCACAATCTCTCATTTATAGAAGTGGGGCCCTCACAACCATAAATAAGATCCTACTGACACGACTTCATAGACACCCTAGGCCACTTAAACTTTGTGCTCTGATACCAAGTTTGTCTTACACTGAGCCTACACCCTAGACGTGTTTAGCACTAGAGAACCATTGTTGGTCCCCAAGTGAACCCTTAGCCTGACTGACTACTTAGTGGAAGATTTAATAAGCAGATAAGAAGCTTTAAATGCAAAATTAAACTCAACTCGATTAAATGTCTAAAAATATTTAATAAAGTATAAGTAATAAATTCAAAGATCCTAAATTAGAAGGAAACATACTGAGAGACTCATCAACTCTAACTATCTATAAAGCCTCTATTGCTTATGATAGATGCCGGGACAATACCCAGAACATCTAAAGACAGTTGACTTGAAAATAAATGTGAAGTCCCCCGAAATGCAAGGAGACTCACCTAAGCTATCTGAAGTGCAAAAGTGATCTCAACGAAATGCCTATTGATGATCCTGAACACTTGTATTTGCATCATAATAAGATGCAGGTCAAATGACATTAGTACATCAAATTTATGAGTATGTAATATGGCTGAATAGACAAATAACTAAACTGAATGATTGAAAGCAACTCAACTAAGTCAATACATGAACATGAAGTGAAAATCATTTAAACCTTACAATAAGATATGCAATAAAAATAATATGAAAATAATATACTTTACTATATGGGGAGTTTTTTCTAACCAAAAACCGTCACTATGAGACTAGCAATGATACAACGTTTCACCCACGTTGCAATGATAATCCTATACCTTTTCGGGGTATAGGATGATACTGTAACTATGGATCAATCTAATAGGCCTTCTAAGAGGAAGTGAGGAGTTGCACGACGAATCAATGCTATTCTATCCTATGCAAGCTACATATTTTTATGGGACTTTAGAGTTATAAAAGACTCTAACCCAGTTTGGTGCTCGATACTGCTCCCAAAATAATAAATATCAATTATGCTCAATTCACCCTTTACAAAGAAAGGGGCTATTACTTTAACGAAGTGCTTTTCAAAAACATCAATCATAGTCTTTCTTTTTCTCGACTGTCAAATAGTACATATGAAATATTTGCTTCTATTTTCAAGAATTCTGTTTAGAACTTACAATTATAAAACGCATGCTCATGAACTTATTTTTTAAGCCTAAAATCAATATATGAGGAACTTTCATGCAATTTTCTTTGAAAAAACAACATTACTAAATCAATAAGGTTCCTATGATACTGAGCATGAACAACATTATTAGATTCATATGCAAAAATAAGAATCAAAACCTCAATTGTTAAAGAATTGAATTCAAAATATCAATAACTATGAATAAATCTTTTTGATGTGACGATTTCTGACTAAATTGAGATGTAGGGTGTGAGGACAAACTAGTCCAACACTATGAATAACCTTACGTACCTGAGAGAACAAGGTTCTTGAAATACTCTTGAAGAAAAACTTGATTAGAAACCTTGAAACCCTAGCTTGAAGGAGAACAATCAAGAAAACTTTTCTTGAGATTGCTGAATGAGTTTCTTGAAATCTCTATGGCCAAGAATTTTGATTTTCATTAGTGATTCATAGTTGTATGGAGGAATTTGAGTTGGAAAGAATGAAATTCTTGGAGAAGGACATACCCTGAAGAAGATAGAAAGAATCTTGAATGGAAGTCTTCTATTTTGAGTTTTCCTTAGGGTTTTGCTTAGGATTTGAGAGAAAAGAGAATGTTGGATTAAGAGATAAAAATCTGATTGGTTTGGGTCTTTCATTAGTCAAGAAATTCGTGTAGGATTTTCTTAGAGGTAAAAAGACAAAAACAAGCATTGTTAATGTTTTCCCGTCAGCTAATTCGTCACTGCACTGATCAGGTTACTACAATGGTCATAACTTTTTGCTTAAAACTCGGATTGTTCCAAATTATCAGGTTATTAATTTGGAATGTTTGTATAAATAATTTTGGAATATTTTTTTTTCACTTATCAAAAACTAGAAAATAAATGAGAACCCTATTTATTTACCAACAAAACATTATTTCCTTGAGAGAATGATTGTTGGTAAAAGTCAGAAACATGTTTGCCTCAATCAAATTATCATGTCATGATTATGTGGATTTCAAGGAATTTGACTATTGAATAAAAGTATCTACCATTTAAGGTTTTCTTTCTGTCTATTTGACATAAAAAAATCATGTATTTTTCCTTACTCCTTTTCAAATTGTTCAGATTTAGATTTGGCATACACAATTGAAATAAACAAAGTTTGATTGAATATTACATATTGTAATCTAGCAGTTATAGAACAACTAAGATCCTATACGCAATAAACCCAATCTTATTGATAGAACAAAACACAAAGTAAATTCTTTCAAAAGAGTAATCAAATGCTTGGAGCACGGATACTTTTACTTAAAAATTTAATAAGATATGAAAAACAAATGTTGGGATATTCAAACTCTACCAATGCCTCTCCCTCCTTCATTGCCACCACTATTTGCACCAAATCCATTTTCACTTGTTCCATCACTGACGTTGCCAACAAGGCCTCCCACAATTTTTTGTCGAATGCCATGAACCTCGCGATGACCTATGCCAACACCAATTTAGGTTGTTCCTTGCATCAACAAGAAAAAATTTCACCTTACTCTTGTTAGATTTGTTGTTTTTGTGTTTCTTTATTGTAGACTCCCTCTTCAAGATGAAACATTCTTCTTTCCTATTAATGGAGAAAGTTTCAACAACCCCAACCTATGTATTAATAAGAAAAATTTAGTTATAAGTGTATTGGAGCCTAATTGACATGATGATAAAAGTTAGTGTCGTATAGTTTAGGACAATCCTCCAAGCAAGATTTGATGTGATTTGCTAACTTCTTGCAAACTATACGATCAATAAAATTACACAGAGAAATCGTCTTAGATCAGATACTATCTAAGGTTGCTTCTTTTTTGGAATCAAAATATTTTTTTGTAAAATTATTTCATGTAGTGACTCTATTGTTATTGACAAAACTGAGTATCACATTCACCACATCTTTACCAATTACAGCCCAAAATCTCAAATTCATCCCATCTGGACCTAGCGCCTTATCCGAATGCATTGAGAAGATTACTTCGTTCACCTCATCAATAGTGAAAATTTGTTTAAAAGATGCATTTTTATCTGCTGTAATTTTTCCTTAATATTATCAAGAATTGGGTTCATGTATCCTTACTCAGGCGTATATAATGATTAAAAAAAGCTAGAGATAATGCCCTCCAAAACACTATTCCAACCACACCATTGTCCTATTTCATCCTTCAACTGAGAAAATGTGTTCCTTCTTTCGCCGGCTGGAAGCCATGAGATGAAAGTATTTTTGGATCACCTTCCTATAACCAATGTTGTATGTCTCTCTGCTTCCAATAAATATTTTACTGCTCAAGGGCTTGCAAATATGTTGATTTGGCAATACTAAACAACTGAATATGATAAGGGTCAGTGTTATTTTTATAGAGGGTCATTTGTGCCTTGGCTTGTTTCAATTTAGACTTAAACTATTGGTCCCCCCCCCCTCTTTCCCACGCCGTCTGAACTAGCTATTTAATGTGCAGTTCCTTCATCCTAGAATTCACAAATCGAAAAGTCTTAGCCACATAAAAAATAAGTTTCAATCCCAAGTTCAAGAAAAATCCCTGTGTGATCTAAAGAACCAGATTTGATGTGATGAACTTTTGCATTCGGGAAGTTGAATTTCCAATTTTTATTGGATAGTGCACAATCTAATCGCTCCCTTACCCAATTACATGAATTCCTACAACGTTCCCAGGTGAATTGGTTGTCAGCATATCTAAGATAAAAAAGGATTAAAAGAATTCACCACTTCTCTAAATCCATTTATCCTCCATACGAGTTGTTGACTATGGTCCAATTCATCACCATAATTAAGTATATCATTGAAGTCACATGCAATACACCATGGGAGTTGAGATTTGTCTTTGAGCGATTTTAATAAATTCCATGTAACACCCTGAATTTTTTTTAAGTAAAGGCCCGAACCATTCTTTATTTTCATGTGAAGTCGTGCCGGTGATTATTAAATTGCGCATATGTGTAAAAGTCACTTATTTAGTGTTTAAATGGATTTGGATATGAATTAAGGTCACAAGAACCCGATAGCACAAAGTTCAGTTCAAAGCTTCCGTACCGATTAAGTTTTGACATAAGATTCTACTTAGGTCAACTTCACATGATCATATCTCCAAGCACATAATGAATTAGATGTCCCATGGCATACCATATTGAAGGACTTTGAGTCTTCTTTCCAATGCCACCACATTTTCCAGATTTCCAGTTTGGGGTAAGAAGTTACGGTTGTTTTACAAGAGACTGTCATTAAAAAAAAAGCTGACGACAGCCCTGAAAAGCCATCAACCACTTGATAGGCAGTCAGCTAGCCCGTCACACATGCAGAAATGTCAGGTGCTTTAGGTGTTCTTGACGATGATAGGTGACAAACAATCATCAATAGCATCACGCCAACAATAGTTGGTCATATGTTTCAGATCTTGATGACGGCCTGACTATGACGGACTGTCACACTCCCGACGGGTCGTCGGGACCTCCATCAGACTCACTTGGGGTTTTACGTTTTTTTTTAAATAAGGCTATCATAATGGTTGACTTGTTCTTCCTTACACCCTACATATGTAAAAATCCAGAGAAAGCGTAATCTAGAGTTTTTATCCTTGTTTTCGAGTATTCCTGAGATGAATAGTATCATTGAATTCCAAATTTCTATTCCTAATTGTTAAGTTGATGTATATAAGGTATTGAGATTCTTGAATTTATTGTTCATGTCTATTTTCCAACATGAACCTTAGTATTGAGTTATTTATTGAGAAACCCTTTTAACCAATCATTCTCTTAAATTGATTTTGGAGAAAAGGAAAAGAACAGTTTTGAGTAGAGTCTGAAGAGATGTTTTGAGAGAGAGAGATAAGGGAACTACGTATTTCCCAAAGATATCATTTTAAAGAGAAAAAATGTAAAATTTGATTTCTAAATTAGTTAATGAGTTCAGAGATATTTGATGAGTCCGAGATTTAGACTCATTTATGGCTTTAGTTTGATAGTTTTAGTGTCTTCAAATGCCTAATTTATGCTATAAACTGATGTTAAAGCCTTGATTTGCAAAATGTGGACTACGGAGCAAAGCAAGGACACTAACAGGCAAAAAGGAACAAAACTAGTTGAGGAAGTGGAGAAAAGTAATCCTGGTGATCGCCAAGGCCACTCGGTGAACCACCGTGTGGCTCTTCAGAGCACCTAAAGTTCTAGTGTGCCAGCCCTGAAGGAAGAAACCAATAAGGTGACAAATATGGGTAGTCAGCGAATCGTCGATCACTTGCGCGACAACAAATTGGATCACCCAAAGTTACAGGACCTGAGATGTTAAAGGCCAATGAAAAATGGTGATGGAATAGGACACTCAGCGGATCGCCGATCGGTTCGGCGAGGTGCAACTTAATCCGCTGAGTGGACTTTCCAGCTTTATTTTGGGAAATGGTAAATTGGATTTTAAATGTAATTTTGAGGAGTTCCTTTCCTAGATATTACAGTTCTAATTCTAGACTTGGAGTTTTCTTTGGATTTTTGAGTTTGAATTGTACAATTTTGGAGGATTTAGAAAGTGGGTCTTTAAATTTCATTCTTGGAATTCATTGTAAAGGCTTGGAGACTCTTACCCATATCATGGCTAATGCATTTGGTAACCGTTTCTCTGGTTTAATAATGTGTGGCTAAAACCCCAATTCTTGGGGTGTGATTATGTGATTATGGGTTGAATTAACTTATGGGTATTGATTATTACTAATTTAAATGCAATATTGAAGTGGGTTTAATCATTAGCCGTGTTTTAATATATGAATTGTAGTTGCAAATGTAATTCTAACCTTGAGTTTTTAGCTTGCTTGATAGAGAGGTTTTTGAACCAAAGCTTTTGATTAATGGTTTTTAGGTATTGGGTTGATGTGGGTTCAGCTCGAAAGAGTGAATCCTAAACCAAATACTACCCATCTTGCTTCAGAGAGATGATGTATTAAGGTTGTGGGCTCTTCTTATTTGTTAAGTTTGTTGATGTTCGAGAGAAATCACTTGAATCGAAGTAGTTGTTTGAGAGAAAGCTATTTTAATCATAGCCTTGCCTATCTACTGACATTTAGCTATTTATTAGTAGTTTCAATTACCCATATAGCGAAATTTGCCTATAATCGATCACATCCTGAGAATTCCTCTCTATATTGCTATTTCAGTTTTATGTGATTGCGTTGTAGCTGATAATGTCAAACCAACTCCCCCCATTAGACTTATTTACATGTCTTTTTCGATAATTTCTATTCCTATAGCTATTTAGACCACGTTTGTACTTCATACTTTAATTTGAACACGTACTGCTCCCAGAGGGTCCAACTCTTGTTGGGTTTTATACTGCTTAACGATCATTTGCACTTAGAATTGGATGAGATGTGCTTGAAACATTAATCAATATGTTAGAGCAGTACATCTTTTAACAGGATAGTTTTGAGAAATTATCTCAAACCTGAGAAGGAGTATGTTTTATATATTTGAATATGAGTATATATATATATTATTGGGATTAGTATTGAGTACCGATATGGGGATGAGTTCAGATAACTCAAAATCCTCATAAACCATGTCTTGCCAACATGGGCAAAGGATCATGCTTTTTATATAAATCTGTATTGCTTAATGGATCCACTTAGTTTAGAGGTTCTATAACCCGACACGATAAAGAAAAGTTCTGGTAGCATTGGCAAGACGTTGTATCAGATAACAATTGATAAATCAGAGACAAAAAAGAGTTGAAAACTATTCTGGGTTTCTGTGATTTATAATTGATAAACTCTCCACTATTTATATACAAAGATACATAAATACAAGCATGATTCTAGCATAATATCATATCATATCTTGCACAATATCAATGGTGTGATTGTGCTTAATTAAAGTAGAATATTTTCTTAGATCTTTTAGAATCATATTAGATATGATTGGAATCATATCAGATATGATTGGAATCATATCAGATATTTGGAATCATATCTGATATGGTCAACATCCCCTCTCAAATTGATGCTACTTATCAAGAAGCATTAATTTGGATACTAGGAATTAGTGTCTGCTCGTTGTCATTGCTTTTGTAAACAAGTTTGCCAATTGATCATGCGACTTGATATGTCGAAGACTAATGACTTAATCAACAACAAGTTCTCGAATATAATGGTAGTCCACTTCAATGTGATTTGTGGTCTCGTGGTGGACCAAATTTGTTGCTATTTGTATTGCACTAGTATTGTTAGTATGAAGTTCTGCCATCAATCGACGTATCGACACAATTTCAGAGAAAACACTGACACTGATCTATATTTAGCCTCCATTGATGATTTTGAAATTCTTGGCTGCTTCTTGCACTTCCACGAGACAAGTGATGATCTGATTAATATATACCATTCTGTCGTTGACTTTCAAGAGTTTTGACATCCTGCCCAATCTGCATCGGCATACCCTTCGAGATTTAGATATAATGTTAAATGAAAGAATAGACCTCTATTAATTGTACTCTAAACATAGCGAATGATTCTGAGGAGGGAAGGAAAATGATGTTGGCTAGGATTTGTAACTAATTGGCTAGAGACTTGAACTGCATAAGAGATGGAAGATTGTTACACCCCGGATTCTAGTGGGCTAGACTAGGGCCAAGTGTGACGGGAGAAACTAACCATGAAGGAGGGAAAGGGCCTAAACTACCTTAAGGGTGAAAGAAAACATTTTTTCTCCCTATACAATTCGGCGAGGGGCAGTACCATCGCCCAAGTCACTTGGCAATTATCCAAGTGAGCCTCCATCGCCTAGTGGGCACCCCCCCCCCCCAGTTGGCCTAGCTTATGGAATATTGGGCGATCTAGGTTGGGGCTCGCCAACCCACTTGGCGCATCGCCCAAAGGCCCTCCCCGTCACCTAGTAGGCTGCCTCCATGGAGAGGCATTCTTGAAAATTGGGCGGACCAACTTTTAAGTTGGAGTCTTAGGGGTCTTTAGTTATTTTCCCTAAATTTATACTTCATTGTTCTACTATTTCCCTAGCAAAGTATATAAGCTTTTTAGACTCAAATTTCCCCCAATTAAGTCATTCTCCCTAGAATATAAAAAAACCAAGACTTCCTCCCCTCCAAAGAACATTCTCTCTCTAGAACTTCAAAAAAGAGGAAAAAAAAGAAGGTGGAGCTAGGGGTTAAAGAATCAAGTTCTTCCCACCAAATCTATTGTAATCCATTGTTAAGGTATGGTAGTCCTTCATCCATGGATAGCCTTGATCCATGGAGTCCCTCCAAATTCAATTTCAAAACTAGTGATTTCCCCAAAGTTAGGGTTTGACTTCAATCTTTAGGTTTATTTCAAAAAAAACGCTTTTAATGATTGATTTATGATGGATTATGATTGAATTGATGATTCATTGTTAATTTATAAGGAATTTCCCCAAGAACCCATGAAACCTCATATTCCCCAATTTTGACTTTGTGATGTGGGTGAATTGTAGAAAGAAGAGCTTTATGAGATTATGCTTATAGTCATTGTAGTAATTGAATCATGTTATCATTCAGCATTTATGATAGTAGATTGAAACTTCTCCAAACATGCATGTGGTTCTTGCTTGAGGCCATAAAGAGATTTCTGAACACGACAAATCATATCAGGTTGAGCTTGGTTGTACCCAGGAGGAGGCTTCATGTATATAACCTCATGTAGTTCACCGTGCAGAAATGTATTTTTCACATCCATTTGATGAAGTTTCCACCGTTTGATGGATGTTATTGTGAGCAGCACAATAATTGTCGTCATCTTTGCAACAGGAGCAAAAGTCTCCTCATAGTCCAACCCATATTCTTGTTTATATTATTAAGCTACTATTCGAGCTTTGTAACTCTCCGATGTGCCAGCAGACTTCATTTTCACAGAATAAATCCATTTTCTCCCAATAACAGAGGCTTCAACTGGTTTAGATATCAAATCCCATGCATGATTTTCTTCTAAAGCCGAAACATCCTCTTCCATTGCCTTTTTCTAGTAGTCATGACTTGATGCCCCTTGGTAAGTTGTTGGGACAAAAATAGAATTCAAAGTAGCAAGTAAGGCAGAAGATCGACCGTATCTACCTGGAGAGTATCCATATCGATCTGGGGCAGATGTTTTACATTCAGAGTAGTGAAGAGATGGAATGGAAAAGTTTATTGGTCACTTGGTACAAGTTCACTATCAGAATAATCATTATTGTTAGATGAATCGGTGAAAGAGGTATTTAATGAATTATGTGACAAAGTACTATTACCTGAATTATCTGTAAGAAATGCATCTGATTAACTAGGATCATCAGTAATGCCATTAGAGTCTTCGTTGGGAGATGTAAGATTTTGTACCTGCTAATTCTCAAACTTGTACAAAAAGGACACAAAGTCTGATATTGCTGAAGAGGTATTAGGGTAATCAAACAGATGCTCAAACAAAATTACATGTCTGGAAACCCGCAACTCTCGTATAGAAGATTCATAACAAATATAACCATTTTGAACATCATTATAACCTACGAAAACACACCTCACAACTTTAGCAGATAATTTATGACGTTCATGTATAGGTAAATGGACAAAACACACACAACCAAAAATTTTTAAATGAGAATAATTAGGGAGTTTACCAAAAAGAATGAAATATGGACTATCATCTTTGTTAATGGTAATGGTGTGTGTTTATTAAATAGTCAGAAGTTTGGATGGCTTTGATGAGTCCACAAATTGGAATCATTTAGGACTTTATTTTGATAGAAATAGTGTCCTTGAATGCTTATTTTGTCTCAATATCTGATGAAAACTCTTAAGTTTTAGGTATTTGAAGTTTTAGTGGAAGCATGGACAGTTAGGCACAAACAAGAACAAAAAGGCTGAAAAGAACAAAGAAACTGAAGCATGAGCATCTCCAACAACATTTGGCGATTCGCCGAAAGGACATACTCCGCCCTTTGGTCCAGTATGCGAAGCCCTGAAGGAAGAGGATCAAAAAGGCGATGAAAGGAGGAGTTGGTACTTTGCCGAATAGTTTCGCAAAGCGGTACTATACTGCCCAATGGTTCAGAACGTGAAGATGTTGAAGGCAAGCATGAAACGATGATGAAACAGAAGAAGGGGGAGTCGCCGAGTCATTTAGCGGAATTGACTAACTTCGTTGAAAGATCCGCTAGCGCTATTTTCTGAAGTCTATAAATACTAAACTTGTTATTATTTTATATATAACCGAACCATTATTATTAATTTCATAATAGAATAGTACATTTTTAGATATGTTCTCTCAAGTTTGGAGAGGATTTTGTGGGAGACTTGAAGAGAGAAGGATTTCATCTTCCCCAAGTTGGAAGTGGGTCTTCTCCGTTCTTCTTCCTTTGCTTAAATCAAGGTTTAATTTCTTATACCCATTTTATTTTAGTATCATTTTAGGTGTATTTTGTTATTTCTTGAGGTGTGGCTAAAAACCCCCATTCTTGGGGTGTGATTTAACAAATATGTGTTGATATTGTTGTTAGGTCTTGCTTGCTGATGTGGTAGATGTATTTTAATGGTGATTTTACCTAATGGTTGTGGTTTAATTTAATGGGTTTGTAGTTGCAAATACAAAACAACCCATGTGTTTTCAGCTTCCCCGAGAGGGAGGTCGCGAAACCAAGACCACTAGTCTGATGGTCTAAGGGGTGGGTTGACATGAGGTTCAGCCTGAGAGGGTGAGCCCTAGTCCCATATCCTAACACTCATCTCGAGAGAGTAAGTGGGGTAAGGCGTAGGCTGGTCTTCATGCGGTAAATGGGTGTCCGAGAGGAACCCATTTGAAACGGGGTAAGTTACCCAAAAGGGAACTTATTTCCATCTAAAGCTTAGCCTAGTCACTATTATCTGGCAATTTTCCTATTGAAAGCATGTACCTAACGATTTATCTCAACTTGTATTGCGGTCACACCCCAAGAATATTTCCCCGCACTTGATTTTCTTGTTAATTTTTGCTATTTTTACTACTTGTGATAAAACCCCCAAATTGATATTTGACACTTTCATGTCACCCCTTTTAATTTACTATGTTTTTGTTCGTTAATGTCTTTAGCTACGACTAGTTAGAGCTTAATTTTATTTTTCTATCAATTCTAAAAACCACTCCATTGGGACACGACCCCAATCTTTAGTTGGGTTACTATACTATCGACGATTGTAGACACTCATACCGTAGGTTAGTGTCATTGGTCACGATAAGCATCAAAATGTCACCGCTGTCGGGGAGTGGTGTTATTTGAGAATTTTTAGATTAGTGGAATTTTTGTTCTTCTTAGTTGTAATCTATTTACCTAATTTTCAGTTTTGTTTTGAGTATTTGTGTGCCACAACATTACATATGAGTACAAACTGTGAGAATTGTTGCCAAGCAGGCCACTCAAGGGGTGGTGTTTTTCATCGAAACGACATCGATGATGCTAATAGTGTTTATAACTCTACTGACGTGGGTGAAATCTGCATACCACAAGCTGACGGAAAAGTAATGTTCGAAGTTACCAGCGCAACACTCCAACTCATACAGACCAGAGGTTTATTTGGACGGTTAGAACATGAGACCCACACGAGCATGTATGAAGCTTTGTGGAAGTGTGCACCCCTTTATCATTCAAGAACCTATCTCAAGAATCCATACGGGGTTGCTTATTTCCATTAACATTGACTGGGGGAGATACTAAATGGTTGGCTAAGCATCCCAACAACTCCATTAAATCATGGGAGGAGCTAGTTATGGCGTTTCATGAAAGATTCTTTCCTCCATCATGAATGATGAAGCTGAGAGACGATATTCAAAATTTCAAGCAAAAGGAGGGTGAACCAATTCACGAGTCATGGATAAGGTTCAAGAGATGTTTGCATAAGTGTCCAACACATGGACTTCCAGGTGAATTACTGCTCCAATATTTTTACCGTAGTCTGGACTCGGTTAATAAAGGGATAGCTGATCAATTGGTGCAAGAAAGAATAATGTTACAATCATTAGAAGTAGCCACATTTCTCCTAGATGGTATGACTAAAGTGAATCAGGCATGGTAAACCAAAGATGATCAAGTTTTCCCATTATGCTTTCGGTTTACGCAATAGCAGATCGAAAAAGAAAGGGAGAGGGACGAAAACATCAAGAAGATGTTGTCTCAAATGGAAATGCTACAAGAACATATGAACGGGACACATGGAGTATTTCGAGTTGATGAGGGTTCTTCTTCTAGTTACTCAAGATCGGGAGAGAATCAAGGTTTGAACTTCAGAAGATACGAGGAGGGTTTCTACCCACGCTATCAACTGCGGGGTGGGAATCAAGGTTGGAATTATTATAGTGGCGAAGAACCAAGGATATATTGGCAAGATGGGACTGAACAGGATGATTAAGAGGAATACCATACTAATTTGAGTGAAAGCCCGACATCTAAAGGGAATGCAAGCAGTCCTTGGGTAAACAATTTGTTATCGCGCATATTTGATAAAGTCGAGGGCTCTGATGATTTGCTAAAAGGGATGAAAGATGACTTTATATCATTGAACAGTAAAGTGAATTCTCATGCTGATGCCATCAAAATGCTGGAAGGTAAATTGAGTTTATTATCAACTCAATTACCGTCCAAAACACCGATGAACTATAATGAAAGAAAGCTGGTTATGGTTACTCGTAGTGGTAAAGTGGCAATAGGGAATGTGATGGAAAATGAGGATCCTCAAAACATGAAGAGGGCCAAGGTGTGGAGGAAAAAGATTTACCTATTCGACAAAACCGCACTAAAGAACCACAGGAGGAAGCAGAGCAACAAATTCAAGTTCCAAAAGTCATACACCCTTTACCCAAGATACCTCCACCATTTCCCCAACGTTTGAAAAAGAAGAATGAAGATGAGAAGTTCAAGAATTTTTTGTCAGTATTCAAAAGCTTCTCGATTAACCTCCCTCTAGTGGAAGCATTGCTGGAAATGCCGGGATACGCCAAATTCATGAAAGAACTGGTTACAAATGAAAGGAGTTTGGACTATGAAACGATTGAGGTTCCCCATAGTTGCAGTGCAATTATGACAAATGATTCAATCACTAAGAGAAAAGATCCCGGGGCATTCACAATCCCGTGCACAATTGGCATGCTCCAATTCGCTAAAGCGTTGTGCAATTTAGGAGCAAGCATCAACTTGATACCCTATGTAATATACAAGCAACTTGGTTTAGGTGAACCAAAGGCAACCACAATGAGGCTCCTTATGGCTGATCGATCAATCAAGCACCAAGTAGGTATACTCTATGACATATTGGTAAAAGTTGATCGGTTTTGTCTTTCCATTTGACTTTGTGATTCTAGATTGTGAGATCGATGTGAAAATCCCCATTATTTTGGGAAGGCCATTCTTAGCTACCGGGAGAGCATTGGTGGATGTTGAAAGTGGGAAATTGAAGTTCCGTGTGAACGATGATGAGGTGACCTTCAATATCTGTAAATCCATGAAGCAACCAAGTAATATCCATGTGGTGTCTACTGAGGATGTGATAGATGAGGCAGTGGCAAGTGTGTGTCATTTAATGCACAAGAAAGAACCCCTTGAATCTGTACTTGCCAATTATGATGAATTCAAAGTTTTGGATTACGGGGAAATAGTAGCTGCTTTATCAAGATTAGGCGCATATTCAAGGAATCCAATCAAGTTGGATATCGATCAGAAAAATAGAGAAAGTCCCCCTGCAAAGCCATCAACAGAAGAACCACTAAATCTGGAGTTAAAAGCCCTACCCTCTCATCCCAAATATGTCTTTTTAGGAGCCAATAATACTTTACCAGTAATTATCGCTGCCGATCTTCTTGAAAGGCAAGTGAAATTGCTCATTGAAGTACTGCGGAAGCATATAAAAGCTATTGGATGGACAATATAGTAGGAATTTCTCCTGGCATATGTACTCACAAGATTCAGCTCGACATTGAATGTAAACCCTCCAATGCAAGAAGTGGTAAAAA
Source organism: Solanum verrucosum (assembly GCF_900185275.1). NCBI lineage: Eukaryota > Viridiplantae > Streptophyta > Magnoliopsida > Solanales > Solanaceae > Solanum > Solanum verrucosum. The sequence continues at coordinate 280,896 of NW_026020239.1, forward strand.
AGGAGATCATCAAGTGGCTAGATGCGGGAGTGATATACCCTATTGTAGATAGTAAGTGGGTAAGTCCGGTGCAATGTGTACCGAAAAAGGGAGGAATAACCGTAGTCCCGAATACAAAAGGAGAACTTGTGCCAACAAGACCAGTGACGGGGTGGAGAGTATGCATGGATTACTGTAAGCTTAACTCATGGACCGAGAAAGACCATTTTCCAATGCCTTTTATGGATCAGATGCTTGTCCAGTTATCAGAAAGAGGGTGGTATTGTTTTTTGGATGGGTACTCCGGCTACAATCAAATCTCTATTGCGCTGGAAGATTAAGAGAAGACCACTTTTACTTGCCCTTATGGAACATTCACATTCAAAAGGATGCCATTCGGTCTATGTAATGCCCCAACAACATTTCAACGTTGCATGTTGTCTATTTTGGTAGATATGATCGAAGACTCTATGGAGGAGTTCATGGATGACTGCTCAGTCGTAGGGGATATGCTCAAAGAATTCTTGACTTACTTAGGATAGGTCTCCAAATATGCATCGAAACGAATCTGGTTCTGAATTGGGAGAAATATCACTTTATTGTAAAAGAATGTATTGTTATTGGGCATAAGGTGTCACAAAAGGGGCTGGTAGTTGACAAGGCAAAAATTGAGGTCATAGAGAAATTACCCCCGCTGATTTCAGTAAAGGGTGTACGCAGCTTCTTGAGGCACGCATGATTTTACAAAAGGTTCATTAAAGACTTATCAAAGATTGCACTCCCATTATGCAAACTCTTAGAGAAGTAAGTGAAATTCCACTTTAATGATGCTTGTATGGCTGCATTTCAGTGTTTGAAAGAAAAACTAATATCCACTCCAATCATCATCAGCCCTAATTCATCCGAATCTTTTGAGTTAATGTGTGATGCCAGCGGTATGGCACTGTGGGTTGTGTTGGGAAAAAGCGCAACAAACTGTTTCACCCAATCTACTACGCAAGCAAGACTCTAAATAGTGCCCAACAAAATTGTACGGTCACCGAGCAAGAGTTGCTTGCAGTAGTCTATGCATTTGAAAAATTCAGGGCGTACTTGCTAGGCACCAAATTAATCGTACTCACTGATCATGCCGCACTCCGTTATTTGATGGCTAAGAAAGATGCAAAATCACGATTGATTAGGTGGGTAGTAGTATTACAAGAATTTGATTTCGAGGTAAAAGATCAAAAAGGATGCAAAAATCAAGTGGCTGACCATTTATCAAGCCTGGAAGAAAGGGAGAATGTCGAGCATGAAGTTGACATAGATGACTCTTTCCCAGATGAATGGGTGTTTGCAATATCCCTCAAACATACGCCATGGTATGCAGATTTTGCAAATTACATTGTGTGTGGGCTGATGCCAGATGAGTTGACCTTTTACCAATAGAAAAGATTCATGTTCAATGTTAAAAAGTACTTTTGGGATGAGCCATACTTGTTTCGAGAGTGTGCTGACCATGTCATCAGAAGGTGTGTTCCGGAAGAAGATGTGGTAGAAATTCTTCATGCTTGCCATACATCTCCAGTGGGAGGTCACCATGGTGGTGTTCACACCGCTGCTAAAGTTCTGCAGAGTGGATATTACTGGCCATCAATCTACAAAGATGCACATGAGTTTGCAAAGAAATGCTCTAAATGTCAACAGCAAAGTGGAGTGTCTAGAAGACATAAATTACCTCTCACTCCTATTTTAGAGGTTGAGCAATTCGATGTATGGGGGATAAATTTTATGGGCCCATTTGTGAGCTCGTTTGGAAATAAATATATCTTAGTTGTTGTAGATTATGTTTCCAAATGGGTGGAAGCCATCGCACTTCCAAACAACGAAGGAAAAAACGTTGTCCAATTCCTGAAACGCTACATATTCGCAAGATTTGGCACTCCAAGAGCAATTATAAGCGATGGGGGATCCCACTTTTAAAATAAGTGGTTCTCAATGGCACTGAGTAAATATGGGGTGAAACACAAAGTGGCAACCCCATATCATTCTCAAACAAGTGGCCAAGTCGAAGTGTCGTATCAGGAAATAAAAAGCATCTTGGTAAAGACAGTAAATGTCAATATAACGATTGGTCTAGGAAACTCGATGATGCACTATGGGCATATCGAACTGCATACAAAACACCTATATGGATGTCTTCATATAAGTTGGTTTATGGTAAGGCTTGTCATCTACCCATTGAGTTAGAACACAAAGCATTGTGGGCATTCAAAGCTTTAAATTTTGACTGGTCAAAAACTTCAAAGGTGAGAACAGAGCAGCTGAATGAACTGGATGAATTTAAACTCATATCATATGAAAGTTTAGCCATCTATAAAGAGAAGAAGAAGAAATGGCATGATGCTCGGATACTCAAGCGAGACTTCAATGTAGGAGATTGGGTTCTCCTATACAACTCACGACTTAGACTCTTCCCTGGAAAGATCAAATCCAAATGGTTTGGACTGTTTAGGGTAACGCGGGTGTTCATCAATGGTTCCATAGAAGTTGAACATCAGGAAGAACCTCCATTTACAGTGAACGGTCAACGTCTGGGAGATTGTCAAGAGATTTCACTGGTTGAAGTGGTATATTTGGAAGACGCCTGAAGGCACTACTGCATCGTGCCGCGACGTTAACTAAGGCGCTATTTGGGAGGCAACCCAAAAATCCCTTTAATTGCTTTATTTTTATTATTGTCAGTACTTATTTCCCGGTAATAAAATGGTATATCATTTGTGCAGGTGAAAGTACTAAAATGAATGAAGGATGGCACACAATAGATCCTGTTGGCGAGTCACCGAAGAGGTTGGTGAATCCGACCTTATCCGCCGTTTGACTCAGAACATCGTAAACACTGAAGTCTATTAAACTCGGTGATATTTGGAGATTTTATGATTCACCACAGCGATCTCGATGAAAACTGTCGTTTGGATTTTCACAATGACTGAAGATTCTATAAAACTCGACTAGTCGAGTGCTCACTCAGCGAATCGCCAAGAGATTTGGCGATTAGAACTAATATCGCCAATTGGACGGAAATAAAACTAGACTGATGCCATGACAGATGGAGCAACTTCATAATCAGGATCACTTCTTCACCTCTTTGTGTGTCTTACTTGCATTTAGTTTTGGATACTATTACTTGCATTTGAGGACAAATATTCTTATTTGTGGTGGGGTGAGGTTCACCTTTTGTGTGCTATTTCTGATTCGTGTTTTGATTATATTTGAGTTGTTCTGTTTAAAATTATGTTTACACTGCTTTTCGTGGATGCTTGAGCTCATGGCTTTCTTTTGTTTTTAATTGCAAATGATTTTGACCCTTTCGAAAAATTTTAATTTTTTCGCACATTTTGGCCACCACTCATGAAATGAATGTGGTTGTTCTTTGCAAAATTTAAGTCTCAATTTCGATAAATACCAATGACTTGAATAGTTCTCTCAATTGAACGAACATGAATGTACGGCTACAATGAGGCCAAATGAAGTTGCATAGACAATATGTGAACTCTTTGCATCTCGTTGTGATTAGCCATTTATCAAATTGATTCTCTTGTAATGACTGTTGTACACTAGCGAAAGTGTGTAGTCTTGTTTGACTTAAGTGTCGATGCCTTGTGTGATTAGCTTGCTTTGAAACTTGCATGAATAAACCTAGAATTTTCCATGTTAGTCTGATTCATTTAGAAAGGTGTCCTCTTGAGATGATCTTAGGCAACTTTAAAGAGTGTGAGCCAAATTTGACATATACCTCTTTTGTGGCCTACCCATGAATGTGTGAAACTCTTTTGAACACCCTTTGAGCCTTACCTTTGTTTGAAAGAACCTTGATGAACCCTAGACCTTACTTGAACCACTACCTACAATCCTCTTAATTTGTGATTTAGCGAATAACCAACTTAAGCTAAAAGCCTAAGTTGGGGGTGTAGTGAAAAGGAAAAGGAGAAGTGAAGTAGTGCAAGAAAAAGTCCCCCCTAACCCATGGTATTGCATAAGTGGAAACCCCTTCAATTCTTTTTTTTTTTTTAAACTGTGGAATAAAGTACGAAAGAAATCGGGTTTCCAAGTAATCCATGAAGGTGAATAAAACGGTGACTTAGAAGCACTAGAAAAAGAATCGATAAAGGAAAAGAAGGGAATGCCTTGAGAATACCACATCCCATGAGGAAGGAGCCACTGAGCATAAATGACCATACCTTTGCACTCATCCCCATTACAAGCCTTAGAAAGACCTTTCTGATCTTGAGTAAGCCGAATCGAAAGTCGATTGGAAAATAAGGGCAAACCTATGGGTGAAAACATGCATTGTGTTCCTCTTTTTTTAGTGTGAGCGTTGCATATGATTCCTGATCTTGAATTGATTAACCTCTGCGTGTGAATATGGAATCATTTTTCATGTGAGAGCATTTAGATACTTTCTGTTGAGCTTGAACTTGCACAAGTAGCAAGTATTACAAGCATGAGAATCTTTGGTAATGGTGTGTCACCACTTGAATCTTTGAGTACACAATTGATCCTTGCATAAGTAAATTGAGCTTGTTGTGTTCACTCATGATTGAGTCTTGTGTAACACTATTTTTGACACCCTTTTTGAGTGGCTGAACTCAAGTTTGCTTGAGGACAAGCAAAAGTTTAAGTTAGGGGTGTTGATGAGTCCATAAATTTGACTCATTTAGGACTTTATTTTAATAGAAATAGTGCCTCGAATGCTTATTTTGTCTCAATATCTGATGAAAACTCTTAAGTTTCAGGTATTTGAAGTTTTAGTGGATGCATGGACACTTAGGCACAAATAGGAACAAAAAGGTTGAAAAGAACGAAGCAACTGAAGCATGAGCATCGCCAATAACCTTTGGCGATTCGTCGAAAGGACATACTCCGCCCTTTGGTCCAGTATGCGAAGCCCTGAAGGAAGAGGATCAAAAAGGCGATGAAAGGAGCAGTCGGTGCTTCGCCGAATACTTTCGCAAAGCAGTACTATACCACCCAATGGTCCAGAACGTGCAGATGCTGAAGGCAAGCATGAAACAGCGATGAAACAAAAGAAGGGCGAGTCGCCGAGTCATTCGGTGGAATCGACTAACTTCGCCGAAAGATCCGCCAATGCTATTTTCTGAAGTCTATAAATACTAAACTTGTTATTATTTTATAGATAATCGAACCATTATTATTATTTTCAGAATAGAATATTACGTTTTTAGATATTTTCTCTCAAGTTTGGAGAGGGTTTTGTGGGAGACTTGAAGAGAGAAAGATTTCACCTTCCCGAAGTTGGAAGTGGGTCTTCTCCATTCTTCTTCCTTTATTTAAATCAAGGTTTAATTTCTTATACCGATTTGATTTTAGTATCATTTTAGGTGTATTTTGTTATTTCTTGATGTGTGGCTAAAAACACCCATTCTTGGGGTGTGATTTAGCAAATATGTGTTGATATTGTTGTTGGGTCTTGCTTGTTGATAGGGTAGATGTATTTTAATGGTGATTTCACCTAGTGGTTGTGGTTTAATTGAATGGGTTTGTAGTTGCAAATACAAAACCACCCATGTGTTTTCGGCTTCCCCGAGTGGGAGGTCGCGAAACCAAGACCATTTGACTGATGGCCTAAGGAGTGGGTTGACATGAGGTTCTACCCGAGAGGGTGATCCCTAGTCCCATATCCTAACACTCAACTCAAGAGAGTGAGTGGGGTAAGGCATAGGTTGGTCTTCATGCGGAAAATGGGTATCCGAGAGGAACCCATTTGAAACGGGGTAAGTTGCCCGAGAGGGAACTTATTTCCATCTAAAGCTTAACCTAGTCACTATTATCTTGCAAATTTCCTATTGAAAGCATGTACCCAACGATTTATCTCAACTTGTATTGCGGTCACACCCTAAGAACATCTCCCCACACTTGGTTTACTTGTTAATTTTTGTTGTTTTTACTACTTGTGACAAAAACCCCAAAATTGATATTTGACACTTTCGTGTCACCCCCTTTAATTTACTATGTTTTTGTTCGTTAATGTCTTTAGCTACGCTAGTTAGAGCTTAATTTTATTTTTCTATCAATTCTCAAAACCACTCCCTTGGGACACGACCCCAACCTTTAGTTAGGTTACTATACTATCGACGATCATAGACACTCATACCGTAGGTTAGTGTTGTTGGTCACGATAAGCATCAGGCTTCAACCCAAAATATTTTTGGAACATTTGATGTATCAAAAAGAGCTAACGTGGTTTCCAGAACATGCTTATTTTTTCTTTCTACAACCCCATTTTGCTCAAGTGTGTATGGACAAGGAGTGTTGAGAAGTAATTCCTCTCTCTTTGAAAAAATCTATGAGTTCGGACTTCATAAATTCCCAATCAGAATAAGATCAAAAAAAATTGATTCATTTATTGATTAGCGTCTCAACAGGGGTGATGAATTGTTCTATGATTTTAGGAACTTAACTTTTGTTTCTAAAAAATAACACCCATGTATATCGAGAAACATGATCAATAAACAAGATAAAATATCGATACCCCTATCTAGATGAAATTGGTGCAGGACCCCATACATTACTGTGAATCAAATCAAAAGTAGAGTTGTATGAAATAATATTACAAGGAAAAGACAATTTAGGACTCTTGGATTTAGCACAATTTTCACAAGGCAATTTGATGACAAAACCCATGATTTCTCAATCAAATGAAGACAATATTGTAACATGGAAGAAAGTTTTTGAGCATGTTGATGCCCAAGACGATGATTCCACAAGTACCACAATTTATTTGTGTTAGTGATGTCTCCTTTAGTGGCAGACATATAACATGCATGGTGAGGTGTTTTAGACATGGAAAAATGGAACATTCTCCCAACTTTACGACCCTTGGCAATCACCTTCCCTGTCTCCAAATTCTAAACAACACAACCAAGACATGACAAAACAACAAGGCAATTTTGTTCCACCAACTGTCCAACCGAAATAAGATTAACAATAAGTTTAGGTACAAAAAGGACATTAGTGAAGAAAAATGATTTTCCAATCTAAGAGGCAGGTAAAGTATCACCATTGATTGTGAAAATAAGATGATTTTTTGATGGAGTTGATAAAGAGTGTAAATTATGGATATCTCCTATCATATGGTTAGAAGCAGTCAAATCTATATGACAAACTTTAGAATTATTATTTAAATTCTTACTTGGATAGGCAAAAGTGAGAGCACTAGAAATAGCCCCAACGAAAGCAGCTGCAACTAAATCTTGTATCATCTTTCAAAGTGTTTTACGATCCAAAGAAGATGGTATGATGTTTTCTTGATTCATCCATGCTTCAGATGCTTGATAAGTTTTGTGCTTTGTTTGACGCATGTTTGGGCAACAATTGCACTTCAGAATTATATGGCCAGGCTTTTTAAAATAATTGCATATGTTTCTTTTCTCGCAATGTTTCAGAATATGGCCATACTCTTTCCACTCAAAACATTATGGTCCAGACTTTTGACATGAGCTCTGAGTATATCATTTATGGGTACATTTTGGTGTATACATAGAGTGTCAATTGTGTAGGAATAATCCATGGATTCTAGAGTATTGATGTGCATCTCCTCATGAATGAGTTCTCTAAAAACTACATTGATGTCTCGAAGAGTTTCTTTGTTAACAATGTGTAACACATCAGATTCGAGAAGATGAGAAATGTCTGTTTTTAAGAAATCAGGTGCCAGATAAGGTGGTGTCCGTGGATTGGCCAATTAGTTTTCCAAAATGTCAAGGTCTAGTTCATTTTTAACGGTTCACCAAAATGGTCTGTCGTTCAATGCACGCGCCGTAAATAGGTTTCGTATGTGAGTCCCAGACTTTGTGAGATTTTAAGGCTAAAAGTTTAGGACCGCAGTTGGGACCCACGCCCCGTCGATTAGACCACGGCCTGTGGGTGGGTCCCGTCGTTGGGGTCCTATTTTTTTGTCGGATTCACAGGACGATCCATTGGTGGAACCGCTGACTGTAGGTCGTTACCTGAATGACAAGAGGCGACTACCCATGTCATATGATATAAGTACAAGAGGCGATTACCTATGTTCCTTTAAGAGCTAAGATGAATATAAATAAGAACTATTCTGTGGAAGTTAAGCTTAGTACCGAATGTACAAGTGACGATTACCCATGTCCCATAAATTATGTGCAAACATAGGATTGTCTAGATAGACATTAGCTAGTGGATCCACCTAAGATTGAAATTCATGGTCCTTACTTTGTCAATGAGAGCAACCCCTTTTCTGTGTGGGGCAGACACTGGATTCCATGATAAGAGCACTCATGGTCTTATATGTCGGTTAAGGCTATTTCCCACCAACACTTTATGATGAACTAAAGTTACTTCAAGGAAGTATCTCATACATGTTTAAGATGATGACTATGTGCATTGACCATATTTTATGAGTCATGTTTTCTAACTCGTAATATCATGTTTTAGCTTGGTCATTGCATTTGACGAAGGTATTACTTTAAATATGTTTTAAAATGTCTTATGTGTGGCTATCATACTTCATACATATTTTGTACTAATGCATACTCTTGTCTACATTTTCTCAAATGTAGGGTCCGAGAGTTCCCAGTTTCTTGGATGAGTTCTTAGAGAAGATTTCAAGCTTTGGTGAGTCCACATGCTTTGAGGACCGAATATTTATTGTTTTCACTCTTTTCTTACTTTCAATCTTGGAACATTATGTACGGGCTTCGCCCAGATTCATTCTTATGTACTAGATGGCTTTGAGACGATGTTTAGATTTCTGCTATGCTTTACGAAACTTTGATATATTGACTTTTAAATATATTTATTATATTTCTTGTATGAAGAAAGGTAAGTGGCTTGTATGGGGCCTCTCGGGGTCATACACGACATGTTACACCTAGGGGCTACCTTGGGTTGTGACAAACTTGTAATCAGAGCACAAGGTTTAGAAAGGTCCTAGGAAGTCTCATAAGCCAAATCGAGTAGAGTCTTGTTCATGAGTGTGAACTACACCATATTTATGAGTGAGAGGCTACAGGATGTTTAGGAAACTCCACTTCTTTCATTACTCTAAAGTTGTGCGATAGAGTGTAACTCTATAAAGTCTCTCTCCTAATCCGTATATGATGCTATACAGGATATGACTACTCCAAGAGCTTATGCTAAGAAATGTGGGAGAGAATGCAAATCAAGAGGCTTCTCCTTAAGATCCTAAAGCTCCGGTCGACCCTTTGGCCGAGCAAGTGCCTAATGTGGAGTTTAGGATTGCTTTTAAAGTGTTGTCCCAAGCCATGAAGACCCAAGCCAATAGGGAGGTTGTGGTTCCCGTGAACCTAATTTTGGGTACAACAACATCTAGAGTAAGGGACTTCACTAGAATGAATCCCCCGGAGTTTCATGGTTCGAAGGTTGAGGAAGATCCTCAAGAGTTTATTGATGAGGTTTATAAGGTGTTGATGATTATGAGAGTGACGTAAATGGAAAAGGTGGAGTTGGCCACTTATCAGCTTAAGGGTGTTCCTCAAATATGGTATAACCAATGGAAAGAAGGGAGACCGGAAGATGCGGTCCACTCAATTGGGAAAAGTTTAAAGTTGATTTCCTTGATATGTTTTTCCCCTTGATATGAGGGAGGCAAAGGAGCATGAATTCATCAACCTTCATCAAGTATGAGTGTGAAGGAATATTCTTTGAAGTTTACACAATTGTCTCGATATGCTCCTACTATTATTGTCGATCCTAGGGCAAGAATGAGTAAGTTAGTTTTGGTGTGTCCGAAATGGTGGTTAAGGAATGTCGTACCGCCATGCTTATGAATGATATGGACATTTCTTGTCTCATGGTTCATTCTGAATAAATTGAAGAGGAGAAACTTAAGGAAAGGTCTAGGGAGGCAAAGAGAGATAGGACCAGTGATAGTAACTTCTCATACTCAAGGTACCATGGGTATGGCCGTTCTAAGTTTTGACAAAGGTTTTTCGGTCACGGTTTCTCCAATGCTCTTTCTAAGTTCAACAAAGATAGCATGTCTAACCCTAAGCTTCAAGGAGGAAATGGTAGTGGATCCTTGTTGCCTACTTGTGCTAAGTGTGGAAGGAAGCACGAGCACAAGTGTCTAGCGGGTTCCAATTCTTGTTTTGGTTGTGGTAAGATGGACCACAAGATAAGAGATTGTCCTTCAGTTGCTACAAATGATGGGGATAATTACTGCTAAGAATGAAAGGGATAATTGCCGAAAGGCTCAACCTAATCCTTCATCTGGTCCTAGTGGTTCGAGTTCAAATGCTCATAATCAAAACAAATATTCTATGCATTTCAGACTCGTAGGGAACAACAAGGTTCTCCCGATGTGGTTACCGGTATGTTAAAGTCTTTCAACTTGATGTTTATGCTCAACTTGACCCCGGTGCTACCTTGTATTTTGTGACGCCATATGTGGTTATGCGGTTTGATATTTGATAATGCTCAACTACACTTCTTCGGATTCTAAGTGTAGGAGGTCGCTAACAAGTATAAAACCAACTAAGAGTTGGGGTCGATCCCACATTGAGTGATACAGTAAAGAATTTGATTACGAAGTAAAATGGTGTTCTAATCATTTGTAGAAGTAGACATTTTCTCAACAAATAAAATAAATGACAAGGGGTTGACAATTAATGTCAAATGGGGGATTTGAGTGAACAACTAACAACTACAAATGATTGAGAGTAACCAAGTAGAGAGGGTTTCTTGGGAGTATGATAAATTGAATGCCAATTTCTCTAAATGGGTGATTATTTAGTTACTAAAAGTCATTGAACTTCAGTGGGTAGGCTAGGCTTTAGGTGCGACAGCTATTTCTCAATCAACTATCACGAATCAAGCAAGTTCTCTCGCACCTCGACAAGCACACACATACAAGCAACCCAATACCTCAATAAATCTACCTTTTTAAACTAGATTAGTAAGATCAGATTTAGACCCACATTTTCAAGCTAAGTCTACAATAACCTAATCACTACAATCAGCAACTAATAACTTTAACCATAATACTTTTTTCTCAAGCAAGCTTAGAATGCTAAACTAGAATTGTATTTGCAACTAGAATTCATCAATTAAAACTCAACTATTAATTGAAACCACTTTAAATCAACAATAAAATCAGTAAATACTGACGCCAATAAGCTAATTAAAACATTCAACTACATAATCACACCCCCAAGAATGGGCGTTTTAGCCAAACTTAATAAAGAGCAAGAAATCATTACCAACTATGTTTTCCACCAGTTTAGGCAACAATCGACAAGTCTCTAAAATGCTCAAATTGAAGCTCAAAATCAAACACACCCTAAATTTATACTCAAAAAGTGTAAAAACAATGTTTAGGATAAAAAACCCAGAATTAGACAATGTGGGAATTCCTTTTCATCTTTTAAAAATTGCATTTATACGCTCCCAGAATTTCAGCTTCGAAGTCCATTTGGCGAAATAAGTCGGGCTTAGCCGACCTGGTCAGTGATGCGCTAAGTGTCCCTCCAATCGCCTTCTTGGCAGGAATTTTTAATATTTCATTGCTGCAACTTTAGGCGATCAAGGTTGGGCTCGCCCACCTTGTCGGTGACACGCCAAGTGCTCCTCTTCTCGTCTTTTTGACTAGCCTTTGCACCAATTACTCTGTAACTTTTGGCAGTCTTAATTGGCATCATCAAAAATTTTGGCGAATTGCCGAAATACCAATCCAATCGCCAAGTTTGTCTTGTCCATGGGCTAGCCTTCTTGAACTTTTGGTGAGTTGTAGGTCCACTCCCCGACTCACCGGGTGGCTTAGGCGAGTACTAGCCTTGCTTTCCTTCAACTTGTTTAGGTTTTCACTCCTTTTTTCCTAGTAATTCCCTTGCCTTGCTCTTCTGCCTTCATTGCTGCAAATTAGCATTTTAACATCAGTTTAGAGCATAAAATAGATATGTAGGACACTGAAACTTTAAATACTAAGCTCTAAATGAGTTGAAATCTCCGACTCATCAATATTCTTCCGAATGCATTGTTAGATCTCTTTTATGTCTCTACTCATGTTGGTGATTCTATTGTGTCTAAGATGATCTATATAAAGTTCCCCATCTCATTGTCCCATAAAGTTACTCTTGTTGATCTGGTAGAGCTAGATATGCTATATTTTGATGTTATCCTTGGTATGTATTGGTTGCACTCATGTTATGCATCTATTGATTGGAGTACTCATGTAGTCAAGTTTCAGTTTCCGAATGAGCCTGTCCTAGAGAAGTAAGGGCGAAGTTCTATGCTTAAGGGTCAGTTTGTCTCTTGTCTTAAATCTAGAAAAATGATTTCTAAGGGTTTCATATACCATCTAGTTAGGTTGAGGGGTATAGATTCTGAAACCCTTATTCTTGAGTCAGTCCTCGTGGTAAATGAGTTTCTGGAAGTGTTCCCAGATGATTTACCCAGTATTCCTCCCGAAAGGGAAATAGACTTTGGTATTGACCTTCTCCCAGATACGCAACCCATATCTATTCCTTCTTATCGAATGGCTCCAGCAGAACTAAAAAAGTTGAAAGAGCAATTAAAATATTTGTAGGATAAGGGTTTCATCTGATTGAGTATCTCTCCATGGGGTGCTCCAGTCTTGTTTGTTAGAAAGAAAGATGGTTCTCTTCGTATGTGTATTGACTATAGGGAATTGAACAAGGTTACCGTTAAGAATAAGTATCCTCTCCCTAGGATAGATGACTTTACCAACTTCAAGGAGCAAGTTAATTTTCCAAGATTGACCTTCGGTCGGGTTATCACCAATTGAGGGTGAAAGAAGATGACATTTCGTAGACCACTTTTTGAACTCGATATCCTCATTATGAGTTTTTTGGTAATGTTGTTTGGCTAGAATAATGCTGCGGAAAAATTTATAGATTTGATTAATAGGGTGTTTACACAATACCTCGACATGTTTGTAATTGTGTTCATTGAGGATATATTGATCTATTCGAGGAGTAAAGATGATCACATCAATCATTTGAGGATTGTGATGCAAATTCTCAAGGACCAGCAACTCTTTGCGAAGTTTAGCAAATGTGAGTTTTGGCTAAGGTCTGTGGCCTTTCTAGGTCACATTGTTTAAAGTAAGGGTATTGAGGTAGATCCTAAGAAGACGCATGCGGTTAAGAGTTGTCCTAGACCTCTATCCCCTTCAGATTTAAGAAGTTTCTTGGGTTTGGTTGGTTACTACAGAAGGTTTGTTTAGAGGTTTTTGCCGATTACCTCTCCATTGACAACATTGAATCAAAAGAACCCTACATTCATATGGTCCGAAGTATGAGAAAAGAGTTTTTAGGAATTGAAGGATAGACTAACTTTTTTTTCGGTGTTGACTTTACCGGAAGGGACTGATGGTTTTGTTGTTTATTGTGATGCCTCAAGAATTGGGCTAGGATGTGTGCTTATGAAAAATGGGAAAGTTATTGCTTATGCTTCAAGACAACTTAAGATTCATGAGACGAATTACCCTACCCATGATCTCGAACTAGCGGCAGTTGATTTTTCCTTAAACATTTGGAGACATTATTTGTATGGTGTTCAAGTGGATGTCTTTTCTGACCACAAGAATTTGCAATATGTGTTTAATCAGAAGGATCTAAACCTTCACCAAAGACGGTAGCTTGAGTTACTGAAAGATTATGATATGAGTGTTCTCTATCACCCCGGTAAGGCAAGTTTTGTAGCAGATGCTCTTAGTCGGTTATCTATGGAAAGTCTTGCCCATATGGAGGATGACAAAAAGGAGTTGGTTCGAGATGTTCATAGATTGGCCCGGTTGGGTGTTCAGTTAGTGGACTCTACCAAGGGTGGTGTTATGATTCACAATGGTTCATAATCGTCTTTTGTGGCGGGTGTGAAAGCCAAGAAAGGTCTTGATCCAACTTTAGGGGAATTAATGGAGGCGGTGTTTTCTTCCAAGGGGAAGATGGGGTACTTAGATATCAAGGTCGTTTGTGTGTTCCTTATGTTGATGACTTGAGGGAGCAGATCTTGTCAGAAGACTATAGTTCTCGATATTCCATTAACCCTAGAGTAACCAAGATGTACCATGATTCGCAGTGTAACACCTTAGAAACCAGACTTGGACTTTGCAGCAGAAAACAATAGAATTTGGTGAACCACGGCAGGGTTCACGGACCGTGAAAGAAACTACAGTCTGTCGACCTACCTGTGGTTCACATCCACCCAGAAGTGGTGGACCACGGGACCCTTCACGGGCCATGGACCACCACAAGAACTGTGGGAATGCTTGTGGAAGCTCGACAGAACTCACCAGGCTCAGGCATCAGACTACGGAGTCCTCCATGGGTCGTGGTCTTGATGACGGGCTATGGAGGGTCCGTGGACCTAAGCCAACAGACCTAGCCCAAGTGAAGAACCATGGTGACCTTCACGGTCTGTGGTCCTTCACACGAGCCACGGTAAGGCTCGTGGTTGGACCCTTCCAGAACTAGTAGACACAAGCCAATAGACCACGACTGTAACATTCCGCAAACTAGTAGCTTAAACTAGAGTCTAACATAAAACTAGTAGGCTAAGCTAGAGCTTGACTTTGGGATTAGAGCCTTGAAAGTACCCCCCCGTACCTTAAAATTCATGTTTTCATGTTAGAACGTCAAGGCCTAACCCCAAGGACCAACCATGGGTCCTTGAGGAAAAGACCCAAACAGTGACTTAGACAGTGACCCACGAGGGCAACCTACGCCTCGTAGGTTAACCCACACCCCTTAGGTTGGAGTCATGGGTCAATCCCCTCAAAACAGGCCACAAACCAGTGACCAATGGTTTACTAGCATGGGACGTGGTCCCACCCACGGTTCATGGGTCCATGGTCGTGAGTCATGCCTCAAACTGCCAAATAGCAGTTAGACTAAGTGGTTTTTTGGGAATTTCATTTTTAATTAATTATTAAGTGGTGTCATTTTAAGCCTATTTTAAACACCTTTATAAGTATTTTTCCCACCTAAACTAACCCATCTAAAATCATAATTCGTAAATCCCCAAAATCAAAACCAAATCCTCTCCAAAATCTTCTCTCTAGAACTCCAAAGAAAAAGAAGAAGAAGATCAAGTTAGGTCTTGAAGAAGGAGTCTTTTTCACACCAATTTGTTGGATTTCTTCAACTAAGGTATGGTAGTCTTTTACTCATGGATAGATTTCATCCATGGAGCCCTCAAACTCTCCATTTCCAAGTTAGAAATTCCCTAAAACCTAAAGGTTTTCACTTCAAGTCATGGATTCTTTCTAAAAACATTTTTAATGATTTAATTATCATATATTATGATTTAATTGTTGATTATTATGGTTTTTATGAGAAAATCTCTCATGAATCCATGAAACCCCCATAACCCTAATTTATGACTTTGTGATATGGGTGAATTGTAGTAAGGTGGATACTATGAAATTGTACTTGTAGTAGTTTTATTATTTGAATCATGTTACCATCCATGTCTAATGTAGTGATTCTAGATATTTTGGTTGAATGTGATCTATAGTCCTTGAAGGGCAAAACATGATAATTAGCTATGTGTATGAGACTTGTGTGTATGCAATTAGATTGCTTTGAGAGTAAAGTGAATATACTATAATCTATTTTTTTTGTGATTGGATGATTATTCTCATGTACACACTAAGGTATGAATATCATATAATGTGAAAGGTTTGTCACATGTAGTGATTCTAAGGTTGGAAGACTAGTCCCACCTATTGAATCTAGAAATTTTAGCATGAGTTTTTTGGATTGAGTGTCATGACACACTTTCATAATTATCAATTTAAGTCGAGACTTAATATGAACTCAATGGGAATTAATGCTTAGCACAGAGTGGATATTCATATGAGATGGAAGCTTATACGATAGTTGAGTACAACTTCCCAATGAAAGCTTATACACTAGTTGAGTCTGGCTTTCCAAATGGGTTCCTTATACCTTAGTTGAGTCTGGATTCCCAAAGTAGGTATCACATGAGATGGAAACCTTCTACCTTAGTTGAGTCCGGGTTTGTAGAAGCAATCTCCTTATCCCATAAACTATATGCCCACATAGGTCTTTACCTAGTGGATCCACCTAAGCTAATAGCTTGGTCCTACCTTAGGCAAGTAGGAAAACCCTTTTTTGGTGTGGGGTAGACTCCGGATTCCATGTTAAGCTCACATGGTCTATGTCGGTTAAAGCTAATCCCACTATTTTAAAATGAACTAGAATTTAAGTTATGAACTATAGTTACTCAATAATCAATCCTTAGTGTGGGTAGGATTATGGGATGTTATTCGTACGTTGCACAAGGATGCTTTGAGGGTATTTATGATTTGTTTCCATTATGATATGATGATCAATATGTTGAATATACTTGTGTCTTATGGTTTTACACTAATATTCATGATGAATCTTAATATTGGTAAAGTGCATAGTTTTCAACTAAAATGTCCCTTTTTAGCATATTTTCAAGGATTTTATGCATGGCTATCATACATAGTGCATTTTTGTACTAACCCATCTTTCTTCTACATTTTTCCACAAAGTGTAAGTTCTGGTGTTTGAGGTGATCTTCCTTTGATACCAGCTTGGATTGACTATTCTCCTAGCTTGTGGTGAGTCCTCATGGATCTGAGGATGAGTGATATCTTATTGTTCCTTTTCTTTTATTGTACTAGACTTTCAGGTTTCTATTGTAAGCCCTATGGCCCTATTTGAGACTTCGATTGTAATAGATGGCTAAATGAGACAATGTCTAGACCTCCGCTTTTCTTTTATGAAAATTTCTTTAAGACTTGAAATGTATGTTACTCTTGATTATTCTTTACTTATGTAATGATATGCTAAGTGGCTTACATGGTGCCTTTACGGGCATTGTGTACCTTGTTATGCCTAGGGGGTACCCTTGGGTCGTGACAAACTTGGTATCAGAGCAAAAGGTTTAGAATGATTCTAGGATGATGCCTCATAAGCCACGTCTAGTAAAGTCTTGTTCTTGAGTGTAAAGCACGTCACATTTAAGAATGAGATGCTATAAGATTTTTAGAAAATATCACTTCTTTCATTATTATTGAGTCGTGCCATAGAGTCTAGCTCTATAAAGTCCATCTCTTAACCCTTCTCTTGTGTCTTCAGAAAATGAATACACGAAGGGCGAATTCTAGAAGGGTGGAAGAGGAGAATGTGAATCAAGGAATTTCTCAAGGTAATCAAGCTCCTCAAGTCAACCAAGCTCCGGTTGATCCCGTGGTTGAAAATGAGACCCATGTAGAATTTTGGTCTACTATCCAATTGTTGGCTCAAGTTGTGACAACTCAAGACAATAGAGAGGTGATGTCTCCTATGAACACCAATGTGAATTCCGTGGCTTCCAGATTGAGGGATTTTTCTAGAATGAACCCTCCCGTGTTTCTTTGTTCCAAAGTGGGAGAGGATCCTCAACAATTTTTGGATGAGGTTTATAAAATAATAGATGCTATGGGGTTAACTTCGTTAGAGAAAGCGGATCTAGCCGCTTATAAATTGAAGAGTGTTGCTCAAGTTTGGTTTACTCAATGGAAGAACAATAGGCTGGTAGGAGCGGGCCCAATAGATTGGGAAGTGTTCAAGTCAGCGTTTCTTGATAGGTTCTTTCCCCATGAGTTGAGGGAAGCTAAGGTGGGAGAATTTATTAACCTTCTTCAAGGAGGTATGAGTGTTAAAGAATATTTTCTAAAATTTACCCAATTGTCCAAGTACACTCCGGCTTGGTGGCGGACTAAAGGGATATGATATTTGACGGGTGTGTCTAGATTGTTAAAAAAGAATGTCGTTTGGCAATGCTTCATGATAATATGTATATCTCACGTCTCATGGTGTATGCTCAACAAATGGACGAAGAGAAACTCCAAGACAAGAATAGACAGGTGAAGAGGGCTAGAATCGGATATCTGAATTTCTCCAATGCTAGGTCTGATGGATAAGGTCGACAAAGGTTTAAGCAAAGATTCTCCAATCAAGGCTCCTTTAGTACTCCAAGGATCGACAAGGATAGGGTTTCCAACCCTAAACCTCAAGGAGGTAATGGTGGTGGTTCATATGTTGCTAGGCCTAATTGTACAAAATGTGGTAGAAAACATGAAGGCAAATGCTTAGTTGGCTCAGATGTGTGCTATGGTAGTGGAAAGAGTGGACACAAGATGAGAGATATTTCTACGCTCAAGTTCAAGGGGAGAGAAGATAAGCAAGATCCTCCAAGTGGTTCAAACTCCAATGCTCAAAAGCAAAACCACTTTTATGCCCTTCAATCCCGAGGTGACCAAGAGAGCTCCACGGATGTGGTGACCGGTATGTTACAAGTCTTTTATATTGATGTATATGATTTGTTAGATCCCGGTGCCACTTTGTCCTTTGTTACACCTATTCTGACTATGAAGTTTGAAATACTCCCCGAAGTGTTAGTAGAGCCTTTTTCGATTTCTACCCCAGTTGGTGACTCAGTAGTGGCAAAATGAGTCTATAGAAGTTGTCCTATTTCTTTGTCTCACAAAGTTACCTTGGTGGATTTGGTAGAGTTAGATATGCTAGATTTTGATGTGATTTTGGGTATGGATTGGTTTCATGCATGTTATGCTTTTATAGATTGTAGGACCCGGGTGGTCAAATTCAAATTCCCAAATGAGTCTATTATAGAATGGAAAGAGGGGAATTCTATCCCTAGAGGTCAATTTTTTTCTTGTCTCAAAGCTAGGAAAATGATCTCCAAAGGGTGTATTTACCATCTTGTTAAGGTGATGGATACTTAATCTGAAACCCCTTCCCTAGAGTCGGTTCCGGTGGTGAATGAGTTTCCAGAGGTCTTTCCTGATGATTTTCCTGGTATTCCTGCCGAGCGGGAAATATATTTTGGCATTGATCTTTTACCGAATACGCAACCTATCTTTATTCCTCCCTATAGAATGGCTCCAGCCGAGTTGAAAGAGTTGAAGGAACAATTAAGGGATTTGCTAGATAAGGGCTTTATTCATCCGAGTATCTCTCTGTGGGTTGCTCCGGTATTGTTTGTTAGAAAGAAGGATGGGTCTCTTAGAATGTGCATCGATTATCGCCATTTAAACAAAGTGACCATTAAGAATAAATATCCCTTTCCAAGAGTTGATGACTTGTTCGATCAACCTCAAGGGGCCAGCTATTTCTCCAAAATTAATCTTCATTCGGGTTATCACCAACTAAGGGTGAGAGGGGTTATATTCCCAAGATCGCCTTTAGGACCCGTATGGTCATTATGAATTTGTGGTTATGTCATTTGGGTTGACAAATGCCCCGGCGACATTTATGGATTTGATTAATAGGGTGTTTAGAAAATACCTTGATATGTTTGTGATTGTGTTTATTGATGATATTTGATCTATTCAAGGAGTGAAATGAACATGTGGACCATTTGAGAATTGTATTACAAGCTCTTAAAGACCAAAAACTTTTTGCAAGAATTTAGCAAGTGTGAGTTTTGGTTAAGGTCTGTAGCTTTCCTTGGTCATATTGTGTCAAGCAAGGGTATTGAGGTAGATCCTAAGAAGACGGATGCGGTCAAGAGTTGTCCTAGACCTCTAACTCCTTCCAACATTAGAAGCCTATTGGGTTTGGCTGGTTACTTTAGGAGGTTCGTTGAGGTTTTTTCCTCCATTGTTTCTCCGTTGACGGCTTTAAATCAAAGAAAACTACATTTGAGTGGTCGGAGGCTTGTGAGAAAAGCTTCCAAGAATTGAAAGATAGACTTACTTCTGCTCCGGTGTTGACCTTACCGGAGGGTACATATGGTTTTGTTGTATATTATGACGCCTCTAGAGTGGTTTTGGGATGTGTCCTCATGCAAAACGGTAAAGTAATTGCATATGCTTCAAGGCAACTCAAGGTACATGAGAAGAATTATCTGACCCATGATCTTGAATTAGCGGCGGTAGTATTTATTCTGAATATATGGAGACATTACTTATATAGGGTCCACATGGATGTTTTCACTGATCACAAAAGTCTTCAATATGTGCTTAGTCAAAAAGACTTGAATCTCCGACAAGGAAGGGGGTTAGAACTTTTGAAGGATTAGGACATGAGTGTCCATTACCACCCCGGCAAAGGTAATGTTTTTGCGGATGCATGAGTGTGCTTATACGCTAGTTGACTCCGGCTTTCCAAATAGGTTCCTTATACCTTAGTTGAGTCCGGGTTTCCAAAGTAGGTATCTCATAAGATGGAAACCTTGTACTTTAGTTGAGTCTGGGTTTCTTGAAGCAATCTCCTTATCTCATAAACTATGTGACCACATAGGTATTTACCTAGTGGATCCACCTAAGCTAATAGCTTGGTCCTACCTTAGGCAAGTAGGACAACACCTTTTCGGTGTGGGGTAGACACCGGATTCCATGTTAAGCTCACATTGTCTATGTCGGTTAAATCTTATCCCACTGTAATAAAATGAACTAGAATTTGAGTTATGAACTATAGTTACTCAATAAGCTTTCCTTAGTGTGGGTAGGATTATGGGATCTTATTTGTACATTACATAAGAATGCTTTGAGGTTATTTATGGTTTGTTTCCATTATGATATGATGATCAATATGTTGAATATACTTGTATCTTATGCTTTTACACTAATCTTAATGATGAATCTTAAACTTGGTAAACTGCATAGTTTCCAACTAAAATGTCCCTTTTTAGCATGTTTTCAAGATTTTAGGCATGGCTATCATACTTTGTGCATTTTTCTACTTACTCATATTTCTTCTACATTTTTCTCCAAAGTGTAGGTTCCAGTGTTTGAGGTGATCTTCTTATGATACAATCTTGGATAGACTATTCTCCTAGCTTGTGTTGAGTCCTCATGGATCCGAGGACGATTGATATCTTGTTGTTCCTTTTTCTTTCATTGTACTAGACATTCATATTTCTATAGTAAGGGTTGTGACCCTATTTGAGACTTCGATTGTAATAGATGGCTAAATGAGACAATGTCTAGACTTGAGCTTTGCTTTTATGAAAACTTCTTAAGACTTGAAATGTATTTTAATCTTTATTGTTCTTTACTTATGTGATGATATGCTAAGTGGCTTACATGGTGGTGCCTTTAGGGGTATTGTGTTCCTTGTTATGCCTAGGCGGTACCACTTAACGGGTCATGGTTGATGAGTCCGAGATTTGGACTCATTTGTTTATATATATATTTAGTGTCCTCATATGCTTAATTTGTGCCAGAAACTGATGTTAAAGCCTTGATTTTCAGGTATATGAATTGAGGAGTAAAGTAAGGACACTAATAGGAAAAAAGGAACAAAACAAATTAAAGAAGTCAAGAAAGGCGAGCCTGATGATTGCCAAGAGCACTTGGTGAATTGTCGAGTGGCTATTTTGACCGCCTAAGGTTCTAGTATGCCATCCCTAAGGAAAAAACCAAGTCAAAGACAGCAAAAGGGAAGTCGGCGAATCACCGAGTTGTTCCATGATGCAAAGAGTGATCTCCCAAAGTTACAGGACTTGAGGATGCTGAGAGCCAAGGCAAAAAGGCAACAGAAGGGATCAAAGAACGGTTCACCAAACCACTCGGCGAACCCGACTTACCTCACCTAATGGCCCCTTCGTGGCTTATTTTTGCTGACTATAAATTAGATTTTGAACAGATAATTTAGTATGCTGAATCAGTCTAGAATACTTTTCTCTTGAGTTTTTCATAGTTTCTCAATAGACTTGAAGGAGTTTGGAGATTTAATTTGGAGATTTTACAAGTGGGTTTCGAATTTTCTGCAAATTGAGGCATTGTAAAGGCTAAATTACTCGTACCCATTTGATGGTTAATCGATTTGGTAACCGTTTTTACTCTTTTATGATGTTTGGCTAAAACACCAATTCTTGGGGTGTGATCATGTGATTATGGGTTGAATTAGTTTATGGGTATTGTTAATTACTAGTTTAAATGATATATTGAAGTGGGTTTAATCATTAGTTTTAGTTTAATTTATGAATTGTAGTTGCAAATGCAGTTCTAACCTTGTGTTCTTAGCTTGCTCGAGAGAGAGGACTTAGAACTAAGATTATTGATTAATGATTTGTAGGTATTGGGTTGAGATGGGTTCAACTCGAGAGAGTGAATCCTAAACCCAATCCTACCCATCTAACTCGAATGAGTGGATGAATTAAGGTGTGGGTTGTTCTTCATGGTTATGCTTGTTGATGTTCGAAAGAAATTACATGATTTGAAACAGTTGTTCGAGAGAAAACTATCTCCCTTATAGTCTAGCCTACCCACTGATTTTTAGCTATTTACTAGTAGTTTCAATTACCCATATATCAAAATTAGCCTAGAATCGATCACATCCCAAAAATTCCTCTCTTTATTGCTATCTCAAGTCGTTTGTGACTGCGTTGTGTTGAAAATTGCAAACTGAATCCCCCCATCTGACATTCGTGTCACGCCTTTTAATTTGTTTTATGTCCTTTTAGATAATTTTTATTCCTATATCTAGTTAGATCACATTCGTACTTCTTGATTGAATTTGTTTTATGTCCTTTTAGATAATTTTTATTCCTATATCTAGTTAGATCACATTCGTACTTCTTGATTGAATTTGAACACGTACCGCTCCCTAAGGGATTCAACCCCAACTAAATTATTGGGTTATATATTGCTTAATAATCGTTTGCACTTAGAATTGGATGAAGTATATTTGATAGACGTTGCTTTAATCAAAAATGGCACCGCTACCGGGGAGTGGTGTTGTTTAAAATTCTTTTAGTGAAGTTGAATTGTGATCTATTTAGTTATAGTTGAATCTACTTATTTTTGTTTTTGGTTTTGTGTTGCTTGTGTTAAACAAAGGAGGAGATGAGCGTTAACGGAAGTAATGGTAGCCAAGTGGGCCCCCAAGATGATGTTGGGAACCTCAATGATGTCAATGACCCAAACGTCAATGACTCAATCCAAGAGGATGGTGTTGGGGCCATTCGTTTACCTCCGGCTAAAGGAAACGTTGTTTTTCACATCACGAGCACCATGCTTCAACTCCTCTAAAAAAAAATTATTCTTTTTTTATTTGAACGACCCTTGGGGGGGCCAGGGGCTTAGCAACACCTCCATGCCTTAGCATAAATAAAAACAAAATAAGTACAATGAGGGGGACATAACACATTACCTCCGATCCTATGGTGGGTCAAGAATTGACTTTCCTACTAAGGATAATCAACTCATCCTCGTACTACAAGGAGATAAAAAACCTAGCACTAAGCACCTAAGAAGAGGACTCCTCTCCATACAAAGTAACTAGTAAAGCGTAAACCAGGGATACTCTCTCCTTACAAGATAAGGAGAAAATAAAATAAAATGAGCCTATTCAAAGAAACTATACCTATTCTAGCCATAGTCAAATTCAAAAGACTAAACTAAAATTCATGGTGGCTTTTTGACTCTTTTCAGCTTCCTTCTTCTGAAATTGATCATGCCCATCTTCTCCAATAAGTAGCTCCCTTTAATTGGAACAGGAAGTTGGCTAAGAGTGTAAAAAAATTGAGGAATGTCTTTCTTATGGCTTAGTTTGGCTAAACAATCAGCAGTAGTGTTGGCTTCCCTATAAGTATGCAAGCATTGAACTGAATCCATCTATTGAATGAGAAGTTGCAGCTCCTTAACGTATTCTTGAAGCTTCCAGGGAGGATTGATTTTGAAGTTTATCCAACGAGTAAGGAGTTCCGAGTCCACTTCCAACACGATCCTCCTATAGCCATGTTGATAGCACCAATTTAATCCAAAAACTGCTGCTTGGACCTCTGCCTGATTGTTGGAACCTGTACCAAGTGGTACTGTGAAGGCAAAAATTAGATTCCCTACCTGATCCCTCAGAATGCCACCCCCTCCTATGCTGCCAGGGTTAGCTAAAGCACTCCCATCCGTATTCAATTTGCAGTAATTAACAGAAAGTTTATTCCAGATGACTGGCCTGACTCCTATTTCCTGGGAGCACTGCTGAACGTAGCTAATCATTTCAGGCCAGGAATTAGGCCATTGCAGATAAGGAAAAAAGTATTGAGAAGCAGTGAAGTGTCTTTGAAGATCATGAACTTGGTTCTTGCACTGCTCAATTGTTTCCCTCCATATTTAGTTGAGCACCTGTTCTTCCAAAGGTTCCAGCTGATGATAATAGGCATTGTATGATATAGGAGATTTTGGACTTCATTTGTATGCTCCATGGTCCACCATCTCGTGATCAGATTATTCAAAGGGATCTTGTCATGCCTAACTCCCAAAATAGCTGAATGATATTGCCAAATGTGATTAGCAAAGTGTCCTGTCACAAATATGTGATCAATCGTATCCTAGCCAGCCTTGATACAACAGGAACACTTAACAGGAGGGACTCCAAAGGTAGTTGTTTTGTCATTAGTAGGCAATTTCCTTCTCAATGCTCTCCATAACAAAAATGAAACCTTGAAGGGAATGTGTCTGTGCCATATATAAATGTACAACTTATTTTTGGGTCTTTTGGTTCTGATATTCTCCCATGCAGAAGCACACGTGAATTTCCCATTATCATTAAGTTTCCAGATAGGTTGGTCTGCAACACCTTCTTGGAACTGAAATTGTATAGTCAAAATCTTTGGGATCATCAAAGGAGGAGCATGTTGTCTTACCATTGTTTCATTCCACCCTTCATTAAGCATGTATTGAGAGATAGTGTTGTTGTTGAGTCGATTGCTTTCATTGGTATAATGAGCAAGGGGGACTTCCCCTAGCCAATTATCCCACCAAAAGCTACACGTACCAGAATTAATCTTCCATATGATATGCTCTTCAACCTGAGATTTATTATTGCTCATATATTTCTAGACCAGTGATTGACTCGTATCCCACTTCTTAGCAACGGGATTAGCTCTTTGACAATACTTGGCCTTGATGAATTGCCCCCATAGGGAATTAGTACTTCTAAAGTGCCACCACTGTTTATATTAGAGGGAACTGCAAATATCATTGAGGTGTCTTACCCCTAGACCCCCTTCATCATAAGGAAAAGTGATATTTTCCCAGGAAGCCCAGTGGTACTTTTTCTTATCTTTTTCTCTTCCCAGAAGAAATCAGCAGTAAGCCTTTTGATATAGTGAAGGGTGGTTTTAGGAGGGGAAATAGCAGCCATGGTGTGAATGGGAATGAAGTGGAGAACATGTTTCACTAGAGTTAATCTGCCTCCAAAGTTCAACATCTTAGCTTGCCACCCACTAATCCTTTTAGCTATCTTATCCACCAGATGAGAGTAATAGATAATTCTCTGGCCCCCTATATACAGAGGACATCCCAGGTAGTTAATTGGGTTGTCCTTCTGTCTAAAACCAGCTTCCTCCTTAATCATTTCAGCAATGCCTTGAGGAGAGTCAACAGGGAGCATGGAGTGGCTCTTGTCTCTATTAATAAGCTGGTCAGACACCTGTTCATAAGTGGTCAGAGTCTTCATGATAAGTTGATTAGAAGTTCTTTGGCCAGAGGTAAATATAATAACATCATCTGCAAAGCTAAGATGACTTATCTGAGGACCTTTAGGTTCCATGTGAAAACCTTGATAATTCTTGTTCAAGTACAGGTTATTCAGCATCCTTGACAGTACTTCAGCTCCTAAAATAAATAGGGCTGGTGACAAAAAGTCACCTTGCTTCAAACCTCTAGTCGAGTGAAAGAATCCATGTTTGGCCCCATTAATGATAACAGAATACCAGTTGTTGCTCATAATCGTCCAGATCATGTCAATGAAAAACTCACTAAAACCCATTTTCCTCATGACCAAGCAAGTGTAAGCCCAGAACACTCTGTCATATGCCTTGGCCATGTCTAACTTAATAACAACATTATCCCCCTCCTTGGGTTTCTTGATGCCATGGATGATTTCCTGGGCCAACATAATATTTTCAGAAATACTTCACACCCACTCTAATTTTCTGAGATAAAATTGGACAGGATGGGAGCAATTCTGATACTCAACAGCTTGGAAATAATTTTATTTGAAAAGTTGCTCAAACATATAGGCCTGAATTCAGAAAGTTTGTTGGGATAATCAATCTTGGGGAGAAGAACAAGACATGCATGAGACATGTATTTAGGCATATTGTGCCCACAAAAGAAGGCTAGCACAGCTCTGAACAAGTCTTCTTTGATGATTTCCCAACATACTTGGAAAAAATTTCCATTCATACCATCCGGTCCTGCTGCTGAATTTGGATTCATGGCAAACACCACCTGTTTCACTTCTTCAATAGTAGGATCAGCTTTCAGCTTCTGGTTTTGTTCCTCAGTGACCATTCTAGGGATACATTGAATAAACTCCTCATTGATGTTATTATGGTGACCTGTGAAAATGTTTTGAAAATGCTCACAGGCAGCCCTGGCAATGTTAACATCTCCTTGTATCCATTCTCCATTCTCATTACTGATCTGGTGGATGAATAATTTCCTCTTTCTTCCTCTCATCAAAGCATGAAAGTAATTCGCATTAGCATCTCCCTCCCTGAACCACTGAAGCTGAGTCTTCTGTTTAAGAATATCAGCCTCCATTTTCAGGTATTTAATATATTCAGCATTAACACATTGGAGCTTTGTTCTGTTGTTGGCAGTATTGTTCTGCAGTACCTCAATTTCTGCATTTTTAACCTTCTCTTCAAAATCTTTCACAGAAGCAAAGATATCCACATATTCTCTTTTAGACCAACAACTGAGAGTAGAAGCCAGTCTCTTCATTTTTTTATGTAGACACCACATGGGATCCCCCGTAACCTCTCTTACCCAACAGTTTTGGACAGTGTTTATGAAGGATTCTTTATCCACCCATAGATTCAGAAACTTGAAATATTTAATGGTGTGTTCCTGTTTGTCAATCATTTCCACTAACAAAGGACTGTGATCAGACCCTACTGAAGGAAGGCGTGTGATAACAGTCTGCGACATCTTCTCTAACCAAATATCATTAACCATGGCTCTATCAAATCTCTTCCACACTCTTGCTTCTTCAGCCCTGTTATTGCACCAAGTGAATTGAGAACCACTGTACCCCAGATCAATCAGCCCACTTGCTTCTATTACACTGATGAACTCAAAGCTCTTGTTCATGTTGTAGGGAATTCCTCCCTTCTTCTCATCAATAGAAGTAATCACATTGAAATCACACATAGTGCACCAAGGGATCTTTATGGTGGACAGATGGATGAATCTATCCCACAAAGCCTTTCTAAGTTCAACATTACACTTGGCATAAACAAATGTGATCATGAATTTCTCAAGATTCCCTGTGTGTTTCATCAGCTTCTAAGATATTACAGTCATAATCAATAGTCCAAAAAATCCAAATCTTACCATTTTGGTTAGAGAAGGCATTATGCATATTGAGTTGAAGTCTGCAGATGTTAATTTGGGAGTTATCAGAGAAAGGTTCAAGAATTGCAATCATAGAGAGATTGTGAATTTTCTTGAGGTTTTGGACTCTTTCCAAGGATCCTTTGGTATTAATACTTCTAGTATTCCAACAAATGGCTTTAATCATTAAAAACCTTTGCTTTTGGACCTAGTATTAGGTCTGCTAGAATTAGCAGATGTGCTCAATGATGCCGGTCTAGTTTGCTGCTTGAATTGTTTTCTCCCTATGGGTGATAGACATTGTTGATGAGCAATTGTTTGGATTTCTACTTGAGACTCACTTTGGAAAGTGGATCCAAAGGCCTTAATCAGGTTAGCACTAGTCTCATCCTCCTCCTCTTCATTGAGAGATTGAGTGTCCTCATCAAATTCATCCTCAGAATTTAAGATATCATAATCTAATTGCAGGTTCTGATTCTGATTTCCAATTGCTTTCTTACCCTGATCATTCCTATCATTTCTTTCAATTTCTTGTTGTTGTTTTCTCTTCATAGCTTCTCTTTACTATTTGGATGTTGTAGAGTATTTGTGTCAAAATTGTTGTCCCAACTTTGTTGATTGTTACTAGGAGAACCTTCAGGGCCAGTAACCCTTGGCAATTGTTGGCTCTTACCTGCACCCTTCAAATTGTTACATGTTACCAGAGTTTGGGATTGATCACCCCTTCTTTCTTCCTTGACACCTGAACCCTTTTGGACTTGTTCAAATCCCTGACTTGTATGCTGATTATTCTGCACAGGAGTAGTGGTAGTAGAATCTCTAAGGTCTGTTCTATGAGCAATGTGAAAAACCTCATGCAGAACATGAGACAGACTCCCCCCTTTGGTCACCCCTTCCTGCAAGTTAGTGGGTTTCTCCTTACAGCCCCCATCCATACCTCCAGCAACTTCATCAGCAAAGACAACATTCACACTACAATTAATACTGGGGTAGAGAGAGTTAGGGGGGAAATAGTCAATAACCTGAAGTCTTGTTACTAGTAGTGGCTGCAGCCTATTTTTCTTGCATACTTATGTTATTGTGAGATTTTAATAAAGATGGATCCATCTCTGACCTTTGTAATGAGTGAGTTTCTTGGCATGAAGTTTACTGTTGTGGTACTTCTCAGCATTTCCTTTGTCTTATTGTTCCTGCATTTCTAAATTAATATAATTATTATGAGTATGAGTTGTAGAGAGCATACCTGCTGGTGTTGGCTCCTTCTGCCTGTTATCCCTGGTATCTTTATGTTGAGGAGAAACAGGTCTCCATGCAGTCTTGTAGATGGTTTGTTCCTGATTTTTGTTAGGCTTTCTTTTCTGAGTTTGCCATTGCTCCTCTTGTTCAGTTACTTCCTGTTCTTGATGCTTCTGTATATGAGTCTCACTTTTTTTCTTGGTTGCTGTTGATTTTGTGAACTTGTAGCTGCCCCTGTTATATCACTGTCATGAACTTGTATAATATTAGGGACTCCTCTCTCTTGTTTATTCTTAGTCTTGTTCCTTTTTCCAGCTTCCATTTCTTTTCTTTTTTTGAAGTCTTCATCTCTTCTTTTGATAGTACAAACATTATCCACATGCCCTTGGTGTTTACAATACAAACAATAATCTGGGATTCCTTCATATTGAACTTTTTGCCACCTTCCTTTGTTGGGGTCAGAATTCTTAAATCTCACCCAAACATGTGGGGATCCTTGGTAAGGTCAATTTGAATCTTCACCCTGGCCATGCTTCCTCTGGTCTTCTGAGATGAAGGTGAGTCAAGATATAAAACCTTGCCAATGGGACTCAGAATAGTTGTCAAGAGGACCTTGTTGTAACAATGCCAAGGGAGTTCCGGTAAGGCTACCCATATAGGAACTATAGGGGTCTCTTCTTCAGGTGTAAAATCAGGAGTCCATGCTTGGATTCTCATTAGTTGACCGTCTATACTCATCATTTGTTTGGTTCAAATCGTAACATAATCAAACTCATTATCAAGATCAATATACACATGTCTTGAGTTATAATGACTTATTTTAGCTCCCCCAGTTAATTGAGTCTGAAGGGTAAAACTTTTCCTAATGATCTCCATTTTGGGCATGGTGTTGGTAAACTTGCCCACTAAAGTGTGTTTACAACTTTCAGCCAGCTTGATGTTATAATTATCCTCTTCAAATAGCACTGCTGGCAGCCCATGTCTAGTGGTGAAAACAGGACTATCCAATACAATAGGGATTTCATTCTTTGACTGATTATATCTCAAGAGAACAGCAAAGGATTGAACAATAGTAAAGAGTGCAGGTTCAGGAATTATGTCCTATTTATCATTATTTTGAACCTGGCCAGATTACTGATTGTTTGGATGTTTCGCATTACGTTGAGAAGCATTATGGTTAACATAATGAATATCATTTCTATTCCTGTGGGAGTTAGGATCATACCTAGTAAAATTGTTGGAGATCTTAGGGAAGTTGTTATGATAAGCCAAGCTGGCCCTATCATTGCCCTGTTGAAGTCTATTGGTTCCTCCCAATTGGTTTGTGTGCTTATTCTGATCCTTTTGGTCCTCCTTTTCTTTTTGAACATACATGTCTACTTGTTCAGCCAAATCAACAATTCTATTGGTATGCTCATTTACAGTGACTTCTTTGCCTTTAGTTTGTTGCCTTTGACCTGTTTGCTCATTTCTTTGCTGGTGATCATATTCATGTTCCTTCGTTGGCTTGTCCTGTTTTGGTGTGTCCTGCAATGCACAAGGAATAGAGATATGAGTTATGTTCATTGAATTACCTATAACTCCAAATGTAAAATTCGAAGATTGAGCCTCTTCAGATATGTTTTCTGAAGCCTGTTTCTTTGTGGTCTTATTCGAGGGGTTGGCTCATGAGGATCCCATGAGCATATCAGGAATTTTGTAGATGTTTGTGGACCATTCTCATTTAAGAACATATCCCAAGAATCAGTCTGTCTCAGGTTGTTCCCATTTTCTCTGATGAGCGAGGCTAGTAAGTGGTTGGCTGAGTTACCAACAGACTTCATCACCTCTTGGGGTGAGCTGATCACAGTATGCCAAATGCGATTTTTCCCCCATCAAAGATGATGACTCTTAGGGATAGCATCCAAGGTTTTAAATGCTTGGAAGGTGAGCCAATCCATGAGATGTTGATGAGATTTTAAGAAGTTGGTGCTGCAATGCCCAACTCATGGACTTCCCTACAATGTAATGTTGCAATACTTCTATAGGAGCCTCGACTCAATAAATAAAGGAGTTGGTTATCAACTTGTTCCCAGTGGTATAATGCAATATCCCTATGAAGTAGCATCTGAACTACTTGATTGCATCACCAAAATCAATAGGGCATAGTACCCTCGTGAGGACCAAGTCTCTCCTCTCAATTTTAGAATGACCAAAGAGCAGATCGTGAAGGATCAAGAGAGCGATCAAAACATGGAAAAAATGATGACCCAACTGGATATCTTGGCTAAAAATGTCATGGGTATTGGTACAAAGAGTGTTAATGTTGTGGGTGTTGGTGGAGTAAACCCCGATGAAGCACACTTTGAAGTGTTGTACAATGAGGAAGTAAACTTCCTAGCCAATCAAGGAGGAGGTTATCATGCAAATTACCCAAGACAGGTAGGAAATCAAGGTTGGAATAGAGATGAGGGTTAAAGAGACCATGACAGAGATTGGGCGTGATAGCAATGCCACTTGAAAGGAAAGAGAGGGGGAGAAGGATAGGTATGTTCCTCCCCATGAGCATCAAAATCCCAAGGAATCTGAAGGTGGCCATACAGAAGATATGCTCTCAAGCATTCTTAAAAAAGTTGAAAGGTCCGACAAAGTGTTGAAAGAAATGAAAGAGGATGTGTCGACTCTCAATCAGACGGTGACCTCTCACTAGTCTCTATTAAGAAGGTGGAGACCCAAATGGGTCAAATTTCTTCACATTTGAATCCAAGACAACAAGGGGGGTTGCCTAGTGACACAATGACAAACTCAAAAAAATGAAGCGTGAGTGGGTACTTTTGTCATGCCACGACGTTAACTAAGGTGCTTCTTGGGAGGCAACCCAGGTTTTTAATGATTTAGTTTTGATTTTGAATAACGAGTGTTGATTGTGCAGGTTGAAAAGTGAAGAGTGTTGAAAAATGGGCAGTTTGGCAAGCCAAAAGTCCAATCGGCGAGCCCAACTTGAGCCTGAAGTGGAAGTCTGTAAAACTCGGCGGGCTAATTGCTTAATCGGCGACTCACCGAATAGGTCGGCAAGCCTAATTTTGTGGTTCTATTTTGTTTGTGAATATTGGGTTTTGTGATGTATATATGTATTTTGATCTTAATCTTATGGATGCTTGAGCTTGTGGCCCTTTGTTTTGAATAGAAATGGTTTTGAACCTAATTTTTAAAAATTTTGCCACCTCTATTGTTTGTGATTGTGGATGTTCTTGTGCCAATTTGAGTATTGGTTGTGATCAATACGGATGACTTTAATAGTGCTCTTAATTGAATGAAATGTGCAGCTACGATGAGGCCAATGAAGTTGCATAGATCATATGTGAACTTTTAGCATCTCATTGTGACTAGCCGGTTATCGAATGAGTCTCTTGTGATGAACATTGCACACTAACTAGAAAGTGTGGAGTCTTGTTTGATGTTGTTGCCAATGCCTTGTGTGATGAGATTACTTTCAAGATCTATGTGATGACACCTAGAATTTGCCATGTTGGTCCGGTTGACTAAGTGATGCAAGCACTTGAAATGATCTTAGGCAACAATTTTGAAGAGTGAATTTTTTTACAATATACCTGATAACAGCAAGGTTAAGGGAGATCACAAATAGAGAATTAAATATTAGAATGCGGAAGCACAAAGAAAAGAAACAAAAAAACTAAATAAAGATATTGGAAATTCGAAGGAAAGATCCACGAATTTCCAAAGATTAGATATTCTAAGGCCTTGAAAAGATCCAAGTAACAACGTATAGATTTATGGAAGAAATCTAACGCCTTTACTTGAGAAAACGAATCAAAACGATAGATTCGGATCTTGACCGCTTTATGAGTAACTAAAGACAATAATTAGTATGTAGAAACTAATCACCTTCTAAAGAATACCAAAAAGAAACCAAAGATATCACAAGAAGAAGTTACTTTATACCTTAAACTATGAAACTAGTAAAGGTTTAAAGATAAATTCTCAAAGAACAAGTCACAAAGGTTCAAAGAACTCTCCCAAATATTATTAATATCAATCTAAATTGTCTTTAATGAATGAAAAGGACTCCTATATATAGGAGAAGGGAAAAACGTCCAAGAAGCCAAACCCTAAAAAAACAATTACAAGGAATCCTACTCTAGAAAGGAAATAAAGTAACCTAACTAGGAACAAATTTAGTACTTCTAGGAAAGCATTAAATGGTACTTAGGAGACCATAAATAGACTAAGGAAAATATTAATAACCTATAAATAAATAAATAAATAAGGTAAATCCCAACTAGGAAAAGAATCTTGACAATCTTGGAAAGTTTGACTAGTCTTCTCTCAAAACTTGGGCAGAAAGCAACTCTTGTTGTGGCTGATTCTTGGACTCTTCTTGACCTTTTTTGCACGAAATTGGACCTTAAAATTCCTCATCTTGGGCTTGAATTTGGGCCACCAAATAATTGTAGCATTTGGACAATTCCTCTCCCTTGGGCTTGAGCTCTTCTTCCCCAATAAGAAACCTTTGGATCCGCGATTGAAGCCCATTGAGCTTATCATTGAACTCCTTGGTTTGAGATCTTGTTATGGGCCTCCTTGGAGTTTCTAAAGCGTCATCCTTGTCCTTCAATGGAGTAGAGCTTCCTTGGATGCTATCAATACCTCTTTTGTGGCCAACCTTGTGAGATGTGTGAACCTTACTTGAACCCTCTTGAGACTTATCCTTTCTTGGAAGAAACTTGAACAATTGTGATCCCTGTTTATCCATTAACCCATAACTTTTATGAAATGTGGTTTGTTTAATAACCAACTTAGGCCAAAAGCCTAAGTTGGGGGTGTGGTGAAGAAAATCAAGTAGCGTGAAAAACCCACACCTTGAGTAATGGTTTTGAAAAAAGATGGAACCCCTCCATGTAAAAACAAAATAAAAGAAGAAAGCAAAGAAAAAGAATGAAAAAGTTGTGAAATAAAATAGTGGAAGTTGCAAAAGAAATGGGGTATCCGGTAGTTCATGTGAAGTTGAATAATCGGGTGGATTATGAGCACGATTTAAATGTTAAAGAAAAGGAGAAAAAGAGATGTTTAGACCATAGTTCATGAAGGTCGAAGTCACTAAGCCTAAATGATCATACCTTTACACTCAGCCCCGTTACAAGCCCTGAAAAGACCTTTGTGATCTTGAGTGAGCTGAAACGGATGTTGATTGGAAAATAAGGGTCAACCTATGGGTGAAGTAATGTGTGATCATCTTTGTGAGTGCGAGAGTCGTATGTGATTTCAAAATTCCAAAGTGTTGATAAATTGTGTGTGAATATGGAATCATTTTTGTTGTGAGGGCATTTGAGTACCTTTCTTGAGCTTGAACTTGCATTTGAAGCAAGTATCGTGAACTTGAGAATCTTTGATAATGGTGAGTCACAATTTGAATCTTTGAGTGCACAATTGATCATTGCATGAGTAAGTTGAACCTTGTTGTGTGCATTCATGTTGAGTCTGATGCAGCACTATTTGAGACATCCTTTTTGAACTGTAGATCTTGAGTTTTACTTGAGGACAAGCAAAGGTTTAAGTTGGGGGTGTTGATGAGTCCGAGATTTGGACTTATTTGGGGCTTTGTTTATATAGATTTAGTGTCCTCAAATGCTTAATTTGTGCCATAAACTGATGTTAAAGCCTTGATTTTCAGGTATATAAATTGAGGAGCAAAGCAAGGACACTAACAAGCAAAAAGGAACACAACAAACTAAAGAAGTGAAGAAAGGCGAGTCTGATGGTTGCCAAGAGACTTGGCGAATCGTCGAGTGGCTATTTTGACCGCCTAAAATTCCAGTGTGCCAGCCCTGAGGGAAGAAACCAAGTCAGTGACAGAAAGGAGGTAGTCGGTGAATCGCCGAGCAGTTCCGTGATGCAAAGAGTGATCACCCAAAGTTACAGGACTTGAGGATGATGAGAGCCAATGTAAAAAGGTGCTAGAAGATATCAAAGGGCGGTTCGCCGAACCACTCGGCGAACCTGACTTACCTCACTAATGGCCTTTCGTGGCTTATGTTTGGCAACTATAAATTAGATTTTGAACAGTTAATTTAGTATGCTGAATTAGTCTAGAATACTTTTCTCTTGAGTTTTTCATAGTTTCTCAGTAGACTTGAAGAATTTTGAAGATTCAATTTTGAGATTTTGCAAGTGGGTTTTGAATTTTCTGCAAATTGAAGCATTTTAAAGGATAACTTACTCTTACCCATTTGATGGCTAATCGATTTGATAATCGTTTTTACTATTTTATGATGTTTGGATAAAACCTCAATTCTTGGGGTGTGATCATGTGATTATGGGTTGAATTAGTTTATGGGTATTGTTAATTACTTGTTTCAATGTTATATTGAAGTGGATTTAATCATTAGTTGTGGTTTAATTTCTGAATTGTAGTTGCAAATGCAGTTCTAACCTTGTGTTCTTAGCTTGCGAGAGAGAGGTTTTAGAACTAAGATTATTGATTAATTATTTGTAGGTATTGGGTTGAGCTGGTTTCAGCTCGAAAGAGTGAATCCTAAACCCAATCCTACCAATCTATCTTGAAAGAGTGGATAATTAAGGTGTGGGTTGTTCTTCATGGCTATGATTGTTGATGTTCGAAAGAAATCACCTGATTCAGGATAGTTGTTCGCAAGAAAGCTATATCCCTTATAGTCTAGCCTACCCACTGATTTTTAGCTATTTACTAGTAGTTTCAATTACCCATATATTGAAATTAGCCTATAATCGATCACATCCCGAAAATTTCTCTCCTTATTATTATCTCAAGTTGTTTGTGATTGCGTTGAAGTTGTTAATTGCAAACCAAATCCCCACATTTGACACGTGTGTCACCCCTTTTAATTTGTTTTATGTCTTTTTCGATAATTTCTATTCCTATAACTAGTTAGATCACATTCATACTTCTTGATTGAATTAGAACACGTATCGCTCCTTGTGGGATTCGACCCCAACTCAATTGTTGGGTTATATATTGCCTAATGATCATTTGCACTTAGAATTGGATGAATTGTATTTGATAGACATTACTTTAATCGGTGGTCCCTTTGACGGTCCTTTATTGGGACCGTGGAAGACCCCCTTCAGTTTTTAAGTTGCGGTAATTTTGGTCTTTTCCCCTATGTGTTGGACATTTGAACTACGTTGGTTAATACCTAAACAACATCGTTTTACTCAGTTTAAGCCTAGTAAATTAGTCAGAACATACCCTAATAGTTTATTCTCAAAAATTCAGAAAAACTTAGGGCAGAATAGGAGAAAGAGTCGACCAACCCCCTTAGGAACAAGTAGGAGATTTTCTTCAGTTCAGCCTCGAAATCTAACGGATTTCCCCGTAAATTTTGTCGCTACGTATGTGGGATTTCACTAGTGAGTTCCTTTCATCCATTAGGTCCCTAGAATTCAGTCAGATTCTTGATTCTCTATATCTTGTTTAGACCTAGGGTTTCTAAAACAATGGATAATTATTGTGATTTAGCTGTTGTAGTATTCGTAATCGAATTATCATATTTCTTGGAAAGCTTATTTAGTTCCTTGCATGAACCTCAGAACCCTAGTTGTATAAATTCTCCTAGTTCATGAATTACACTTGCGAGTTAGTTAATCAGATAAAAATGCTCCAGTTTTCAAATGTTACATTGTCAATTCCTTTGCATTCTCAGATTTGCATGTCAGAACATTGAGCTATCCAGTATTTTAGTTATTTGTGTCATACACATTTCATGTTGGAAGTAGGCTTAGTATCGAGTTGGACTAGGGTTCAGCGTACCCTCATAGTCCCAAAACTACATGCCCCCATAGGATTATAAGTCCCCTCTATTGGGAAACAGATTTGTGATCACACCAGTCATGCCTTTATACCCTTGGAAAGGTATATTGGGTCCTATGAGGGGG
The DNA here is from genome assembly GCF_900185275.1 of Solanum verrucosum. Lineage (NCBI taxonomy): Eukaryota > Viridiplantae > Streptophyta > Magnoliopsida > Solanales > Solanaceae > Solanum > Solanum verrucosum. The sequence continues at coordinate 317,383 of NW_026020239.1, forward strand.
CGTATACATTGGACTCCACGTTTAGCTCACATGGTTTTATTTCAGTTAATAGTAGCTCCCACAGTCATACTCTAGTGCATTTGACCAGGTTTTTAGTTTATACTTCATTATTCAAGTCTCATCTTATTATTTCATGATAAGCACTTAATCATTGCATTTAGTTCATATTCCAGTTATATTTCAACATACATATATATTCTACTTAGTTTATGTCATTTGCTTAGTGCTTTGTTCAGTTTGTTTATCTAGTTCAACTATTATCCAAACCCTACATGCTCAGTACATTTCAAGTACTAACGCATACTTTGTGCTACATCCTTTCATGATGTAGGTTCTAATACTCAGCATCCAGATCACGCTTAGATCATTTATCGACCCCGCATTTAGCAACTTCAGTTGTGTATCCTCAAACTTCGAGGACAACAGACATGTTTTTCACTTCTTTGTCTTTTATTTAATTTTCAGTTTTGTTAGAGTTAGTTGGGGGCATGTTCCAGCAACTCAACTCAGTTAGAGGCTTTTCAGACATAATAGTAAATTCAGCTTTAGTTTGGAGTGATTGTTCAGTATCACTAAACTTTTAGTATGTTTTATGCCTTCATACTATTTTGGTATTCCCCACTTTTAGTTATCTATTGACTTAGCTTCCGCATAGTACTTCTTTTATACAGTGATTTTATAGTATCCTTATGATATGCCAGACACAAGGTTTCTTGGGGTCACTCGTAACCCTAGGTTCCATGTTATGTCAAAGGGGTAGCCTCGGGGCATGACACGCGGGAGGTCTATTGGTGGAATGGAATGATGAAGGATATTGCAAAATTTGTGGCTAAGTGTCCTAATTGTCAACAAGTGAAAATTGAGCATCAGAAACCGGGAGGTTTATCCCAAGACAATAGTATTCCTACTTGGAAGTGGGAAGATTTAAATATGGACTTTCTTGTTGATTTGCCTCGCACCCGGCGACAACATGACTCGATTTGGGTTATAGTAGATCAGATGACAAAATTGACTCCTTTCATTCGCGTAAAATTTCTTATTCAGCGGAGGACTATGCTAAGTTGTACTTGAGGGAGATGGTAAATTTGCATGGAGTGCCTTTATCCATTATCTTCGATTGTGGTACTCATTCACTTCTCAGTTTTTGAAATCCTTCCAAAAGGGTCTTGGTACTCGTGTTAAGCTTAGTACGATCTTTCATCCACAAACCGATGGGAAAGCGGAGCATACTATCCAAACTTTGGAAGATATGTTGAGAGGTTGTGTGATTGATTTCAAGGGTAATTGGGATGATCATTTTCCATTGATCGAGTTTGCATATAACAATAGTTATCACTCAAGTATTAGTATGGCTCCATTTGAGGCATTGGATAGTAGGAGGTGTAGATCTCCTATAGGTTGGTATGAGGTGGGTGAAGTTGCCCTAATAGGTCTTAAATTGGTACATGAGGCTATGGAGAAAGTTTGACTTATTAGAGAAACATTGAAAATGACTCAATGTGGGCAAAAGTCATATGTTGATGTTAGAAGCAGATATCTTGAGTTTAATGTAAATGATTGGATTTATTTGAAAATTTCATCCATGAAGGGTGTAATGATGTTTGGCAAGAAAGGGAAACTTAGTCCACGTTAGGTAGGCACATATCATATTTTGAAGCATATTGGTAAGGTTGCCTATGAACTTGAATTGGCAATGATGCATCCAATTTTCCATTTCTCCATGCTGAAGAAATGTGTTAGTGATCCAACAACTATAGTCCCCTTAGATGATTTGGGAGTTAAGGATAATCTTTCTTCTGGGGAAGTTCCGATTGAGAGTCCATAATTACATCATATCTCATCAATCTCATAAGAACATGCGTAATTCCATAATTCCCTTTTGGTAGTTCAAAAACACACTTTCAGTCAAAATATCTAGAAAACATGGGGTAGGCATGGGTACATGGGAATTCATCTTAAAACATTGAATCTTTTCAATTCATGCAGAATTGATCATAGGACAATCAAACAATTAAACATTAGAAGGGACCATGACATGGAAGAAACCCAAACTCAATTGGGGAATGCTAGCTTTACAAATTGGATAATTTGGGGACTCCATGGACAAAAGGGCTCCATGGATGAAGACTATCATACCTTGATGTCAAAACATTGCAATCAATGGAGGATTAGGATACTTGGTCTTGAAAACCCAAGATTGACTTCTTTTTCTTTTAGAGAGAGAAATATTTGGGGAAAGAACTTGGAGGGATTTGGGAAAATTTAAAAACTGATTTATAATGGTTAAGTTTTAGGCTTAAGAGACTTATATAGGGTCTAAGATTAGGATTAAAACGGCCTACTTTAGGTATTAGATGGATAGGAAAAAACCCATATAACCTTAAAAAAAATAACTAACGAGTTTTATTTTTCTAAGTCAATCTCAAGAGACGGATCTAAAGTCTAAGGACCCTTCTACTGGTCCTGAACCCGTCTGTGAATCATTGCCTTAGAATAATTTTCACAAGGCTTGGGTTGAAGGATGGATTCACTCACCGTGGACTCTTCCACCATCCTTGAACCCTTCCTTAGACCCTTGCCTTAGGATATTTTTCACAAGGCTTGGGTTCAAGGATGGGTTCACTAACCATGGACTCTTCCACTGTCCTTGAACCCTTCCTTAGAACCTTTCCTTAGAATTTTTTTCACAAGGATGGGTTCACTGACAGTGGACTCTTCCACCGTCCTTGAACCCTTCCTTAGACCCTTTCCTTAAGAGTATTTTTCACAAGGCTTGGGTTCACTCACAATGGACTCTTCCACCGTCCCTGAACCCTCCTTACAAGTCTTTTTTTTGAGGTGTTACACAAACTCTTCTTTACTTTTCTCACAAATCAATTTAAGACAGTGATTCGTTAAACGTGTTTCTCAATAAATAACTCAATAATAAGGTTCATCCTGGAAAATAGACATGAACAATAAATTCAAGAATCTCAATACATGATATACATCAACTCAATAATTAGGAAGAGAAATTTGGAATTCAATGATACTACTCAGCTTAAGAATACTCGAAATCAAGGATAAAGTCTCTAGATTACTCTTACTCTGAATTTTTACATCTGTAGGGCGTGAGGAAGAACTAGTCAACCACTATGATAGCCTTAATTAATAGAAAACTCAACACCTCAGGTGCGTCTAACGGAGGTCTTGACGACCCGTCACGAGTGTGACGGTCTGTCATAGTCAGGCTATCATCAAGATCTGAAACATATGCTCAACTACTATTGGTGTGACGCTACTGAAGAGTGCCCGTCACCTTTCATCATCAAGAACACCTGAAACACCTGAAATTTATGCATATGTCATGGGCCAGCTAACTGCCGATCAAGAGGTTGACTGCCTATCAAGGCTCCCATCAGCTTTTTAAAAAAAAAAAAGATAACAGTCTCTTGTAAAACGACCCTAACTTTTTACCCCAAACTGGAAATCAGGAAAACTCTGTTGCGTTAGAAAGAAGACTTCAAGTCCTTCAATATAGTAAGCCACGGGACACCTAATTCATTATGTGTTGGGAGATATGATCATGTCAAATTGGCCTAAGTAAAATCTTATGTGAAAATTTAATCAGTAAGGAGCTTTCAACTGAACTTTGTGCCACAGGGTTCTTGTGACCTTAATTCATATCCAAATCCATTCCAACACTAAATAATTGACCTTTACACATATGAGCAATTTAAGAATCATCGGCATGACTTCACCTGAAAATAAAGAATGGTACAAGACTTAGCTTAGAAATTTTTCAGGGTGTTACATAAAATCTATTAAAATCGCTCAATGATAGATCTCAACTCCAATGGTGTATTTCAGGTGACTTCAATGATATACTTAATTATGGTGACGAATTGGACCATATTCAACAACTGGAATGGAGGATAAATGGATTTAGACAAGTGGTGAATTTTTGTAACCTTTTTTATCTTGGATATGATGGCAACCAATTCACCTGGGATCGTTGCAGGAATTAATGTAATTGGGTAAGGGAGCGATTAGATTGTGCACTAGCCAATAAAAACTAGAAAGTCAACTTCCCGAATGCAAAAGTTCATCACATCAAATCTGGTTCATCAGATCACTCGGGGATTTTTTATGAACTTGGGATTGAAAGTTATTTTTTATGTGGCTAAGTTTTTTCGATTTGAGAATTCTGGGATGAAGGAACTGGATATTAAACAGGCAATTTAGACAACGTGGGAAAGAGAAAGGGGTCTACCTATTGATGATATGATTAAACGCTACGGAGAATACTTGTATGATTTGGGGTTGGGGGGGGGGGGGGGGGGGGACAAAAACTAACAACTTAAGGCTACATTGAAACAAGCCAAGGCACAAATGACCCTCTATAAAAATAACACTGACCCTTATCATATTAGAAGCAGAGAGCAAAACAACATTGGTTGTAGGAAGGTGATGCAAACACAAAATAATTTCATCTCATGGCTTCTAGCAAGCAAAATAATAACATATTATCTCAGTTGAAGGATGAAATAGGACAATGATGTGGTTGGAATAGTGGATTTGAGGGCATGATCTCTAGCCTTTTTATATCATTATACATGCCTATGTAAAGATACATGAACCCAATTCTTGATAAGATTGAGGGGAAAATTACAGCATATCAAAATGCATCCTTGAATCGACTTTTCACTATTGATGAGGTGAAAGAAGCAGTCTTCTCAATGCATTCGGATAAGGCGCCAGGTCCAGATGGGATGAATTTGAGTTTTTATCAGAGTTTTTGGGCTGTAATTGGTAAAAATGGGGCGAATGTGATACTCAGTTTTGTCAATAACAATGGAGTCATTAAAGGAAATAATTTTACAAATACTATTTTGATTCCAAAAAAGAAGCAACTTGAGCTAGTCTCAGATCTAAGACTGATTTCTCTGTGTAATGTTATTGATCGTATAGTTTGCAAGATGTTGGCAAATCGCTTGAAATTTTGCTTGGAGGATAGTGTTGCTGAAGCCCAGAGTGCATTTATCCATGGAAGATTTATTCTTGATAATGTCATGATCGCTTTTGAGGTCAATCTCTATTAAAAACATAAAACACAAGGAAATAAGGGATTTGTTACTTTGAAAATGGACATGAGCAAAGCCTATGATTGAGTCGAGTGGAAATTTTTGAGAAATCTGAGGATAAAGATGGGATTTTTATCCGATTGGATTACAAAGATTATGAAAATGGTTTGTATTGTATCTCATGTTGGTAACCATTTTGGTGATATCATTCCATCATGGGGCCTCCGACAAGCGGATCCTCTGTCACCATATTTTTTCATCATTGTAGTAGTGGGTCTTTCAGCTTTGGTAATTGCTCATGCCCGCCAAGGAACTCTTCATGGAGTGAAAGTTACTCCAAAAGCTCTACCTATTACCTCCTTTTTGTAGATGACGCCATATATTTGTTTAAAGTTATGGAGTCGGAGGCAAATATTATCAAACAGTGTTTACTCGTATATCAAACAGTGTTTATGCCAATTTTTTTAAATACATAAAAGACTATAAAATTAGACAAACAAATTAAAACGAAAGAACCACAAAAATTTTCAAAAACACCTTCGAAGTGCTCAAGTCTTGAGCACTTGAAGCTCCCTTTTATAGTTTAGTAAAATATATTAGACAAATATATACAATTTATCATACCATAAAAATATGTTAAATAACAAAAAAATTATAAAACACCTTTTTTATCGAAATTAAATTCACTGCATGACTGTTACATCTATGATAAAATAAAAGTACAAGTCTCTCTAGGTTCTAGAAGGAAAATACAATCCCAAAGACTAAAGATGAAAAAAAAACACAGAGCTAATTTATTACTAATGCATAATAATATAGAACTCCATAACATATTTGATGCCAAAGTACTAGCCACTGTAACTTTCACCTGAGATTGACAATGCATTTTTGAAGTTTCAAGCTCTCTGTAAAGAAAATTACATATATAGTGAAATGTCAATAGCTATATATACAATTCTGAAACTAAAAAAAAAAAAAAAATATATATATATATATATATCTATTGTTTGCAAAGTTGGTACCGGCCAAAAGCGGTTCTTCTAATACTCAACCATTTTCTCCTGTTCCAAGACTTTTGTTTGCTTGTATCTGTCAAGCTTGTTCATTTCCTACGAGATGATTAATTAAGCACACTTAAAAAAGAACAATCTGATGGAGGAAGCATCCCACATTCACGATGCAGGATTGGGATAATACTGCACACTAAATGGGTGTAATGTATGTAGTCTACCCTAAAACAAATATCAGTGCTTGATTCCATGGTTTGAACCTGTAATAGGTAACATGTCATGTTGCTCGGACTTGTAAAAATGTCAATGGGTGCATCAAAAGTGAATAGACTGTGTAACACCCCTAAAATACTAGACCAACTCTTGCATGTCAATGCATCATTTCGTAATTACTACAATATGTTTTACTCTTATTTTGGGAACTTTAAATTTTGTGATATTTGCAACCTTGCTTAACATAAATTATGCTCGTAATTTAAGGTATTGTATGGGGGTATTTACGTAATTTTTCTAATTAAAATCTCATATGAATTGAAAGTGTTGGTATCAATTATATACATATAGGTTTATATGTATACATTTTGGCCAGCACACAATAATTTGGGGCAGCACCTTTTAGTGACAGTTGTATATGTGACTAAGCATCACTCTTAAGACTAAATTATCACACCTCCTCTTGTGATTTTCGTTTGGAACTGAAGTCCAAGAACCTAAGAACATTTTCTAATCTGCTGTTCATCAAAATCACAAGAGAAAACCTTGGTCCTTCTAGCTAAAAGTCGAGACATCCTATATTTTGGTGAGTAATCAAAACTTGTTTTTTTAGCTGAGTAGTGTTTAGTACTATTAGAATTTCTCGTTCTGTATAACTCTTTTTTCGGTGAATAAATATGATTTAGAAAGCTGATTCCTATACCTACAACTCTTCTGTTTATGATAAACTCTAATTTAGCTTTTATGAATACGAAATAAGGGACGCAACATATGATATGTTCTGTCCAGATTCTGGAATTTGAAATCCTGTATGTTCAACCATTAGTGTTTTGATTATATCTTTTTGTACAAAGCGTCTTTTGCGGTGATTCTTGATTATGTGCAAGCTTAAGAGATGTACCTAACTCTTTTATGAAGTATATAAATTCCATTTTGGCCGTTTTCTGTTTCAAATCTAAGTTGCGACATGAAGTGATTTTATTGGGCAGAATTTCTGTTTTTGGAGTATAGTCGTATTTGTACAGGCTAGGCTTACTTGTGACGATAACCCTGTGTTGTGCCATCATTATTGAGCTACTAGAAAGTAAATAAGTTATTGAATTCATTTTTTAAGGTTGTATATCCTTGTGTACGATTTGAAGACTTTGATACGCTGGCTGGTCTACGATTTGAACTCGTGAAGTTGTGTTAGACTGTTTTTGTGCTAAAGAACTGAGGTTTGTGTATAAACTTATACTTGTACTCTTTTTACCTGCTGGTATATCTGAAAGTTTACTTTGGTACCTTGGTTACCTCTTGTCACTTTGCATTGTCGTATTGGTATTCTTTAATACATTAAAGACGCTTGTGTAACTCGCCCACTTGTACGGATTGTTTGATCACTTGGCACTCTTGTTGGGACCTTGTCCTTCTTGTGTTTGTAACTTTGTCACTCTTGGCATGCCTCTTGATTCGGATCATTTACCATCTTGACTCTGGATTTTTAGTCCGTCTTAAGAATGGAAGTTGTCCATTTTAATTATGAACTAGAAAGCTATTTTTAATATGGTTCTTGGTTCTCTTGATTATTGGGTTTTGACCCTTCTTGATACTTGCTTGTGATTGGTGTGACGACATGATGTATATATTGGGCGAGCCTTGTTGTTGAATCTCTTGGAAAACTGTGCTATGAGCGTTCTTGATATTTGGATCTTTAAATATAAAACTTGATACTCTTTATATATTGTTTACTTGATTTATTTATTATGTTCAATTATGCTGCCTTTGACTTGAGAATGATAACTTGCTGAATTTGAGGGCTCCAAACCTTTAGTTTTTACACCACTAAGCTATATTATTAGCGATAGTTGTTTCTATCATAGGGGCTGTTCGAGATGATGCTTGTAGCTGGCTATTGGAGATGGATGTTTTGAGAGCCTTAAGGAAGATCACATTTGCATATAGGCATCTATATTTTGTATAAACCTTGGGACCTGTACATATTCTATGTGTTGTATATTTACATGGGATTTTGAGGACTGATTTGATCATGTCACCATGAGTTGTAATATAAATATGGCTATATGTTTTGTTCTTTTTGGGTGTGTAAACTCAAGTCTTGTAATATCCTAAATCTACTATTACTTTCGAATGTTTGTGTGAAGCATGAGCAGGTTGATTTCGGTACTCAAAAGCTTGTAATATTCTTGTTATATCACCCTTGAGTGTGAGGATAATATATATACATGAAAAGCTCGTCGGTTATTTGCTTAAATTACTTTTCGGAAGTCATTATGCATCTAATCCCTCTACTAGATTATAATCAGTATGCCCTCGTTAATCGCTTTTGAGTGTCGCAAGTATAAGTTAAGTCTCTTTAAAAAGGGTCGCTTCAAGTGTTGTTATCAGAGCTTAGGTTTGTGGTTCTAGGAATTTTGATTTGAATTACTTGTTCGCTTTCTAAAAAGGTTATATTTTTATTATTTGGTCAATTACATGATTTTTAATGTTTTATCGCATGTAGAGTGCATATGTATCAAGTACATATCCCTAATGCAATGTGATCTTTCCTTTTGAAGGAATTAAGTCATGGCCACTTCTTCTGACCGACCTATAGAAGCTGCTCGTGAAGGTTTGGGTGCCTCTGTTTCCCAACCTCATGCACTGGAAGGGGTTGGAGAACATATCTCGAATCAGTATGTTCCCCAAACTAGTGGTTCTGAAGTGGGAAACCATCAGGGTGTAAGAGTTGGTCCACCTCCTCACATGGGTCATGGTACTCAAACCATGAATCCTCATTTTCAACAAATGGCTGAATTCTTCCACCACATGGCTGAATCGATAAAGTGGAGTTTGAAGGCACTGTTGATCCCACTGATGCTGAACAATGGCTTGATCGCATGGAGAGGGTATTTCAGCAGTTAGAGTGTTCAGATGTTGCAAAATTTAAGTATGCTATTTAACTATTACAAAAGGATGCTTATGATTGGTGGGTAAGTGTTCCGAATGCCAAGGTAAAACCTCTTGTTCTTACTTGGGATGATTTTCTTAAGGAATTTTGTATGAAGTATGTCCCACCTGCTTATTGTGATGCAAAGAAAAAGGAGTTTTTGAATCTAAGGCAACGAGGCATGTCTATTGTTGAATACGAATAGAAGTTTCTAAGGCTCTCTCGCTATGCTGGTGGTATTATTAAAGAGGAAAAAGACAAGTGCAGGAAGTTTGAAGACGGTTTAAATGATTCCATTAGGAAGAATGTGGCGATCCTGCAACATGAGAAATTTTGTTAGTTAGTGTCTGTTGCTTTTACTTGGGAACGACTTGATAAAGAAGAAGCTAGTAGAAATGAAAATAGATTTCGAAAGCCTAGACCAGATTTTGGGGGTCCATCCAAAAGGGGAAGGTTTGATAATTCTAAGGCTGGTAGTGATAACAGGCCACCTCAACAAAGGCAAAATAAATCAGAATTTTCTACAGCTAGCACTCCAAATTATGGCCAAGGCAAGCCTCGCGTTCCCACTTGTCCACAATGTGGAAATAATCATTATGGTACTTGCAGGAGAGCTTCTGGTGCATGTTTCAATTGTGGGAGCTTTGATCATAAAGTGAAGGATTGTCCTAATCCTAATAATGCTCCATCGTTGAGAACTGAAGGCTCAGTTCATAAGCATTCTATCAATCCTCCTCAAACTAATAGAGGTGCAAGACCCAAAAACACCTAGGCAGTAGGTACAAGTGGAGCTAATCAAGCTAGTGGGCAAAGGGCTACTGCACGCGCTTATGCTATGAGGCGGAGGGATGATCAAGATGGACAAGACGTGGTTGTCGATAAATTTCACTTATTTGGCTTCTGTGTGTTTACATTATTTGATCCTGGTTCTACACAATCCTATATTTGTTCATCACTTGTTCTTCCTGAAAATGTGAAATCTGTGAGACTTAATTATGATGTACTCGTTGAATGTCCTTTGGGTTATCAAGTTGTGTGTAATCAAGTTTACCAAGATTGTCCCTTAGTGATTCAAAACCTAGTCTTCCCTGTTGATTTGATTGAAATGCCCTTCAAGGATTTTGATGTTATTATTGGGATGGATTGGCTTTATAAATATCATGCGGTGGTAGATTGTAGGTTTAAGCATGTGACTTTCAAAGATCCTACATTTTCACACATCATTGTACAAGGTGAAAGATCAGTGACATCTAGTTTTATTTCTGCGGCCTTGGCAAGAAATACGTCAAAGTTGTGGGGCATACCTTGCTCACATAGTTGATTCACAGCTGAAGAGTCCTTGTATCAAGGACATACCTTTTGTATGTGATTTTCCAGAAGTATTTCCAGAAAACCTTCCGGGATTGCCCCCGGAAAGAGAGGTTGAATTTCCAATTGAGCTTATTCCTGGATCTACTCCTATTTCGATCACCCCTTATAGAATGGCTCCAGCAGAGTTAAGAGAATTGAAAGCTCAATTGCAAGAACTACTTGAGAAAGGTTTTATTCGACCTAGTGTTTCTCCTTGGGGAACCCCTGTTTTATTCGTAAAGAAGAAAGATGGCACTCTTAGGCTTTGTATTGACTATAGACAATTGAACAGAATAACAATCAAGAATAGATATCCACTACCAAGAATTGATGATTTGTTTGACCAACTTAAAGGTGCTAAAATATTCTCAAAAATTGATTTAAGGTCTGGATATCACCAACTGCGTGTTAGAGAGAAAGATATTCCTAGAACTGCTTTTAGAACTCGATATGGTCATTATGAATTTTTGGTGATGCCATTCGGATTGACAAATGCTCCTGCGGTATTCATGGATCTAATGAATCGAATATTCAAGCCTTATCTTGATCAGTTTGTGGTTGTTTTTATAGATGATATTTTAATATTTACCAAAAGTAGTGAAGACCATGATAAACACCTCCGGATTATTTTGAAAATTTTGAAGGAGAAAGAACTTTATGCTAAATTTTCCAAGTGTGAATTTTGGCTTGATGAAGTAGCTTTTCTGGGACATGTTGTATCAACTGAAGGTGTGAAGGTGGATCCTAGTAAAATACAAGCAGTTGTTGAATGGAGACCTTCGAAAAGTCCGACTGAGGTAAGAAGTTTCTTGGGCTTAGCAGGATACTACAGAAAATTTGTGAAAGGCTTTTCCATTATCACCTCTCCTTTGACTAAGCTCTTGCAGAAGGAAGTAAAGTTTATTTGGGATGACAAATGTCAAGAGAGCTTTGAAACTCTCAAATTCTTGTTGACTCAAGCGCCTATACTTACTCTACCAATTGAAGGGAAAGAGTATGTAGTATACAGTGATGCTTCTCACAATAGTCTCGGATGCGTTTTGATGCAAGAAGGGAAGGTAATTTCTTATGCCTCTCGGAAATTAAAACCGCATGAATTGAATTATCCTACTCATGATCTTGAACTTGTTGCTATAGTGTTTGCTAAAAATATGGCGGCATTATTTATATGGAGAGAAATGTCATATCTTCACTGATCACAAGAGCTTAAAGTACTTGGATACTCAAAAGGAGCTAAACCTTTGACAACGTAGATGGCTTGAACTCGTCAAGGATTATGACTGCACGATTAATTATCATCCAGATAAAGCCAATGTGGTTGCAGATGCCTTAAGTCGGAAATCCTTCGCAAACGTTTCTTTGAGTCCTTTACCTTTGTTCCTTGAGTTAAGAGCTATGAATGTTTGTTTTACACTTGAATCAAATGGTTCAGCTATTGCTAATTTACAAGTAAAGCCAATATTGCTTGAACAGGTGAAAGAAGCACAAATGTTAGATGAGAAACTTGTAAAAATTGCCAGAGAAGTTCAAAGTGGGGAAAAACTTGATTTTACATTTACGAAGGATGGTGGCTTATTTTATCAAAACAGGTTATGTGTCCCTAATGATGACAAATTGAGGAGAGAAATATTGAATGACACATACTTCACCATATGCAATGCATCATGGAGGTACAAAGATGTACCGGACCATCAAAGAAAATTATTGGTGGAATGGTATGAAGAGAGACATTGCGGAGTTCGTCTCTAAATGTTTGGTTTGTCAACAAGTAAAGGTAGAACATCAAGTCCCACTGGGTTTACTACAACCCTTGTCAATGCCGGAATGGAAATGGGAGAGAATAACTATGGACTTTGTTTCTGGACTTCCTCGCACTCAGAGAAATCATGATGCAATATGGGTGATTGTGGACAGGCTAACCAAGAGTGCTCACTTCTTAGCAATCAGGATGGATTACTCACTTGAGCGTTTAGCCGAGTTGTACATTAATGAGATTGTAAGACTACATGGGATCCCTGTGTCTATTGTATCAGACCGGGACCCAAGGTTTACATCTAGATTTTGGGGTAGCTTGCAGGAAGTTTTGGGTACTAAGTTGAGGTTTAGCACTTTGTTCCATCCTCAAACTGACGGCCAGTCGGAAAGAGTGATACAAATTTTGGAGGATATGCTTCGAGCTTGCATCATGGAGTTTGAAGGTAGTTGGGACAAACACTTGGCTTTGATAGAATTTACTTACAATAATAGCTACCAATCGAGTATTGGAATGCCTCCCTATGAAGCCTTATACGGAAGAAAATGCCGGACCCCTTTTTGTTGGAGTGAAATTGGTGAAAGAAAGCTTATTGGTCCTGAAATTATGCAACAAACAGAGGACAAGGTAAAAATTATCAAGATCGTCTATAAATTTCTTCGGATAGACAAAAGTCGTACGCTAATCTTAAAAGGCATGATATTGAATATCAAGTTGGAGATAAAGTATTCTTAAAGGTGTCCCATGGAAAAAGATTAAGAGATTTGGCCGGAAAGGAAAACTTAGTCCTCGATTTATTAGACCTTATGAGATACCTGAAGGGGTTGGACCAGTTGCATTTAAATTGGTGTTGCCACCTAAGTTAGACAAGATCCACAATGTCTTCCATGTTTCTATGCTCAGAAGATATCATTCTGATCCATCTCATGTTCTTCCAGTTGAATCTATTGAGGTTAATCCTGACTTGACGTATAATGAATAACCTATTCTAATTCAAGCTCAAGAGGTAAAGCAACATAGGAACAAGAGAATCCCCTTAGTAAAGGTACTTTGGAGGAACCATTCTGGAAAAGAAGCTACCTGGGAAAGAGAAGAAGACATGAGGACCCTATATCCGCACTTGTTCCGGGACTAGTGTAAGGTAAATTTCGAGACGAAATCTCTTTAAGGGGGAGAGAGTTGTAACACCCCTAAAATACTAGACCAACTCTTGCATGTCGATGCATCATTTCTTAATTACTACAATATGTTTTACTCTTATTTTGGGAACTCGAAATTTTGTGATATTTGCAATCTTGCTTAAAATAAATTATGATCGTAATTTAAGGTATTGTATGGGGGTATTTATGTAATTTTTCTAATTAAAATTTCATATGAATTGAAAGTGTTGGTATCAATTATATAGATATAGGTGTATATGTATACATTTTGGCCAGCACACAATAATTTGGGGCAGCACCTTTTAGTGACAGTTGTATATGTGACTAAGCATCACTCTTAAGACTATATTATCACACCTCCTCTTGTGATTTTCGTTTGGAACTGAAGTCCAAGAACCTAAGAACATTTTCTAACCTGCTGTTCATCAAAATCACAAGAGAAAACCATGGCCCTTCTAGCTGGAAGTCGAGACATCCTATCTTTTGGTGAGTAATCAAAACTTGTTTTTTTTAGCTGAGTAGTGTTTAGTACTTTTAGAATTTCTCGTTCTGTATAACTCCTTTTTCGGTGAATAAATATGATTTGGAAAGCTGATTCCTATACCTACAACTCTTATGTTTATGGTAAACTCTAATTTAGCTTTTGTGACTACGAAATAAGGGACGCAACATATGACATGTTCTGTCCAGATTCTGGAATTTGAAATCCTGTATGTTTAACCGTTAGTATTTTGATTATATCTTTTTGTAAAACGCGTCTTTTGCAGTGATTCTTGATTATTTGCAAGCTTAAGAGATGTACCTACCTATTTTATGAAGGATATAATCTCCATTTTGGCCGTTTTCTATTTCAAATCTAAGTTGCGACATGAAGTGCTTTTATTGGGCAGAATTTCTGTTTTTTGGAGTATAGTCGTATTTGTATAGGCTAGGCTTACTTGTGATGATAATCTTGTGTTGTGCCATCATTATTGAGCTTCTAGAAAGTAAATAAGTTATTGAATTCATTTTTTAAGGTTATATATACTTGTGTACGAGTTGAAAACTTTGATACGCTGGTTGGTCTATGATTTGAACTCGTGAAGTTGTGTTGGACTGTTTTTGTGCTAAAGAACTGAGGTTTGTGTATAAACTTATACTTGTACTCTTTTTACCTGCTGGTATATCTGAAAGTTTACTTTGGTACCTTGGTTACCTCTTGTCACTTTGCATTGTCGTATTGGTATTCTTTAAATGCTATAGCCATATTTATATTACAACTTATGGTGACATGATCAAATCAGTCCTCAAAATCCCATGTAAATATACAACACATAGAATATGTACAAGTCCCAAGGTTTATACAAAATATAGATGCCTATATGCAAATGTGATCTTCCTTAAGGCTATCAAAACATCCATCTCCAATAGCCAGCTACAAGCATCATCTCGAACAGCCCCTATGATAGAAACAACTATCGCTAAGCATATAGCTTAGTGATGTAAAAACTAAAGGTTTGGAGCCCTCAAATTCAACAAGTTATCATTCTCAAGTCAAGGGCAGCATAATTGAACATAATAAATAAATCAAGTAAACAATATATAAAGAGTATCAAGTTTTATATTTAAATATCCAAATGTCAAGAACGCTCATAGCACAGTTTTCCAAGAGTTTCAACAACAAGGCTCGCCTAATATATATATCATGTCGTCACACCACGCACAAGCACGTATCAAGAAGGGTCAAAACCCAATAATCAAGAGAACCAAGAACCATATTAAAAATGACTTTCTAGTTCGTACTTAAAATGGACAACTTCCATTCTTAAGACGAACTAAAAATCCAGAGTCAAGATGGTAAATGATCCAAATCAAGAGGCATGCCAAGAGTGACAAAGTCACAGCCACAAGAAGGAAAAGGTCCCAACAAGAGTGCCAAGTGATCAAAGAATCTGTACAAGTGGAAAATCCTTTAGCATTTATGCTGGTAAAAGGATAGAGAGAATTTATAAAAGTGGTGCCAAGTATAATCGGAGGGTATAACTGATTCTTAACCAAGAAAAAGAAGTGCGGAACGCAAACTTTATTATGGAAAATATGTGTATTAGGTAATTTATACTTTATATCTAAAGCATGTCCTGAATCCGATCTTACCATATGAGTTGTTTTCACAAAATACTTAGTAGGCACAAGACCTTCCTGAATACAACTGACATCAGCTCCACTATCTATCATAGCAATATCAGTTATAGAGAAAGTATTATCAATTAATAAGGTACACTTAATATACCATTTATGAGTTGTAACAATCTGCATCATTCCTAAAAACATATTTTGTTTAGGATCAATATTAATAGATTTTGTTATAGTATTTTCTTCAACAATATTTTTACCCTTGTTGTTAGCAGACTCAATCTGAGTAAAGCGGTGATCACAAATAATCTGATTTTTTTTAAGAGACTTTATTTCTTGTTTGAACTGTTCAATTTCTCCTTTTAGGTCATCAAAAGAAGTATCTCGAATAACAACATGTTGTTTAGAAAGTCTATTATTGACTTCTGATAAAGAATAAGGAGCAGAATATTCAAAATCATTTTTTTATTTTTCAACAACATTAGATGAGCTAGCTTTATTATTAGCAGCAAGCTGAGTAATTTTTTCACTCAACGTGTTATCAGTAACTTCTTTTAAAAGCTCTATCACATTATCGGAAGTAATAGTATTAATATTCATATCTTCAAATTGAGATTGTAATTTATAAAATCCATCATGTTCACAAGAGCAAATATCACCTCTACATTTACAAGCATCTATAGTTGATGACTGAGTATTACCAGATGTTTCGGGTTTATCAGTTTCAGAACTTGATTCAGAATAATCGTCATTATCATTATCAGACTCAGATCAGGGTGTACAAGAAACTATAGATCTTATTGTGCATGTCTTCCTCTAACTCTAGAGTTTTAAGCTTTTCAAGCCTGCAATTTGGTGCTATATGCCCAAATTTGCCACATTTATAACACTTCATCTTTGCGAGTTCTCGCCTATATGTATTCTTGGTAAATCTATTAGATTTACGATGAGCTCTTCGATGTTCCCGTTCTTCTCTAGATCTACGTCTAGACCTTTTCTTCCTATAAGGTTTTTCGGGATTAGAGTCTTAGAATCTCTATGTTTGGTCTGTTTTCCTGCATCTGGTAACCCAAACTGAACGCAAAAGTCTCCTAACTGAGATCTTTCTCTAAAAGCTTATCAATTTTTAGCTGCCTAGAGAGCTTTAGTTCATTGCAAAAGTTAATGTCTTCTTGAGTGCAAGCTCCTATAAGCTTACCATAGGTATAAGTGCTATAAGGAATAGCACCTTGCGAATTTCGTAGAGTTTTCTTAACTCTTTCTGCAAATAATGGAGGTAAGCCATCTATAAACTTGGTTTTCCAGTGCTCAAGACCATTCTCTGGCAGTTCCATTACCCGACTTAGATAAGTATCTTTATACCATCGGAATTCTCCTAAATGTCTACATCGAAGACCATTAAGCAGGGAACGAACAGTCTCATTTTGATTGGTAAATCTACCATGAAAATGTTCGAGAATAGTCAAGACCAGGGTATAAACTACGTCTTCTCTATTTTTTACTAAGGCAAATCCTAGGTTGTCAATACCTTTATTAGCAGCCTTAGCATTAATTACAGCAACTTTTGCTTCAGTACTCATATAATTATCCCACCAGCCTCTAAGTTGACCAGTAAAACCTATAATTATCATCTTGCAAATAGTTCTATCATTGTTATTAACACTTTTGCAAATAGTAGCATACATAAGCATTCTATGAACAAGTATAGTTAATTGTCTATCAGTTAAACCGTCGAGATTCCATTCATAAATATCACTTCCACTATAAGAAGTATTAGTTTGGTTCCAATCACGTTCCTCTATTAGGACATCTTGAGGAGTTGGACGGGGATAATAATAAGTTTGCATACTAGGTTGATGAGCATAATTACCATTATTCTTTTTAGGATAACCACGAAGTTTATTAATTTCTAATTCAACTTGATTTTTAAAATCAAAAGTGGTTTCCATCTCATCTGCAAAATCTTCAGATAAACTAATGGGTTTCACCCCGAATTGTGAAAACTTTTTATCAAGAAGATTTTCAAGATCAGGTTGTTTTGATGTAGAGGCCTGTTTAGAAGGTTTTAAATCATTTTTAATCTACTAATTAAAATTGTCAGATCATCAATTTTTTTATCGAGAGAACTAATATGTTCTCCTAAAACATTCACATAAAGACCTAAATAGTTATTTTGATAAATGAGATTATTAATCTCGTTAATACTTATCGTAGCCACATCATTTTCAATAAACTTTTGGAAAGCAGTGAAAGTAATACCTGTATGATTGAAAGTATAAATGGTGCCTGAGGCGGATAGACAGCTTTAATAATATTACCTGATTCATCTTTATAAGACCGTTCAAGAACTTTGATGAATAATGATAAATAAGTGATTATCAACCAGGGTACGAAGAACATAATATGATTATGCAAAGCACAAGTCTCATAAAATTCTTGCGAAATATTATGCAAATCCTCTGTGTTGTAAGTGTCAAAAAACCAAGTTTTAAACTAGCTCCATTTATCACTTGCAAATTCATTTTGAATATACTTTCTTGCCAGTGAACCTGGACTAAAATCGATTTGGTGTATATTCATCATTAAGTATCATTAAGATTGAAATCCATTTCGGATGCAGAAGGAATATCCTTATCAGAAATATCAGATGATTTATCATTTGCTTGAACAATATTTAATCGAGGATTAATTTTAATTTTATTTTTATCAGCATATATGACAGAAGATAATGTATGCAAAGAAGCAGCACGATTTTGAGCTGGACCATAAACAGGGTCAATCGGCGAGATGTGTTGGACAGAAAGTAATATTTTATCAGAAGAGAATGAATGTCTATTATAAGGAACCTTTTTTTCATCAAACTGAATACAAATCTTTCCATCAGCATTTTGAGTAATATGAGAATATTCAGAATTAGTGAGAGCAGTAGCCATCTATTCTGGAGGTATAACAGAGTCTAAAGTCCAAGTAGTAGGAAAATTAATGTCTTCCCATTTTATAGGTCTTCTAGTAGTGACCTTGGATTTAGCAAAATTAATTTCTACTAGAATAGTTTGATCAGATGTATCATATAATTTACATCTAGGATTCAAAGTAGCAAGTAATTTGAAATAAATTTTATAAGATAAGCAAATTAATTCAGAACCAGGTGCATATTTATAACCATGTGTTTTAACATTTAAAGTTAAAGCATCTAATATATTAGAATCAGTCAAACATAACTGCAAATTTGGCTGAGTATTAAAATAAACTATACCATAGGCTACCGTGGATTCGATTGAACCCATCAAAAATTATCTAAAATTCAAATTTCTCGCATGGTGAAGAGCAGTTAAGAATGTCTCAGGTAACCCTTTAAGAGTTAGGAGTTTAAAAGCAATTTGAACCGTGCCAATATGCAAGAACTTGTATTGATTTTTATAAACATCAATATCTTGTTTATTCAACAACCGAATAGTTTGTTTGTTTAACAAATCAAGGTTTTGAGGTATATCTACCTCTTCCAATCGAGTATTTTTAGAACTAGTATCTCCTAGATCCATGATCAAGAGAATATATCTAATATTCCAATGGTATTTACTCAATGGACTTTATTTCACAGGTGAGTCATACAAAACTCGGTCATATTATGAAACTCTGTTGATAAGCACAGGTGTTGAATTTCAGCACTTTTCAGGTTATAATACTAGTGAGAATGTTTATAACTTCTCCAAAATGATTATAAAACAAATCATTCCTATTGAAGATTGGGGTATTTCCTTGATGACAGAAAGTCAGATTAGCCTTAACAAAGTCTCTATGAAATTTACATATTGGGACTATATTCAGGCTTTTAATAAAGTTCTCTATAATAATAACGAGAGACACACATACTTGGTTCATTAAAGTATGTGCAAAGATATTTGCTAATCCTATTCCAAATTGGTTTTTAAACTGGTGGTCATACCACGGGCCAACGATAAAAAATTTGCCCGATCCGTTTCTCAAGTTATACAGAGAATGGGTTAAGGTTTCTCCAGACCTTAACAATCTATATCACCAAGAACACATTTGTTACATACAACAAATAGAACATATATATTTCTTTATAGAATTTTTTGTTCCCTGGATTCATAAATGGGCTCTAGAAGTGGATTTCACTGAAGAACAAATCCCCTGTTTATATCGGACTTATTACAAAAAAAATTGGGATAAATTAATATAAAAAAGACCCCTAAACAAAGTCCTTATACGGACAAGAACTGTTGGACTTGATTTCCAAGACAATTCAAGATTATAAATCAATTCCTCATAAAGGAATAATTGCTGACACTTCGGTTAAACATATGGCTAGAAGAATTTCTAACCAAGATGGAGATCAAAATGAAATGATTAATAATTATTTGGAAGAAGTCAAGAAAAACCTTCTTCTTAATATCACGCACTACGCAAAATCAGTCTCATCTATGCACAGTGAAACAAGTGATGATACTCACGAGGCTCAGCCATATGAGTCAGAAGGGCCAGTTTCAAAAGACACACTGAAGAAAGCAGAAGATTTCCTTTCAAAGCTTAAAAATAAGATTTAGTGGATAAGCATAATCAACAGTAGAAACATTGTTGCAACAGTAGATATACTGTTTCTAAGACCCGCATAGGGGACCCTCTACTACTATTCCTAGATGCTTTTTAGTTTCTATAAATAAGTTTTTTTTGTTTTGTAAGAGGCAGGTTTTTTACAACCACTCTCTCTCTTTTGTACTCTCTCTCTTATTCTCTTCTCTTATATTGTAAGTTGTGAGGTTGCCGGAGACTACCGAAGTTGTTAAATAAAGAAAGTTTTAAGTTACTATTATTCTTCCTTTCGTTTCTTTTATTTACTTTATTACTTTCTTTGATCTAAGTCTGACTATGTCCGGCTAAAGAATTATATCTATGTCGGATAACTAACTTCACTTTTATATCTACCATGAAAGATCTAGACTTTATCTAAACATGAATAAATTTATATATAGATTCTTGACTTGGTTCCAAGATGGTGGTACAATCAGATTCAATACAACAAGTTAGTGGCTTTGTCTTAGTGACTCCGTCTAGCCAGTTGTGGTCTCAGCCCAATATGAGTTAAAAGGGTGCCTTATACCGAGTTAGAACTGCTAGACACATGGGCTCACTAACAATACGTATTTGAATCTCGACAGACCCTTTGCTTGGGTAAAAGGATTAGATCCCTCCATATAGTCATTAAACTATATAAAAATTTCTATATATTTCGATTCAGATTTATTCCTTGAATTCGGATGTTAACAAGCTAGATTGAAGATGACCGTGCGGACTAACGCCCGTCTTTTGAGATCCTGTTTTGTTGTTAATAATAATTATTATTATTATAAAAATAAAAAAAACAATTCGTATATAATATAAAAAAATTAATCATACTTTACACTACATATCTAATATAAGTCATACCTCAATCCATATGGCTAGATTAGGCCTCTTGATTGTGATGTCATAGTTAAACCCCTCATGAATATAAATTTGGAACCTTTTGATAAATGGAGCATCTGCTAGGTCAACATAGCACAAAAGAGTTTTCATATCAGCACAGTCTCTATGAAGTTTCAAATTCTAGGAAAAAAGTACACCCACACTACTCTTTAGTGATTGTCGACTATGTTTTTGGGCAAAGCTACCATCTCATATGACACATCATCGGAAAGGAAAAGAAAATGAACGATAGTAATGACTTGACTGAATTGACCGAGGAAGAAAGGTCCATCGTCAAATTTGTGGAGAGATTTTTCAAGGTAATCAAATTGTGCACCTCGTACAAGTGTGAATAGCATAAACATACATAAGAAACATTTAACAAACAAAACATAATGAGTTTCAACAAACAAAAGCTCAAATCTCACCAGCCAGTGTCCATGCATCTTTTGCGAACGATCTGTATACTTCTAGGACGAATGTAGTATCACTATAAGCTATCAATTCTTCAGCAAATTTCCACTTTTCACGGTCCTGCATTTATTTTCCAATATTTTCTTTTTATCAATTTAAAGATTAAGGTTTTCCTAAACAGATAGGACAATAATGAACTTTTTCATATTACATCCGGCAAAAGTGGTGGTCCTTTAAAGTTACTATCAACATATTAAACCAAATCCAAACTCTCTCCTATCACTTTGTTGTTGTGCTCCAGGGGTGGCACCTATGAGGAGTAGATAATATAAATAACCAGAAGCGTAAAATGAGATGCATGCTCTTCGAAGATTCAAACATTCACTTGCTTCAAAGTCCTTATATAAAAGTGTATGTGACAATCAGATCATAGATAAGACACACTGGCTCAGTCAATAATCATTGAATTCAAAGAGGAATAGGAATCCCTTTCCAAAAAATTCATGGACATTTTCTTTAGGAGTTCTCATACAATTTACAACGAGGACAAATGCCTATGTCAAAAATCTTAGCTCAAGATTTTCAAATACAAGTGAAAATGAATGTTGGTTTGGTGGAAAATTACCTTGCAGTTCTGAAGATCAATTTGAACTATGTTGACATCCAATTTTGACCGACCTCTAACCCTTTTTGGAAATACTATTCGATTAAATACGTATTTTTAAAATATATTTCGAGTTTAAAATTTTAATCAATTTTGTCTTAAAATTATATATTTTAGTATGCATGATTTTAAAATTTTATTGTAATTATTATCAAATTATTTTTATCAATAGTTAAACTCAAAATAATTAATTTATTTAAATATTTTAAAATCATAGATGTGTTTAAATTTTATAATATATGTAGTATTTTATTAATAGAGTAGCATTTCTTTAATTTTCCTCCAAATCGTTTAAATTTTAGCCTATTCCAATTTTAATTGTCATTGCAACTCTAGCCATTTCTATTTCAATTTTAGCCAATTCGTTAAAATTTCAGATGTTCAATACAAATTTGATTTAATCTCATCCGTCCATCCTTTAAATTAAATCCAAGATCAAATCTCAGCCCTACATCTTATTAGATTCAAGGGTCCAGATTTAAAGTCCTCTAACTTTCCTATTTTATTTCTAAAAGAGCCCAGCCCTAATATGGTTCTTCATTCTCTCTTCTTCACTCTTCATCTTCCTATCCCTCTCCCTCTCTCTAAATTTGTCGCCCCCTCTCTCAATTTTTTTTTTCTCCGGCCAGCAGCACCGACCAAGAGAGCAGCAGCCGGCGAAGACCAGAGGCAGCGACTCCTTCTCCCTCCTCATCTCCTCCAGCTCCGGCCAGCGAGCTCCGTGACAGCAACAGCAGCAGCAGCTGGGCGAGAAAACAGCATCAACAACTGCTCCGTCCAGAAGTGACGGACGACAACAACAGCTCCGACCAGTAGCTCGTTGAAACGAGCAGCAGCAGCGAGAGTTGGAGAGAGCCCCGCGTCGCCCCACTCTCCTCTTCTCTGGCGAAGCAGCAACGTCCGGCGAGGTGCCGGCAAGCCACCACGAAAATCAGTGGCCGCCTCCCTCTGTTCAGGCAAGCAACCGGCGAGAACACGAACAGCAAACACCGGCGGAAGCAACCAGCACCAGTAGCGCTGCTTCGAGATGGCGAAACTACAGCGAGAGGGAACATCAGCGCCACCAGTCGACTGCTTCTCCGGCGAAAATAGCAACCACTTTAACATATTGTTGGTTTGTTTAAGATGGATCTCAACAGATCCATCCGGGGTATATGTCTTCTAAATTATTATTTCATTTTTTAATAATTTTTTTCTTCTTTTACAAGTTGGCTTTTGATTTTCTGATGTATCAAATGTCTATGCATGCTCAGTATATGTGAAAGCCATTTTGGTCTCAAATTGAATTACTATTTGTTATTTTACGATCTTAATCTTGTCCTCGTAATTTTCTGATTCTGTGTAATGTTAAAATAATATGTTTTGACTTGGAATGCCAATATATCTCTTGTTATTTGTTTCTCTAAATAGTAGTATATCCTTGATTTCTGATATTATTGGAATTGCTAGTTCTTGATTTAAGTTGATAAGCTAGAATGATAGCTGATGCCCTTAATTGATTTTTTTTCCTTAGGCAAATAGAGTGGTTTTGCTGTAATGTGGTTCGGCTTCAACTTTTAAAATGGAATTTCGTGATTTGTGACTTACCCTTAATTTATTTAGGGTTGTATTTAGATTGTTACTTGTTTGTATATGGAAAAATATGAGAAGCTGTATATTTGGAATTTGATTTGAGCTATGTGATATTGTTCTTCCTAAAATAATACTTATTCTTTTTCGGTTGAACATGTGTAATATTGATTAGTCGTTTTGTTAATTGATTTTAGGTGGCTTATTTAGTTTTAGACAGATTGTTTCTTGTTAATTATTGGCAATAAAATAATTAAAAATCTAATTTTATACTCCTTTTGTTTAAGGTAAGCATGTTAATTGATTCCCTTTTATTCCCTTCCCTTATTTGGTCCGTAGTCTCGTAGTATATAAATGACCCTTCCTTTCATTATTTAACATCCGAACATTGGCTTACATTCTGAAAAAAAAAATATACTAAAATATATTGCTCTCTACTCTGAAAAAAGAATAAGTTCTTTCGGTTAGAAACTTCAAAATTCCTCTCTGTTTTGTTGTTTTGTTGTGTTCGGGTCTAATAGTGGATTAAGTTTGTCTTCGTTGCTGATAAATATTTCTGCTTTAACTGGTTAGTTGTTCCTCCATTAGTTTAATCTTCATTCTGCATTATTTCGAATATCTTTGTGTGTTTGAATGAATGAAAGGAAGCATATGGGTCAGTTCTCTTCTCCCTTATTATACGTTGTGATGTATGTGTGTGATATCATATTCGGTGTTTGCTATTCATTTGAGTAATTTGATGCCTGAGTTTAATAAGAGTATACCATTTTGCCCGTCTCTATTAAAATGAATAATGATAAGAAACCTTCTATTTTTTTTTTATGTTGTATTGCTTCTTTGTTAAGCAGGGATTTTTTTTGAGTTCAAGTGATGAAGAGTCGCTTGAGATGGTTTTCCGGACAGGATTTAGTTTATTACTCCCTCCGTCCCTATTTACTTGTCCATATTTCCTTTTTTAGTTGTCCCTATTTAGTTGTCCATTTTGACAAATCAAGAAAGGACAACAAATTTTTTCCTATTATACCCTTATTTACACTTCTTGAAAATTGTAAAAGTGTATGTTGTTTCCCTCCAATTTATTTCACTTGAATTCAAATAAGTGGTTGTAATTTTGAAGTGAAAAGTTGTCATAAGGGTAAAATTGTAACTTCACTGTGCTAATCATTGTTGCCTTAATCTGTGTGCCATTTCTAAAGTGGACAACTAAAAAGGGACGGAGGGAGTAGTATAGTTGTATTGCTTCATTTTTATTTGGTATTGTAATAGTTGTATTAACTCCAACTCTCTCTATATATGAAAATAACTTGGGGGGGATCGTCTAATGGGGGAGGGGATATACGTGCTACTTGTTACTTTATCACAATTTATTTGTGTTAGAAAAGAATTCCTATAGCACTGTGATTTGTTTTATCGTTCTTATTCAAATAATTCTCATTCGAGACGTGTCTAAAAAATAAAATAAATCACTACTGCCATTAATCACCTGTTTAATATTATCTAACTATAGTTGATTGTGCATATTACTGGAGTGTCGTGACCACCTTCTAAATGATAACAATAAATAATATATTTGCTCCTTGTTTCATCTAATTCAACCAAAGCTCCTTTTATATAAAATGAATAAATATTTAACTCATAATTTGTTTTGTATTGGAATGTTCTGCCATTTGAGATATCATGCATGCAGGGGTTAATTTTTTTATATATTATTCTGGTGTAGAAAACATGCCTATAGGTTGTAGATTTTGTGTCCTTACTTAGAGATCATGCCTATAGAACTTGATTAATTAGATTGATATGCTAATCGAATCTAATAAATTGCAGTATGTTAATCATTTAGTTTATATTTGTCAGTATATTAATCATCTAGAAATCATGTTCATAGGAGCTATTAAATAATTTTCATCTAGAAAAAAAGATGAATCTGTAAATATGTTTTGCCCACTGTTAATCATTTCTGCACTACATTCATTTTGGTGCCACTTAAAATAAACCTAACTAACTATTCCCAGCATGTCATAACTAAATAAAATCAACTTATAGGACTGTTCTCTGCATATTTAAGAGAAACCAGCAGAGTAAACCGTCTGAACTAAAATCTGAAATAATATCTGTCTGATATAATTATTTTCTACATTTTGAACACTGTCCTGCTACTTAAAATAAATAGTTTTTCTACATATTTTAATCTATCCATGTTGAGAATAAAAACCAATTAAGTCTGCCACTACTTTAAATATTTTTGCTCATACGCTCCTGTTTAAACTAATATGTCCTGATAAAATCAGCTACTGATTAATTTTCTGTATCTAATAAACTGACTGTCACTAAAAATGAATGTCACATAATAGTCTAATCTGCTACTGCATTAATATGCTATTTTCTACATAATTTGTCATTTTAAATTTGTTGTCCTAATAAAATTCTGCTCGAAATATTTAGTTTCTGCATTATGAATAATTGTCTTGCCACTTTAATCAACTAATAAATAATTTCTCCATGCTTTATTGATAAAATAATTAATTTTTGCATTGTGTCATTACCCTCTGTCCTTGTTAAATTATGTATCACATTGTTATGAAGCTTGTTTATGTGTTTGTATACACACACTTATCATGCAACCTTTTCATATTACTTGTGTTTGTTAGCATGTTTAATAAAACCTAGAGGTCAACTTGAGACTTTACATGCTAAATGAGCGTCCTATTTGTTTGACTTAGTGTCTAGGTGGGTCTATTAAAAGCATATATTTTATTTTAGTCTAAATTTACCCTAATAATAGTCCAATGCCTCTTGGACCTTAAGCGGAGACGCTAGGCACCTTTTAAAGATGAAAAGCATGCGGTGGTGGGGTAGGGGTAGTTTAGGCCCTACGGAGATGATGGCATTGCCTCGAGCCGTAACTGGCAAACATTTGTTTTGTCTGTCCCTATATAGAAGCCGAGCGCTGATCCATAAAGTCCTTCAAAGTCTCCCTTTCCTTTTGTCCCTTTATTTGTTTTAAATTATAATTGCTTGGGGTAGTTTAATAAAAAATAAAATTTGTTTCGCCTATCCAATTGTGCAATTTCTGCCTCCTCGCTTCTTTCTTTATTAATTGTCTAAATATTTATTATTATATCACCTAGTTTTGCATGCTTAATTAATTAAATAAGGAATAACTGAAGTAGCCTTAATTGTTAAATGTCACTTAGTAAGCTTGTTTAAGTTAAATAACCTAAATAATGAAGTGACCTTAATTGCTACTTGTAATCCCCACATTTATTGCATGAGATATGGTCGGGACCCACATTTGTGGACCTCGAGAGATGCCTAACACCTTCCCGTCGAGGTAATTTGAACCCTTACCCTGATCTCAGGTTCGTTGACCCTTAGCTAGAATTAGTTAGATTAGATAGGTGTCTTAACACGCCTTAATTCGTTAGGTGGCGACTCTTTAATCACCCAAAAGCCCAAAAGAGTTGTTAGGTCGAAAGTCCATTTTACGAAAAACGGGGCGCGACAAACTAACTTGATTTTGCCTTACAAACCCTACAATTCAAAATGTTAGAAAATTTATCTGGGGAAACAGGACCATTGTCGGGTATAAGAAAGACTCAATAATTTCAACAAGGATAGAAATTACTTACAAATTGAAATTAGCAGAAGACACCAATAAAATAAACAATTCTTATTAGTAGCACTTCCTTTTAGAGGTGGATAGAACTTTTGAACTATAGATTCATCCAAATCGAATATTTTGGACATAGAATGTGAATATTCATATGAAAAATCACCAAAATTTTAATGACTATTAAAATCCAAGAGACTACCCAAGGCTTGTCTTAGAAAGAGTTGTGTACGATAAGTTTGAGTCTTATATCTTATTCGCGAGAATTTCTTCTCTCCGGTCAAGCAGCAAGCAGCCCCTTGTATAGGGTTCCAACCGTATCTGACTTCTAAGAAGTTGCTGCTTTTCATCAATCGTTGTGTTCTAGCCTTTTCTCAACCTACTAAAGTGGCTGCTAGTTGTAGCACACAATGTCACTACAAGAAACTGTACTTTTAGAGGCGATGAAAGTCGCCACTGATACCTCGAAAGTCGCCACTAAAGACCTTTAGGGGCGGCAACATGGTTGTGGAAAGTACTTCCATAACTAAATGTTATTTGTGACGACAAAGGAGAGTCGCCACAAATAGTACATATTGTGGCGATAAGAATCGCCGCCAAAACTAAATGAAAATCCATTCCCCAAAGTTGATAATGGGTACGGTCGCCACTATAGACTAAGTTTTAGCGGTGACGGCCGTTGCTACAGAAATCATTATACCTTCAGCAACAACTCTTGTCGCGACAATAGCCTCCTATTTAGTGGCGATCATAGTCACTACAGAAACAATTATACCTTCAACAACAACTATTGTTGCTGCTATATCCTGCAATTTTTAGGTGGCGAATATACTGTCGCCACAAACATTGTACCTTCAATAACATGCCTGACATTTAGTGGCAAATAAAATTGCCACTAAAACCTATTTTTCTAGCAAAAAAAATCAAAATATATTTTCAATTACGACCTAATTTTGAAAATCAAGATACCGATATATTTTCCATCAACTACATATCAACATCATAAACGTACAATATTATTATTACAGAAATCATCAAAAGATCTTCTCAAATTAAATATTATAATAGTTCTGCCACAGAAAATTAAAGATATACTTCTAATATTTGTACATTTATATATTTACATATGACCAAGAAAAAGTAAAATATATACAGTATCTTCACAGTCCTTGAGCGATTGTCCCTGATATTAAGGAAAAAACATATGATCATTCTCATAATCTAATGTTAATAGATAAAGGGGTGACCACAGTAATATTGAAATAAAAGAATGAAAAACACATTTCAAAAAGAAAAATTATTGCATTAAGCAATGCATATACTAGAGTTACTAAAGAACTTCAACAAACAGATGTTAAGGACCTCCATACCTAAGGACAAACTAACTAGATTTGCTATTTGTGAACTAGGTTGATTTTCCAACTACTAAGCAATGTTTTAGTTTCTCAAATAATATTTTTTAAGTTTCCAAAAGTATCTTTCTATGATAAAAAGTGAATAGGTAAATAGTTATGATCAAAAACTTTTTATATGGGAAGAAAAATAATTTCAATTCACCTTCAAAGTTCCATTTTACCAAGTATGTAGAAGAAATGAAGCCATATCAAATACTTTTAGCTTGAGATTCCTTCAATTCAGCTAGTTGTAGTAGGAAAGGCAAAGAAAACTAGTACACTCACCAATAATTATACAATAGAATTGAATAATGCAACAAATATAGAGCTGATTATCACAAAGAAAAGATTTTTAAGAAAGATTTGACAATCCTGAGCAGATACTGAAACACAAATTTATCTTTTGCGACATAGTTGATTTAGAACGCTTCTCTAATGATGCAAAAAAAGATTTAACATTCTTCTTTGTGTGTTATTATTTACTCTACTGTTACATGTGTTATATGAGTTGGATTTGTTGATTTGTAGTGCTTAAGATTTTTAGTGTTAATCGTGTTTCGTTTGATTTTTCAATTGACTAGTTCATTGAGACATCTAATCTAGGAAGCTTGAACCAACTTTTAGTATACATTCTATTTGAGAATGACGTAGAAGTTGCATGCCTTACAAAGTTTAATTCTGAGCCATGTATTTTTGGTCTTACCATTACAAAGGTATTTTCTTCGACCACAAGGTGCAAGTGTTGTATCAGCCTACCCCTTCCCCTGTGTCCCCTTTCTATTCCTAAGAGAAATTATCTATCCTATTGCATATTTAAACTACTTGCTTCAACTTTGTGGTTTTCGTTGTGACCATATAATAGAAGTATTCACTTTTCATCTTCACCAATATATTTCTGCATAATTCATGATTGCTGACCACATATTTTTTCCTACTTTAACAATCACCAGCTAGGGAATAGTTCACAATTACAAATCCTCAAGTCCTTCTGCCTAATGAATGAAGGCAGCATATGTTTAAGGTACTTATGTGCAAAAACTGAACTTCGACTTTCGAGTTGATTGGACATGCTATTCCTCGTCTCATTAAAGGAAGGGTAGCATGTTGAACTCATCATCTATTATGGTCGATAACCTAAAGGAAGGGTACCGTGTGAAAAGAGGCAAGAGACAAGATTACTAATCTTAAAAGACAACCATATGAATGGAAAATCAACTTTGAATCTCATAAAGTGAAAAGTTGAACCAAATGATTTTGAAAGATTGAACTAAGTCGAGACTCATTAGCCTTTATCCATATTTTCACAGTAAAAAGTTATGCAAATAACAAACATTTTCAAACTCAACATCTTGAAGGAAAGCAAAATCGATTTAAAAAAAAGTAGGTGCTAGAAGCATTTGCGAACCCTTAGTAATTTGAGAGATTTATATATGATGGAAAGGAACAACTAGGTGAAATATGTTGAGGCTCAAAATGCTGAATATGGCAGATTCATTTATTATTTTCAGAAGTACACATACTCTTAAAATCTAAAAAGAGTCCAGCCACTTCAACAAGAATATATACACATTGCTCTTTATCAAAAAGAATATATACACATTAATAGGAGAAAATTATGCTTCACTTAATTAACGATAGGAATGGAAATAAAATTTTAAGGTAAAAGAGGCAATGGTATATATTTTACACACGTATGACTGAAAAAGAATAAACATCCATTTCCTAAAATTGAATTAAACAAGCAGACAATAGAACTAGGAAAATAATTGAAAATAGTAAAAGCAAGAACAGTACATTGGATCTTATTGAAACTAAGAGAACTAACCATACTTATCTAAAATAAAATAAAAAATCCTTTCAACTAAAGAAAGACAGAATTTAAACAGATAAGAAAAAAGCAATGCAAGAATGTAAACAAAAATATCTATGCTTATTTAAGCAATAAAGACTGAGAAATTAAAAACTACAAGCAAAAATTACCTTGTGCAGAGCAGTGATTGGTACTGAATGAATCGATGAACGATTCCACCACCGGTTGACGAAAATCTCACTCAAAAGAAGAACAAGAACAAAAATTAGGTTTTTAGGAATTCAAAAACATACCCACAATTTGTAAGCTTAAAATCAGAATTCCTTAGTCTCAATTGCTTCGGTTCAAACTCCCAAAATGTTTTCCTCATAAAATTTGTACTAGTTTCGTCCTAGTGAGTAAAGAAATTTGAAAAGAAAAATGAAAATAAAATCTTACCATTAATGGACGATTAGGGTCTGTGATAGACGCAAATCGTCTGATTCTTATCCTAAAGTAACTCGATAAATAAATTATGAGTACGATTTTTAAGTGAAGGATGGCTACGCAATTGGGGGCTAGGGTTCTTTGGTTAATGGGTGTTAGTTGAAGAATGAAGGAAGGAAGAGTTTGGGTGGGTTTCTTGGGCCCAATTGGGTAAAAAAGAGGGCTGATATTGTATTTAAAAAAGAGGGCAGATATTGTATTTAAAAAAGAGGGTTCTATTCCGTAATGTAAAAACGTAGTTAAATTAAAAATCATTTTGCAATAAATTAAAGAATTGATGCGAAGAAAACATCAAGACGTTCAAATATTACTATAAATTAATTAAGCTTTGTAAAACTATTATTTGCACATGTGGATAATTATCGTAATTAAATTGCTAATAACTTTAAATAAACAATTTAAAATACACTAAAATATTTGTTTCGATATAAATTGATTTTTTTAAAATTTATATATATATTATGGTATTTTTCCATAGGAAATGACGAAACAGTACTAAAATATTTAGAAAATATTTGACTATGTAAAATAAATATTTTACCATGTTTGAAATTTAAGAAGTTTGGTCAATCAATTAAAAATATGGAGGGTCAAAATTGGGTATCAACACATGGTACGTTCAATCTCTTATTTTGTAAATCTTAAATGATAGATTTTCTTTTTACGAAATATATATTTATTGGTCATGTATTTTTAGAAAATTGTGTCACTATTCTAAATTCTAAATTCTAAATTTGAAATCATACGTTTTAAAATATTTGGTATTTCAAATCATGGTTTGAATTTAAAATTTTGTGTAGACCTCATAAATAAATGTTGATTTCAAATAAAAACTTGACATTCAGATAACAAGCAAAATTAATAAAATAATTCTTTACAATAATAAATAAAATTTGAATTTATAACTACTAAGAAGCAAATGATTTTGTAGCGACATCAAAGGCTACCACAAAATTATCTTCCCATTTAGTGGCGACTTAGTCGCTACGAAAGGAACATTAGTAGCGATTGTTTATTGGTCACCACAAATAGTTTTTCAATGGCATGTTATCACAAAGATTAATATACATTTTGCGGCGACTTATGCATAGTCGCTATTAATAATGATATTATTTATGGCGGTTTTTAGGGTCGTTACTATCACTAACATCTTCTGGGGCAACCTTCTTTAGTCGCCACAAAAAGTCTAATTTTACTGGCAACAACACATGTTGCCACTAAAGGTCGCTGCAATAACTCAGATTTCTTGTAGTGTGTACTAGTAAATAGGAAAAACGAATTGAGAAACTACTCCCTCCTTTTCATTTTATGTGGCAGTATTTGTATTGACATGAAATTTGAAAAAGAAAATTTTTTTTAACACATATCAAAAGTATCTTTCGACTTCCAGTCTTACACATATCATGAAATTGTTATTGCTAAAAAGATATGCAATTACAAGTAAAATGGTAAGTTCAAGGCTAAAGAGTCTCTAAATATATAAAGTTGTCCTTGTTTTTAGAACAAAATGTAAAGAAAAAAGCTAGATAAGGTAGATTGGAGAAAGTCGTAAAAAGGCGAATCTTAACATTCCTGGTAATCCACACACACTGAGAATAGGGTCATTGATAATTGATATACAACGTTCAGACAACACAATCGAGTAAGATCACAATCTACACTCAGAGAAATAAAACTGTATTGATGACAAATAACACATTTTTCATAAGGCGGACAAAAACACATTTTCTTAAGGCAGACAAGAAAGAAATTAACAGAAAATTTTAATTAAATCTGGTAGTTCAATCGAAGAGAGATGGGGGTTGGGAAGTAGAATCCAGAGATGGTGGTAGAACTTTTTGTACACTTTTGTGCAAATAAAAGAATAATCCCGTCAACATCCATATCAAAAGCAAACTAAAAAAATCAATTTACATACAACATACATATACAACCATTACTTAATCCAAAATTTAAAATCAATGGTCTTGTTGTATCACACACACAAACCCCAAACCCCACCTCCCGCTTCATCTTCATTTTTTTTAATGGCAAATCGACTAGTTCCATTAGATACCTCCCACCAACAACAACAACAGGCAACAGGTAACACTTCATCTTATTCTTTTCATTTAAAAGGTACTCAACTCAAATATCCTATGGATAAAGAAATGAACTTTCAAGCTAACTCAACCCCTCAGAAGACCATTCATTCCTAAATCACTCAAAACTAAAGCTGGACATCTAAAACACGGATAATTTCATATGGCACCCAATATATAGACTTGTTCACTAATTATGACGGTTCACCAATACCTCTTTCCTCTCTCTTCTCTGCTAACTCGTAAGGGTTGGACCCCCACAATGGGAATATTATACGGCAACCACTATCTATTGTTGCATTTATCTTGCATCTTGCTATTTTGTTGTTTTTTTTTTGATAAAATCTTACTTTAGATACTTTTCTTTTGAATGTAGAGCCTATAGGAAATATCCCTCTCTACCCTACCCAACATTTCAAACAACAAATGGACCTCGAACCTAGCTCAATCTCTTAATCGGTACCTCCGTAAATGATTAGTGTTAATTACTAACTATTTTGAACAAATTAAAAACATTTGATGAACAACTAAAAAATAATCAAATTAAAACTTATGGGGAAACCATTGATGGTGGTTTTTTCTGCAATCGAAGAGGACTCGGAAGATTCTGAAAATGTGAAGCGATGAAAACAAGAATTTCGGGAGCCTTTATAGGAAGGAGTACGAGTTGTGTGAGCAGCGTAGTGACGAAGTTAAGGGCTCATTTTCTATTAAATATTATTAAATGTCTAGTACATTTTTCAAAGCATTAAATTTAATATATTCAAAGGGCACTATTGAATTACTCCTATTATTTGTTGTTTCTTAAGGTGTGTGTCAAATCAATAGTGGACAAATATTGTTAGCCAGATGGACTATTTCATAATTTTAATTTTTATCCCAATTAAATATAAGACAAATTCATCCTAAAATTTGTCTCAAAATTAATTATTTCTTATAATACATACCAAACTTACCTAATAAAAAACTCAATCAATTTTTTCGTCAGTCTGAAAGTTGACCAATTTTTGCATATTTTCTATAGGGGTTTTTGGTAATTATATGGATTTTTAAAGTTTACTATGTTAGTCAAATTAAATAATTCTATATAGCAATTTTTTTTTAAAAAAAAACTAAAAATGCTCGTGATCATTACTTAAATGACAAAAAAATAATTCTACTTTCATAAATACACAATAATTTTGCCTAACAATTCACAAAATTACGAGAAAATGAAGGAAATTTTTAATGTATGTGTAAGGTCCATAGTAGAAAAACGGAAATAAACTTCATCGACCACGTACAATTTATGAATTCCGTACAATCAGTTGTCTATTTATTTGCATTCAAAAGAGTAACAATTTTTTTTATAATTAATGAGAATATGAAAAGTTAAATGATGCATATTTACCTGTTCTGTTAATATATCCCCCCCCCCCCCCCCCCCCTATCTCCATCAAATCTTATTAATTATTTTACTCTTCTATACACGCTTTAGACATGATAAAAAATAATATAAAATCAATCTCATTTGATCAGTCATAAGATGATTTTAAATGAAAAAGTGATTAAGTTTTTTTGTTCTTTAATTAAGTCAAGTTCTAAGAGTTTAAAAAGGGTAAAAAACAATTTCAAGTCTTTGTTAGTTCAGTTATACATTATTTTTTATTGATACACTAGACACAGGTGCCCATGCTATTCTTTATTTGTATCTCACTTATGTGATATAGATAGAATTTAGAGAGTTAATTAAATTTAATATTATTTTATAATATTAAGTTGTTAACTATTGTGATGTATAGTAATTTTTACGTAATTTTTTAAATAATTTATGTTACTCCCCTTGCTCCAATGTATGTAGTGTTATACCCCATTTTAACTCGAGGCCCAAACGGTGTACAACATATTGGTGATTTCCAAATTATTAACTAACTTAAGAAGTCTCCACCTAATTAATTATAGTGAATTAGGACACCTAAATATTTAACTAAGTATTACTAAAATTGACTCCAATTAAGG
The DNA here is from genome assembly GCF_900185275.1 of Solanum verrucosum. Lineage (NCBI taxonomy): Eukaryota > Viridiplantae > Streptophyta > Magnoliopsida > Solanales > Solanaceae > Solanum > Solanum verrucosum. The sequence goes on from NW_026020239.1 coordinate 352,465, forward strand.
TCTACTTAACTTATGTGATTCTAGGTAAGAGTTCAAGTTATCCTAAAGGAAAGGGGTAAATCTTTTAAGATCCGTTAAAAACGGTTACCGACCAAATGTAGGTTAATTACAGAAAAAAAAAAAAAAAAAACTTAGACTTGAAAGATTAACCTTGAGAAAGAAAAGTTAAAAGTAAAATTTTAAACATATTAACTTTACCTATAAAGACCCCAAAAGTGAAATAAAAAACTTATTACCATTTAAAATAGTTAAACTTGATTATTACATTTTTTTTACTAATTTTTAGGATAATGACTTATAATAAAAAATAATAATAATATTTTACAATATTCGATTAGCTTGAGAAAATAGTTGAAAGAACATTTTTTTATTTTTTTAAGAAAAAGGGACCTGAAATGGAACATTTGAATCAAAGTGCAAGTGATAGGATTTTAATAAAATTAGATTTATTAGAATTTATATGAATCATTTTTTTTAAAAAAGTATTAATTTAAACCAATTTGGTCAATTAAACCATGAAAACTATTTTTAATTAGTTGAAAAATTAACAAAGAGTTTTGGCTAAAGATACTAAAGTATGTGAAGAGTAAAGAGTTGATGAAATAAATTTTATTAAAGTAAACCAACACAAAGAAAATAGTTCATCTATTGGGGAATTCAATTAAGTTATTAACAATATTTCAAGTTGGAGTAAAAATAAAATTAGTCAAAACATAATCAAAACAATTAGAATAGCAAAGAGATAATGAAATTGGGCTCCTTCTTGGGCCAAATTCGCTGCAGTATTTAGGCTTTAACCCAATTCTCATTTTGTATACATCAGTTGTATATCAATGTATATCAGCTCTTTCCATGTATTTCTTGCTTCCGAACACCTTTATTTCGGCTTTTCTTTCATGCTCGGCAACGAGGCTGACTCACAGAAAATTATAGAGCTCGACCCAACGGAAATGCAAGGAAGAGAGTCCAACGGACTCATATAGAGAAATCATGCAAAGAAAGACAAAAAGAAATAGCATAAATAGGAGACTCTTTGGATGATAAAAATAAAAATGAGACAGTGTTTAAAAATATTCGAACAATCGTACTATTTGTATATGAAAAGAAAATTGCCATGATGAAACGAAATTAATTAAACCAAGATAGTAGACTAAGGTAATTCTTAATGCTTTGTTAAGAAAGGAATCACTAATAATTGTGCTAAGCAAGTTTATTCAAGATTTGCTAAAAATATCATATAATAATAGTCCAGGAAGACTCATTCACAAAATCTAAAACAACTCAAATGATTTCAACTAAAACATACAACTTGTTAAAAAAAAATTCAAAAAGAGTGAATATATATATAGACCCTCAATAAAGCTAATAAAGCTTAAGTTTTGCTTTTAGATTTAAACACGAGGTGACATCAATGATAAAGGGGCTGGCAACACAGTAAGAACAACACCTATGGACATTAATTTAAATTCACATCATCAACACACTTTAAGAGAGTTACTCAACTAAAAGATATAATGAAATTTTCAATGGACCCAAGCCGTAAACAAGCAGAGCAAAGAATAAGGTAAAAGACATTACAAGAAAAGAAAAGCTACGACTAAATTCGACCAAAACAACACATTATCTCAAAAATAAATTAAGATTAGAAGGGAATGTTACCTTTTCGAGGGCAGCCACTGAGACAAACGAACTTGAGGAGTTTTCTACGACCACCAATGAGACGGGCTCCGGCGAACTTTGATGAACCAACGACTCGAAATCAACAAAAAAGGAAAAAGAAAGAGAAGAGGAAGTCTTCCTCTGGAATGCTCTTTTTACTATCCAAGTCTCTTATTTCATAAAATAATTGTGTGCTTCAGTGGGTCCCTAAGCAGTGTTTTCCATCCCCTTAACAATGAAAGAACAAGGGTATTTATAGGCTCAAATTGGACTTGATTAGGGGGAAAACAGGGTAGATTTGTTGGGTATATTGTCGTTGTGCTGTGTATTTTTGTATGGAAAATTTTCAAAACAATTATATTTTAGCTTTTAATGGGACTCCTTAGCAATAGTTTCACTATTTATTTAAAATGTCAATATTTTAGTTTGTTAAGGACTGAGTTATGTATTTATTTTATTTTGATTAATTTGAAAAAATACAAATAATTAATAACTGAATAGAGAAAATCATGGAACAAAAAATTTCAAAAAAGGTAAAAAAAATAATTAAAATTTAACATCAGTTACGTCTTTGAAAGAGCATATGTTGTCATTTTTCTTTCTAGCGTTTTTTTCCTTTGTTCTTAAGAATTTCAATTTTTTTTTTGAAAACAGTAGTTTGTATTTTATATCTTATATGAGTGGAAGTGTTGGAAAATTTCTAATGCCCTCTGTTTTGGATATTTAAATGTTTGAACTTCTTTGAATATGTGTTCATCCGAAATGTATTCAAATACCTAATGATATGTATAACTAATTTAAAATACAAAAATTGTTGGTATTGATTTATGATGAATATAACTCTTTGGCATTCTAGTTCTAGTACAAAAATAAAGGCAGTTGTGAAGTATATACCAAAATATAAATATAAATTAGTTGTAAATCGAAATGATATTGAAAAATACAGTGCGATGAATACATAATACATAGAATAAGTTGTATTCAAAATAAATTGTATTTATATTTCAATATCCAGTTTTGTTATATTATTATTTCACTTTAAATTTGCAGAAAGTATTTTCTGGCTCAGTTTTTATTTCAATATCATTTTGTATATCAAACGCAGAATGAATACCAATAATTTTGTATTCCCCTTCTTGTGATGTATTCGTCGCAATTTTATATATTATGTATTCATAAAAAATATATTGCTTTAGCCAAATAAAATACAAAATATGTCTTACTAAGTTTGTATTTCAAATATCAGGTTGTATTTCAGTATGATTTTGTATTTCAAACGAAAAAATGAATACCAATAAGTTTCTATTTCCCTTCTTATAATGTATTCGTCACAATTCTATAAATTATGTATTCAATCATAATATATAGAATTGTGACGAATACATTATATACCTATTTGAATGACTACAAACTAAAAAATAAATACAATGTTTTAAAATAAAAATACAAATGATGAGTAAAAGAAAAACAATTGATAAACAAAAATTAATATGAATACAATTGTGGTATGAATACAATTTTGCAACCTTCTTCTTTGACTCTGTCTTTCTTCTTCTTCTTCTTCTTCTTCTTCTTCTATGTTTTTGTTTTTTATTTTTTTTATCAAAATCGAATCTGAATCCGTATTCACTTGTGCATTAGTAACCCTATAAGCAAAATTAGAAATTATTAAATATGAATGTATAAAAAAATCAAACAATATATGATGTATGGGTGCTAATGTAGATTACTACAATCTACTAAATCTCAAATATGAAAATAAAATCACAAAAAAATCGAACAATAGTGTTTAAAAGTCGAAAAATCTGAAATACATAAAAGAGAAAAATCTCAAAAAATACTTGGTGAATCTGAAAACAAACTCACAAAAAAATGAATAATAATGTTTAAAAGTTGAAAAATTCGAAATACAAAATAAGTGGTGAATATGAAAACACCAAATCTAAAACCCTAAAAGCAAATTTCAAAATTATCAAATATAAATGTATTAAAAATCAAACAAAATAAACATATGAATGAATTTGTAGATTCTAATAAATCTGAAATTTTAAAACGAAATCACAAAAAAATTCGAAAAGAATTGTTTAAAAGACTAAAAATCTGAAATACATAAATATTAGATGAATATCTAAACAAACTCGCATAAAATTCAAAAAAATTGACGGAAAATCCGTAAAATATACAATCCGAAATATACACCATAATCGTGATTTTGAAAACAAATCAAAAGAAATCTACATGAATGATTGAAATTACCTTTACCAATTGAGAAATTTCTTGAATTAATATAGAGATTTTGTTTACCAACCGAGAAATTCCTTGAATTAATACAGAGATTTGTTGAAGAATCTATAAGAACTTTGAATAATTTGTGTTTCTAGGTTAGCAGAAAAATGTGAAGAAAGAGAAACTGTGAACGTGAAAGGTTGGGAGAAATAAATTCTTTAACTGAGAAACGAAAGGTGGGAAACGTGTAAGATGTGGAAAGAATATTAATGGGTAGTTTTGTATTTGTTTTATTTTTAATTGGTTAGAATTTGGTCCAATGATGGACTCTTTTGATAATTAAAAGGAAATATAAATAATAAAATCTGGATACAAATTATTTTTGAAAATATTGACATTGTGATATTTTAAATAAATATTTTAAAGTGTAGTTATTTTGACTAATTATGTTAAGTATTATGACTAGATAGCTAATTTTCCCTTTTTGTATTGGTGGGTATGGGATGGGGATGAATTGGAGTTGAACTAATTGGGCATGGGTCTATGTAAAGAATTGTATTGAATTGTGTCTTTGCTATAAGTATATGTTTGGAATTGGACTGCCGAATCTGAAATTGTATGGGCCAAGAATAATGGGCCAGAATCGGTTTAAAGATAGTCCAAGAAGAGGAGTTATATATTGGTTGTATTTGAACTTCAAAAAATAACCAAATGGATTGCAAATTTGGCCAAGTTGAATTTAATCGGAAAATTGGTCAGAATTCAAATAAGATTAATTAATATTAATTAATTTACAAGCTTTTTAATCTTAATGAAACAAAAATAATTAAATTAATTATAAACTAATAATTTAAAATTAAATCCATAATTTTAAACCAAACTAAATTAACAAAATATTTAACTAAAACGTAAAATCTTTTTGAGACGATTTTTGAATATTCATAAAATGTATTATATACATAATTGTATAATATATATATTATTTAAAAATTATATATATAAATATAAAAAAAGACAACAAAACTATTTTAAAATAACTTGTAAACTATTTTTATTTTTATTTTTTTGAAATTTTATAAAAATTAATTTATTCAAATCGCTTGAAATTGAAGAAGCTCGATGATTAATTTAATATTGTAGAGGGTCAAAATTGGGTGTCAACATGTAGCACAAGTAGAATTTCAAGAGTCAATCAAATGTTGTTTATTAATGAGATTTACAATACCTTTATGTAGTTTCCAAATTAAATAATACATGTTACTTCTTTTTTTCCTATTTTGTGTGACACCAGTAAATTAATTTCAAAAATCTGTCAAATTTTTAAATATTATTTTAAAACATCTTAAGTTGTCAATTATCATGAATTATAGTATTTTTATATGCAATTTTTTTTACAATAAATTAATTTCAAGTATCAATCGAATTTATTCCTTATTTCTAATATGTTTAGAGCTATTATTTCCTCTTGTTCTTGTGACAAGTTTTGCTCTGCCTTTATTAAACTTTTCCATTGCCCTTCAATGGTCTCATCATCAAACACCAATGATAACTTTACTATCCCAGTAGAAAAGATGTACTCGAATATGAATCTGAATAGCACAGATGGATGCTTGAAGTATCATGAACTGCCAAACACGAACTCTTTTAATGGATCTATGAATCGATTGTTGTGCTATGTTTTGTGCCCCATTCTTACTGACAAGCCTGTGACCATGAGATTCTTTTAGGATGCCATGGCACAAGCATGGATGCAAGGGAAAGGCATGACAATGAAAGATCTTGGCAACAATTATTTCTCATCCAACTTTATCATGAACAGGACTTCCCCTGTATCACGAGTGACGGACTGAGGAACTACAACAAAAGTATGATTTTGATGCAACCGTTGGAGCCCAATCAAAATCCCAAACAGATGCAACTAACGACTATGAACTATATGTTCAAATCCATGATATCATCTTTAGTTTGCATTCATAACTCGTGGCGCGAGATAGTGGAAATTTTTGCGAGGAATTTGTTCGTGATGATTCCAAGAACTACGATTTATTTTGGAGAGACTACATGTGTATTAGGGATCATATGGATATCCGCATACCATTAAGGTGCAATATGCAAGTTAAGGTTCCTGGAGGAGATCAGATGACTATGAATTTTAAATATGAACGTCTTGAAACCTTTTGTTTCTTTTGTGGATTAGTAGGTCATTCAGATAAATATTGTCAAGGTTTGTATCGCATCTCACGTATAACTCGTGAACAATATTTGTTTGGTTCATGGCTAAGAGCAGACAATAAAGCATCACGTCCCATGGCTGGAGCACAATGGATTCGACCTTCCACTAGTGAATAAAAACGCGAATTCCCCAATAAGGAAGATCCTATTTTCTCGCCTGAAATTGCTATTCCTAAATTTTCACCTGTAAATCAAGGATCTCAGGCACAAAAACATGAAATTATCCGTAGAGAAATAAGAAAGTTGTTTAGGAAACACATATGACAGAGATGGAAGGGGCCTTATTTCTTGAAAAAAAAAGTCCGTGAGTTGAGGGAATAAAAATTACTGAGCCACATGAACTTAAAAAAAACTAATGATAATGATCAACTTATTCTCCTTTATCCAAAAAAGGGGTTGACGGCGGGTACTGGACTCCAGACCTGCCAACCATTATGAGTTCTCGATCTCTGAATTGTCGTGGGCTTGGGAACCCACAGACAATTCAGGAATTGAAGGACATGGTGTCTTACAAGCATCCCACTCTCATTTTCCTCCATGAAATGAAAAGAGGTTGGTCCACGCTAAACCAAATCCTGGCACAGCTAAACTATGAAGCCTTGTTTGATGTTGATCCAGTAGGCTCTAGTGGAGGTCTAGCATTACTTTGGAAGGAAAAAAAATCATGCTCACACATTAGCTAAGCATATTATTGATGTGGAGGTTCATTTACCAAATGTTCCAGCATTCCTCTTTACAGGATTTTATGGTTATCCAGGATCACACCAAAGGCGATCTCATGGAATGTCATGCCCCGGGCCTACACCCTGGACGTGGCCGCCACTCAAGAACCATTTGTGGCCTCCAAGAAAACCTTTGGCCTGATTGATTACTTAATGGAAGACTTACTTCAGAAATGATAGGATCAAAACATAATTAAATCAATTAAAGTCAAATACTCATCTCATAAAATCTGGAAAGTACTCAATAGCAATACTATAGTTTGTAAGAAATTCAAATAGAGTAAATACTAAGACACACTTCGACTCTATCAATCTATGAAGACTCTACTTTTAAAGAAGAATGTCGGGACAAGACCTGCGTCATCTTAAAACGACTAATTAGAAAGCAAATGTGAGGCCCTCCAGAATCCAATGAGGCTCACCAAAAGCTAACTGGAGTGTACAGTGATCTCAACAAAGCGCCTGTTGATGATCCTTAATACATGTATCAGCATAGAAAAAATATGCAGGTCGAATGACATCAGTATATTGAATGCACGAGAATGTAATATAGCCAGTGCAAAACAACTAAAAAAATGACTGCAATAGATAAATATATACTCATGCTAAATATAAAGAAATAAATGAGTTAGATAATTTAAACCTTTAGAAAATAGTTACTCATCTCTGAACTCAACATAATAAGTGATATATTAAAATACACTTTAACTTTATTGGAAGATTCTCTAACTAACAAGCATCACTATGAGTTATGTGATGATACAATGTCTTGCCAGCGCTACCAGAATTTTTCTTTACCATACCGGGTTATAGAACCTCTCAACTAAGTGGATCCATTAAGCAATAAGGATTCATCTAAAAAGTATAATCCTTTTCTCATGTTGGCAAGACATGGTTTATGAGGATTTTGAGTTAACTGAACTCATCCCCATATTGGTGCTCAACACTAATCCCATATATATATATATATACTTGTGTTCAAATGTATAAAACATACTCCTTCTCTAATTTGAGATAATTTCTCAAAACTATCCTCTTAAAAGAGGTAACTGCCACGACCTAGACCGCCGTGATTGACACCCACACTAACCCTCCGATGGGAGAACCATTCCTACAACCCATCTATGCAATTTTTAAGAGACTAAAATATTAAAAGATACAAAAACATGTTTAAATGACTAAATATATACGGAGTTCCCATAAACTCCGAAGGTCTAACAATAACTATCGTGGAAATTCAACCCCTAGAACTGACCAAAACTATGTTAACCAACAAGTCTGAGAAAAGGGGGTGCAACCCCGAAAACTAAACATCAACCAGTCTAAACATTTAGTTTGAGTCCGAAAAGAATGGAATAAACTAAGGATGGATCCATGGCAACCTGAAAGAACTGGCTCACCCTCGATTTCGGTCACGGTCAATAATCTCCTAGCTGAGGTTTGTCAGTAGCCGCCTAAATATGCCATGTACTCAATAAAGAAAGAGAAATTGCAGTATCAGTACGCAAACCATGGTGTACTAGTAAGATCACAGGCCTTCTCCAATAAGCATAATATTACAACACAGTAAACCCATATATACAAAATGCATAGTTTAGTTATAATTTTAGGAGCAACATACAATTTCTCAATATCAATGACAATTAGATATGAATGTAATAATCACAAGTGGTCCTCTCATGGAACCCATGCCTAAACTGTTAGTGTGTCGGAACGTGATACCCGATTCAATATTTATGTGTCGGAATGTGACACCCGATCCAATGTATCTGTTGGAACGTGACATCCGATCTAATATGTGTCGGAACGTGACACCCGATCTAGCCAGCACAACCACAGTCACAATCACATCCATAATGAACACTACTCATAGTCATATAATCAAGTAATAGGTTCATGACATGTAATTGTTCACACATAATCATTTCATTAGATTTGATTCATATTCCCCATTCACAAACATGCATGCATTCAAAGAAGAAATTAACCAACATATATCACACAAACAGTAAATCGAACCATCACCTACCTTGAAACCAAGCCTGAATACTCCTAAGACACTCGAGCCTTCCCTTTCCAGATTTTTTCAGCTTGTTCTTGGTCTAAAATAGTTAAATAATGCATGGATCAATAAAAAAGGCCTAATTTACCTAGATTATAACTAAAGTTATCAACCCAAGGCCAAACCTAGATCCTAATGTTCAATTAGGACTTTTCCCAGCGTTAACATTAGGACAACCCCCCCTCCCAATGATAATTACCCAAGATTCTAAGTTCTATGAATTGAAATACGTATTAGGGGAGTATTTATCTTACCTTTAGCGCTAGAAATCGTGGAAATTTGTCAAGAACTACTCTAGGTCGTCTCCCAGCTCTCAAGAACGAAGTTTTGCAGAAAATAAGGAAATTGGGGTTTTTTTCCCACTTAATTCACAATTGGGCCACCACGGTGGACCCCACCCGCTATAGCGGCTCCGCCCTGACGGCTTGCACGGAGACAGAAGCTGGAATTTGAGTTCCAAGTTCCCATTTCACAACACACCTTCAAACATGGGCTTTCTAAAACTACCCTTTCACGCCAAAACCCGTTTCATGAGTTCTACTCGCCCGAATTCGATTCCGTAAAGCCTTACATGCTCCTTAATGTCTTTTCTATCCACTCATGTGATCAAATTCATAATTAAATCCTCTATTCATTACCAGATTACCTTAGACCTCACCTGACTCATATTTCGTCCAAGTCTGGCCTAGGCTAGAAATTTCCAAGTCACTACTCAAAAGTTTTCTTGCCCAAATTATTTCCTCATTGGCTTTTCCATAACGACGGGAATAGGTTGTTACAATAGATACCAATTTACCCATCACTCGTTTCCGAGTGACAAACTAGGAAAAACTGGCTAAGATAAGAGTAGAGTAGTACCCGAATTGTTGAATAGTTGTGGATACTTGTCTCGCATGTCCTTCTCGGTTTCCCAAGTAGCTTTCTCAACCAGACGATGCTTCTATTGAACTTCCACGGACTTTATTTCCCTGTTCCTCAGCATCCGACATCGCAATCAAATTGCAATTGGTTCTTCCTCATACTGAAGGTCTTTGTCTAACAAAACTGAGTCCCAATTAATGATGTAATCTCCGTCACCATGATATTTCTTCAACATGGACACATGAAACACTGGATGGACCCTAGATAGGCTAGGCGGTAAAGCCAACCTATATGCCACTAAACCTACACAGTCAAGAATCTCAAATGGCCCGATGTAGCGAGGACTAAGCTTACCCTTCTTGTCGAATCTCATCACCCCTTTCATGAGTGATACTTTTAGAAGAACTTGCTCAGCAGTCTTAAATGTCATGTCCTTTACCTTACGATCTGCGTACTTTTTCTATCGACTCTGGGCTGCTAGAAGCTTAGCTTGGATGCTTCTCACCTTATCTTGAGCATTTTTCACCAAATCAACCCCTAAACGTTTCACATCTCCTGCCTCAAACTGTCATATAGGTGATCTACATTCTCTCCCATAAAAGGTCTCAAATGGTGCTATGTCTACGTTGGAGTGGTAGCTATTATTATAGGAGAACTCACACAAAGGTAGGAACTTATCCCAATGCCTTCCAAAGTTAATCACACATTCCCTCAACATGTCCTCTAACACTTGAATAGTTCTCTTTGACTGCCTGTTCGTCTGTGGATGAAAGGCAGTACTAAAAGTGAGTTGAGTTCCCAACTCCTCATGCAATTTTCCCCAAAACTTGGATGTGAACTGCATACCACTATCCGAGATGATGGAGAGAGGCACCACATGCAGCCTCACTAGCTCCTTCACATAAACCTTAGCCAACTACTAAGCATTATAGCCTACTTTGACTAGAATGAAGTGGGCTGACCTATTCAATCTATCATCCACCACCCAAATGGAATCAAACATCCCCAAGGTCTTGGGAAGACCGGCCATGAAATCCATAGCTATCCTTTTCCACTTCCATTTCGGAATTGACATTCGCTGAAGCAAACCTGTAGGACTTTGGTGTTCATACTTTACTTGCTGATAGTTTTGGCACTTAGCCACAAACTCAGCTACGTCTTTCTTCATGCCAGGCCACCAATAAAGTCATTTTAAATCTTGGTACATCTTGGTCACACCCAGATGAATGGAATACCGTGAACCATGGAATTTTGTCAACATCTTTTGAATCAAGTCATCCATTGAGGGAACACATATCCTTCCCTTAAAATTGAGCACACCACCCGCATTAAGAGTTGCATCTTGTGCCTTGCCAAACACTGTATTCTTTCTGAGCTTATTCAAACTCAGATGCTCAAACTGTTTGACCTTGATCTCCTAAATGAATGTGGGCCTAACCTCAATGTTGGCTAACACCCCACCTTTATTTAAGATGCCCAGTTGCATGAAAATAAACTCTAAGGTTTGAATCTCCTTGGACAAAGGACGCTTGGATACACCCAAGCAAGCTAGACTACCCAAACTCACCGCCTTCCGGCTTAATGCATCTGCCACCACGTTAACCTTACCCGAATGGTACTGGATGGTAACATCATAATCCTTGAGTAACTTCATCCACCTTCGCTGTCTTAGATTCAGGTCCTTCTGAGTGAATACGTGTTGCAGACTATGATGTTTAGTAAATACCTCACACTTGACACCATTAAGGTAATGCCGCCAGATCTTAAGGGTAAACACCATGCGTCAGGTAGTTTCTCTCATGCACCTTCAGCTGCTGCGATGCATAAGGTATGAAGTTATTATCTTGCATCAACACAACACCCAAGCCCGAATGTGAAAAATCATAATAAACAATGAAATCTTTACCTTCCACCAGCAGTGCTAGAATAGGTGATGTGGTTAGAAGAATCTTGAGCTCTTGAAAGCCCTCTTCACATATTTCAGTCCATTCGAAAGGCACCTCCTTTCTGGTCAGCCTTGTAAGTTGCGTGGCGATAGAAGCAAAATGTTTCACAAACCGGTGATATTAGATGGTGAGCCCTACGAAACTACTAACTTAGGTCACAGAGCTAGGCTGGACCCAGTTCTTGACCGCTTTGATCTTTTTGGGATCTACCATTACCCCTTCTCTTGAAACCACATGTCCCAAAAAGGCAATTGAAGTCAACTTGAAATCTCACTTGGAAAATTTTGCATACAACTTCTGTTTCCGAAGGACACCTAAAACAATAAGAAGATGATTGACATGATCTTCCTTACTCTTCGAATAAACCAAAATGTCATCAATAAAAACGATAACAAACGAATCCAAGAATGGTTTGAACACACCATTCATCAAACTCATGAAAGATGCAGGCGCATTGGTTAACCCAAACGACATCACCAAAATAGTCATAGTGGCCATATTGAGTTCTGAATGCCATTTTTTGTATGTCCTCGGGCCTAATCTTCAATTGATAGTAACCAAACCTTAGATCAATTTTTGAGAAGACGGATGCACCTTGCAATTGGTCAAAGAGATCATCTATCCGAGGCAATGGATACTTATTTTGAATGGTGACCCTATTCATTTATCGATAGTCTATGCACATCCTCATACTACTATCCTTCTTTTTAACAAACAAAATAGGAGGACCCCACGGGGAAGCACTAGGACGGATGAAACCTTTATTAAGAAGCTCCTGGATTTGAACTTTAATCTCTCTCAATTCTGCCAGAACCATTCGATAAGAAGTAATAGATATGGGGTGAGTGCCTGGTTCCAAGTCAATGCATATTTCTATATCCCTATCTAGAGGCATACCAGGAAAATCGATAGGAAACACTTTCTTGAATTCAGACACTACTTGAATAGACTCAATAGAGGGAGACTCGACATCAACATCTCAAATATGAGCCAAATATGCCAAGCACCCCTGCCCCACAGGTTTCCTAGCCCGAATGAAAAATATGAACTTAGTTGGCTTAGGCTTGTACACCACTTCCAACTCTAACTTTTCCCTACCTGGGATCTCTAGAGTTACAGACTTAGCATTACAGTTAAGCACAACATAATAGGGGGACAACCAAGTTATGCCTAAGATTATATTAAAGTCAGTTATATACATAATAACCAAATCAGCCCAAGTCTGAAAACCCATCAACAGGACAGAATAAACACGATAGACATGGGTGACTATAAGAGACTCTCCAACTGGGGTAGAAAAATGGATGTGGGCATCAAGCACATCACAAACAACACCCTCCTCCAAGTCCATGAACTCATCCTTCTTGCGACCCTCATGGTCCGGGGCACATACTTCTCCAGAAACAAAGCATGGAACTACATCCAAGTCAAGGGGGGGAAAAACTGGCTATCTACATTCCACATAGACCCTCCACCACTGCTTAGCCTCACCTTGAAGCTGGAAGGTCACGAAATCTACCCCATGCTGGTGTACAATGCTTAACTTGTGAAGCCTCTCATAGCAATCCGAAATAAACTCATAGGCATCCTCACTCTCAGAACCATGAAACACAGGGGGCTTCACCTTCAGAAGCTTAGTCAATATCTCATGCTTAGTACCAGTCATCACAGGACCCAATAGGGGACGGAAAAAGGCATCAGTACCTAATGCTCTATCCACCTTGGGAACAATAGTAGCAATTGGGTGGTTGGCTGGAGATTGAGCCGCTCGCACTATGGGAAAGGTTCCAGGGCTGACCAGCCCCTTCAAGAAAGTCATGATCTGCTGAGCTAAGACTGGGTCTAAGGGAGTAATACCTGTAGTCTCAACCTGTACTTCCTCCTCTGGTCCAACATCCTCCTCATATTTGATTTCCACATTCTTTTCTACCTCTTCTTAGGGTGCAGGAGGGGCCTTTTCCCTAGGAACATTTTCAATTGGGGCTCCATTCATGGCGGGTTCTACCCTTCTTCGGACAGAAGAGTGAAAAAGATTAGATACCAATTTGGATCACCAGATACCAATTGGAATCAAGTCATAGCACAAAAGGAGAATAAGACAGAGAGATTTCCTAAAGTCATGTAGCCTCTTGAAAAAAAGTACAGATGTCTCTGTAACGTCCACAAGACTCTACTAGAATCGTTTTGGTACAATGAGATCAACGAACCTAGGGCTCTGATATAGAATTTATCACGACCCAGACCATCGTGATTGGCACCCACACTAATCCTCAGGTGGGAGAACTATTACTACAACCCATCTACGAAATGTTTTAGAGACTAAAACATTTAAAGATACGGAAATAGGTTTAAATGACTAAATAAATATGTAGTTCCCATAAACTTCAAAGGTCTAACATTTCATATTGAAGAATTTCAACCCTTAGAACTGAAAGTCATTATACCAAAACTCTGTTAACCAACAAGTCTAAGAAAAGAGGGTGAAACCCCAAAAACTAAACATCAATAAAGTCTAAACATATTGTCTGAGTCCGAAAATAATGGACTAAATTAAGGAAGGATCCATGGCTGCCTGAAAGAACTAGCTGACCCTCGAAGCCGGTCTCGGTCAATACTCACCTAGTTGAGGTTTGTCAGTAGCCACTTGAAGATGCCATGTACTCAACAAAGAAAGAGCAAGTGGAGTATCAGTACACAAACTACGGTGTACTGGTAGGATCACGCGACTACTCCAGTAAACACAATATATGAAAGCAATTACAACACAGTAAACACACACATACATAATGCATAATTCAGTTATCATTTTAGAAGCAACATACAATTTTCCAATACCAATGACAATTAGATGTGAACCTAATAATCAGAAGTGGTCCTCTCATGGAACCCATGCCCAAACTGTTAGTGTGTCAGAACGTTTCACCCAATCCAATATATATGTGTCAGACCATGACACTCGGTCCAATGTATGTGTCGAAGCGTGACGCCCGATCCAATATGTGTCAGAACGTGACACCCGATCGAGTCAACACAACCACAATCACAATCACACCCATAATGAACAGTACTCATATTCATACAATCAAGTAATAAGTTCATGGCATGTAGTTGTTCACACATAATGATTTCATTAGATTTGATTTACATTCCTTATTCACGTACATGCAGGCATACAATGAAGTAATTAACCGACATATTTTATACAAACAGGAAATCAAACTATCACCTACATCGAAACCAAGCCTGAATACTTCTACGACACTTGAGCCTTCCCTTTTCGATTCTTTCAGCTTGTTCTTGGTCTAAAATATTAAATAATGCATAGATCAATAAACAAGGTCTAATTTACCTGCATTATAACCAAGGTTATCAACCCAAGGCTGGACCCTTATCATAATGTTCAATTAGGGTTTTTCTCACTATTAACTTCAGGCCAAAACCTTCCCCCAATGATAATTACCCAAGATTCTAAGTTCTAAGAATCGAAATACGGATTACGGGAGTAATTATCTTACCTTTAGTGCTAGAAATCATGGAAAACTGTCATGAACGCTCTGGGTTGTCTCCTAGATCTCAAGAACCAAGTTTTATAGAAAATAACAAAATTGGGGTTTTTCCCTGACTTAATTCGCGACTGGGCCACCACGGTGGACCCTATCCCGCCACAGTGGCCCCGCCTTGGTGGCTTGCACGGAGACAGAAGCTCAAAATTTGAGTTTCAAGTTCCCATTTCGCAACACACCTTCAAACCTTGATGTTCTAAAACTACCCTTTCATGCCAAGACCAATTTTCAGAGTTCTACTCGCACAAATTCGATTCTGTAAAGTCCTACATGCTCCTTAGCATCTTGGCTATCTACTCATATGATAAAATTCATAATTAAATCATCCATTAATTACCAGATTTCCCTAGGCTTCATATGACTCAGATTTCATCCAAGTTTGACCTAGGCTAGAAATTTCCAATTCACTACTCAAAAGATTTCTGGCCCAAATTCTTTTCCTATTGGCTTTTCCATAACGATGGGAACATGTCGTTACCCTAATGATTTGAAATATCTCTAAACTCATAAACTCATTTATAAATCAAATTTTATCTTTGTTTCCACTTTAAAATGATATCTTTGGGAAGTAGTTAGTTCCCTAATACTTTCTCTCAAAACATCTCTTCAGACTCTACTCAAAACTCTTCTTTAATTTTCTCTAAAATCAATTTAAGACAATGATTTGTAAAAAAGGGTTTCTCAATAAATAACTCAATAATAAGGTTCATGCTGGAAAATAGAGATTAACAATAAATTCAAGAATGTCAATACATGATATACATTAACTCAACAATTGGGGAGAGAAATTCAGAATCCAATGATACTTCTCATCTCAAGAATACTCTAAATCAAGGATAAAAACTCTAGATTACTCTCACTCTGAATTTTTACATATGTAGGGCGTGAGGAAGAACTAGTCAACCACTATGATAGCCTTTATTAACAGAAAACGCAAAACCCCTGGTGCATCCGACGAAGGTCTTGATGACCCATCGCGAGTGTGATGATCAGTCATAGTCAGATTGTCATCAAGATCTGAAACATATATGAAACTACTGTTGGCGTGACTGTCATCTTCAAGAAAACCTGAAACACTATAAATTTCTACATGTGTGATGGGCCAACTGACTGCCTGTCAAGAGGTTGAGCTGTCGTCAGCTTTTTTTTAATATGACATTCTCTTGTAAAATGACCATAACTTCTTACCCCAAACTAGAAATCAGGAAAACTCAGTGGCGTTGGAAAGAAGACTCGAAGTCCTTCAATATGGCAGGTCACTAGATACCTAATTCATTATGTGCTAGGAGATATCATCATGTGAACTTGACCTAAGTAGAATCTTATGTCAAAACTTAATTCGTAAGGAAGCTTTCAACTGAACTTTGTGGTACGGGGTTCTTGTGACCTTAATTCATAAGCAAATCCATTCCAACACTAAATAATTGAATTTTACACATATGAGCCATTTAAGAATCACTAGCACGACTTTTAGATGAAAATAAAAATGATACGGGCCTTAGCTTAGAAATTTTTCAGGGTGTTACATAGAATCTGTCAAGATGGATCAAAGATAGATCTCAACTCCCATGGTGTATTGCAGGTGACTTCAATGATATACTTAATTATGGTGACAAATTGGACAATATTCAACAACCCGAATGAAGGATAAATGGATTCAGAAAAGTGGTGAATTGTTGTAATATTTTTTATCTGTTGGCAACCGATTCACCTGGGAACGTTGCAGGAATTCACGTAATTGGGTAAGTATCACACCCCGAGGCCATACCTTTGACGTAAACACGGGACCTAGGATCACAAGTGACCCCAAGCTAACCCTGAAGTTGGCATATCATAAGCATACTAAACAAGTGAATAAAAGATACTATGCGGAAGCTGAAAACAATAAGTAACTTAAAGTGGGGAATACCCATAACTGATTTGAATATATATAAAGTATTATGAGTTTAGTGATACTGAACAATTACTCAAAAGCTAAAGTTGAATCTATTACTATGTCTGGAAAAGCCTCTACTGACTAGAGTTGCTGGGACAGGCCCCCAGCTAACCCTAACAAAACTGAAACTAAAATGAATGACTGAACTATGAAAAACACATGTCTCTTGTCCTCAAAGTATGAAGACTCACCACTAAAGCTGCTGAGTACAGATCGGAAACCAATCTATGCGTGATTTGGATGCTAAGTACCAGAACCTACATCATGAAAAGATGTAAGCACATATTATGCGTCAGTACTTGGAATTTACAGAGCATGTAGGATATGGAAAATAGCTGAACAAACATATAAACTTAACAAAACGTAACTGAGCAATGATATAACTGAATATGAATGTAAATACTACAATATACTGAAAAGATGAACTGAATGCAATGACCAGGTACTAAATCCTGAATATCACAGTTGACTGATTACCAAAGTATAAAATGAAATCCTAGTCAAATGCACTAAAGTTTGACTGTGGGAGCTACTAATAACCGACATAAAACCACGTGTGCTAAACGTGGAGTCCGATGTATACGTCCCATCGAAAGGACCCAATACACCTTGCTAGGATATAAAGGCATGACTGGCATGATAACTAAATTTGATGCCCATAAAAGGGACGTACAAACCTACGGGGGCACGCAGTTAAGGGACTATATGGGTACGCTGAACCCTAGTCCAACTCTGTGTTAAGCCTACTTCCAATTGGAAATGTGTACAATACAACATAACTGAAATATACTAGATAGCTCAATATTCTGACATGCTAACTGAAAATGCAACATTTAAGTACTAATAATGAAACGTTCGAAATTTGAGGAATGTATATCTATTTATCTGACCTAGCTAGTGTAATTCATGAACTAAACGGATCTACACAACTAGGGTTCTGAGTTTTATGCAAGGAACTAAGCAACAATGTTACGAAAACTAGATAATCTGATTAAGATTACTATAACAGCTAAATCACAACAATTCTTTAAAGTTCTAGAAACCCTAGGTCTAAACAAGAGATAGAGAACCAAGAATCTGACTGAATTCTAGGGACCTAGTGGAAGAAAGGAATCCACTAGTGAAGTCCCACATACCTGGTGACGAAATTCATGGAGAAATCTTTCGATTTTGGGGATGGTGATAAACGCTCAACCACACCTCATCCAATACTAGTTGTGGGTAATCGTAATCTAGTATAAAACCCAACGAAAGGTTGGGGTCGAACCCACATGGAGCGGTACGTGTTCAAATTTAATTATGAAGTGCAAACATTATCTAATTTGTTATAGGACTATAAATTATCGAAAACATGTAGTTAAATTAAAAGGGGTGACAACAAATGTTAGAAGGGGGGATAGGTTTGTCAATTAACAACTATAAGAAATGTAAAAACATCAGCTTTAACAAGATTAAAAGGAATTCTCGAGATGTGATCGATTGTAAGCTAATTACGCTATATGGGTAATTGAGATTTAACAATAATTTGCTGAAACATTGTGGGTAGGCTGAACTATGAGTGCAATTGTTTTCTCTCAAATAATTATTATGATTCAGGCAATTTCTCTCGAACATCGACAAACTTAACACTACGAAATAACCCAAAACCTTAATTCATTTACTCTCTCGAGCTAGATTGGTAGGAATGAGCCAAGATTCACTCTCTCGAGATGAACCCACAACGACCCATACACTACAATCATCAATTTATAACCTTGGCTTAAGAAACTCTTTCTCGAGCAAGCCCAAAACACTAAGCTCGAATTATATTTGCAACTACAATTAATAGATTAAAACACAACTATCAATTAAGCCCACATTAAAACAACAATACCCATAAGAAAATTAAGCAAATAATCAGATGATCATACCCCAAGAATTAGGGTTTTAGCTACACATCACAAAAATAGAGAAACCATTACCAAATACATTAGCCATGATCTGGGTAAAGGTACTCAAGTTTTTACAATGGTCCAAATTGCTTAAGTTCAAAAACCTACTTGTAAATACTCAAAATTAAGCTCAGAAATCCTCAAAGTCTACCATAAGAACTGAAAAACTATGAGAACACTCTAACTCTACAACTTCGAGATCAAAAGTCTTAGGGAACTGCTCAAAATTCCTTTTGAATTCCAATTTATAGTTGCCCACTTTTTGGCTTGAAAGTCCATTTGGATGAATAAGTAGCGCCTCGCTGAGTGGTTCGGTGATCCACCCTTTGTTCCCTTTTATCGCTATTTTGAAATGGTCATCATCCTCTAGGTCCTGTAACTTTAGGTTGTTGACACCCAATTTTGGCTCCCACATTTGTTTAAATAGAGTTTTAATAATAATAATAATGAATATATATATATGTTATGAAATTTTGTAGGAATGCGAAAAAGATTTTTAATTATTTATTTTATTTGATAAAATTTATTTCATAAATACTATTTTTTATTAAAAAAAATTTAAATATATTATATAAATATTACTACTTACTCAATTTTAAATTTCACGTCAAATAAATATTGCTCTTAAGGGTTAACTCGATTTTTCTAATTATATATAATTTCTATTTACAATAAACATATTTTACAAAAATTTTAAAATTAGGAAGCCTTAATTAATTAATGAGTTACTAATTTATATTAATTTTATTTTTTAGAATGACTAATTTTATCAACTAAGCTAATCTTGCAAAATTATTATTTTTAATATAATAAATTATGGCTATTTAATAAAGAAAAAAATTATAATTTAAACAAATTTAATTTGAACAAAACTTGGCAATCCAAGTCTTTTTAATTCAGCCAATCCGCGTGTGCCATGTAGGAATCACATGGATTGTGTTTTTTTTTTTTCCAGTTTAAATCTTGACCATCCAATCTAATCTAACGACTTTAATTAATTCATCTTTTTAATATATAATTATTATCAATATATATAATACTTTTCAACATAGACTCTACCACCATCGCCCTATACTCTGTTTCCCAGAAATCACATTTGCCCCTAGTCCTCCATCTTCCCTGACATTTTTCTTTACTTTTCCAGCGAAAGGACGCATCCGTTTTCTTCCAGTGCTTCCCCCAGAATGTCCTCTCCCATTACTGCCCCACGTGTCCCCCATCTCCCTGCCAGAAGAATGGCTCTGGGTCACTGGAAAAATGCCTTATCAGTCACTCCATCCTCTCAAATTTACCTTGAAAGGTCGATTCTTGAGAGATTCTTCATTACCTTCATCATTAGTCCTTCCATTTTGGCTTTCCAAGAATTCAAAAATTTGAATTCTTGAGGCCAATAGAGGTTACGACTTGGCTATAAAAGGAGCCATTTGGTTCCTTCCGAAAATAGAGAAGAAATCATCCAAAAAAATAGGGAGGAACGAGTAAGAACCATTGAAGAATCATCCGAGGAACGAGCAAGAAAATCCAATAATCAACTGAGAATCACAAAATAGGTCTGTTTATTTTCTTTTACTTCTCTGCTTCTCGTTTGGCTTCGAGTTTGAGTTGAGGTCGAACTCTTTTGACGCCAAAGTGCTAGTTTGCTGCTCAACACAAGGTAATCTTCTTCCTTTTTTTCGCTTTTCTGTTACTTCATTTACAGAAAAACATTTTGTGTTTTGGTTGCTGTAAGTTTTGTTTATAATTTTTTTTTCCTGGTGAACCTCATTTTCATATGTTAGTTGTCCTATATAGCTCAAAACATGCTTAAATTTTATTGTGTTAATAGGTTAGAATTTTTGTTTGCTTAATCAATCAACATTCATCTATTGTGTAATCTCGCTTCTAAGAATGAATTTCCCCTTTTATAATTGCTTCATCTTTGAGATGAGCTTATGTGTTGAGATTGGTTGATGTGTATTTTTACCTTGCTTAAATGTTCTATTAGAAAGTTATGTTAATCGAACGAGTATTTCCTGTTTGTATTCCTGTCAATTTGAACTATATAAAAACTGATTGTTTGCATGTTCATTATATGTGTTGACATTTCTTTGTTTAAACCCGCTTCCACAAATGGGTATATAGAGAGATTGTTCTACAGCTGGTCTCTTTCTAACAAGAATGATAGTATGTCCTCTGTTGTTATACATCTTACATATGTCCGGTCAAGCATATGTTGAGTGTGTTTCATCCTTAGCCTTGTTCTGTTTTTATATATCCTTAAAGTCTTGTCATTTGAACGAGATTACCCTTTTTTTTTCTTCTCCATAATCCTAAGGAATTTAGTTCGTCTTGACATAACTTATTACATAAGTATAAAAAATGGCATTTCCGTTAAGTTTTGATACCTCTCCTTTACTGGTATTGATCTTGCCGAACTAGGCGTGTCTTATCTAAGTTGGTCGACCTATCTCTTTGACACCAGCTGACGCTATGTGTTTTTGATCATTTTTATTTCTTTGTTCTTCTTTATTATAGTTAGTAATCTTCTTATTTTAGCGTTATTGTTAAGATTCGTAAACGATTAGATATCCGTAATATGAGCTCATTCGAAGTTTGCTTCAATATTTACTAATCTTAGGGCTATTTATATGCCTAAGTTGTCAATATTCGCCCATGAATTGATTGAAGTAATGAATTATCTTGAGTCTATTAGCTTGATTTTGTTATACTTGCTATGATTATGCATTAATACATGTGGTTAGAGATTTCAGGAACTCTCAAAGAAATTGGAGGCAAATTGAAGAAAAGAGATGCAAGAGAGCATGAAAATTGGCTAAAGATGAAGGCCCAAGGGCCAGGCGCACTACTAGGCGTGTAGCGCCAGAGGCCAACATTCAACAGCCTTTCTCAGGTGCCGTGAGAGGCGCAATGCGCCAAGGCCAAGCGTTTTGGGGCCTTTCTCAGGTGCCCTGAGATGCGCGGCTTTCCAACACTGCTACAACTGGAGAATGTTCGTGGGATGATAGGAGGCGTGACACGCCAAGGAAATCCTATTTTTTCAAGCTTAAGTTGTGTTAAAAAGGAGTCCTAGTTGATGTAGATTTTGTATCCATTTTTCCTGAACTTATAAACAGACCCCTTGGGCTATATTGTAGGGTTCAACATTATTTTTGCATGCAAGAGCAAGATTCGACTTTTGTAATAGGTTTTGATTTTCTAAACTCTTATATTTTCCAAAAATCGCATGAACAATTGTATTTTGTGGTTTTCTAATTGCATGAGTGGCTAAACGCCCTAGTTCTGGGGCTGTAGCTATGAATGGATTGTGATTATTAAAGGCTTTATGAATTAATTCTTGGTTGTCATTATAAGTTACTTCTATATTCTTGTTTTAGTATTTTATGCTTGATCACCATAAGATAAATACATTGTCTAATCTTAAAATCGATAGAGAAGGGATTATATAGACTAGAGAATAAAGAGAGCTCGATCGACCTATTTGATTGAGGTGATTTGTGTTTAGGAGTAACTCCCGGACGAACAACTTGCTTGGTTACAAAATAGGATGAAATATAAATGCTCGCCAGTTAGTCTATTTATCCCCGCTCAACGATGTAGTACGATAGCTAACTGGAGTATGCGATTCATTGCATGCTGCAGCCCTGGAATTGTCCTTTACTTTCTTGAAACATCATCTTAAAGTCGTTTACATTTAGTTACGTTAATTTAGTTCATAATTAGTAGTAGTTAAGAATCAATCATCAACTCTTGGAAAGGTGATGAGTCTACCAATTGGACTCATTTAGGGCTTTATTTTGATAGAAATAGTGTCCTCGAATGTTTATTTTGTCTCAATATCTGATGAAAACTGTTAAGTTTCAGGTATTTGAAGTGTTAGTGGAAGCATGGACACTTAGGCGCAAAAAGAAACAACAAGGCTGAAAAGAACGAAGAAGCTGAAGCATGACCATCGCCAAGAACATTTGGAGATTCGCCGAACGGACAGACTCCGCCCTTTGTTCTAGTATGCGAAGCCCTGAAGGAAGAGGATAAAAAAGGTGATAAAAGGAGCAGTCGGTGCTTCATCGAATAGTTCCGCGACACAGTACTATACCGTCCAATGGTCCAGAACATGAAGAGGCAGAAGGCAAGCATGAAACGACGATGAAACAAAAGAAGAGTGAGTCGCCGAGTCAATCGGCGGCATCGACTAACTTCGCCGAAAGATCCACCAGCGCTATTTTCTGAAGTCAATAAATACTGAACTTATTATTAATTTTAAAGAGTCAAACTTTTATTTTAATTCCCATAATAGAATAATTCTTTTTGGATATTTTTCTCTCAAGTTTGGAGAGGGTTTTTGGGAGACTTGAAGAAAGAAGGATTCCATCTTCCCCAAGTTGGAAGTGGGTCTTCTCCATTCTTCTTCCTTTGCTTAAATCAAAGTTAAATTTCTTATACCCATTTGATTTTACTATCATTTTAGGTGTATTTTGTTATTTCTTGATGTGTGGCTAAAAAGCCCCATTCTTAGGGTGTGATTTAGCAAATATGTGTTGATATTATTGTTGGGTCTTACTTGCTGATAGGTTAGACGTAGTTTAATGGTGATTTCACCTAGTGGTTGTGGTTTAATCTAAAGGGTTTGTAGTTGCAAAACAAAGCCACCCATGTGATTTCGGCTTGCCCGAGAGGGAGGTCACGAAACCAAGACCACTAGATAGATGGCCTAAGAAGTGGGTCGACATTAGGTTCAGCCCGAAAGGGTGAGCCCTAGTCCCATATCCTAACACTCAGCTTGAGAGAGTGTGTGGGGTAAGGCGTAGGCTGGTCTTCATGCAGGCAAATGGGTGTCCGAGAGGAACACATTTGAAACGGGGTAAGTTGCCCGAGAGGGAACTTATTTTCATTTAAAAGCTTAGCGTAGTCACTATTATCTCAAAAATTTCCTTTCAAAACCAAGTACCCAACTACTTATCTCAACTTGTATTGTGGTCACAACCAAGAACATTTCCCCATACTTGATTTTCTTGTTAATTTTTGCTTTTTTTTACTAATTGTGATAAAACCCTCAAATTGATATTTGACACTTTCGTGTCACTTCCTTTAATTTACCATGTTTTTGTTTGTTAATGTCTTTAGCTACGACTAGTTAGAGCTTAATTTTATTTTTCTATCAATTCTTAAAACCACTCCCTTGGGACACGACCCCAACCTTTAGTTGGGTTACTATACTATCGACGATCGTAGACACTCATACCGTATGTTAGTGTCGTTGGTCACGATAAGCATCATAATGGCGCTGCTGTCGGGGAGTGGTGTTATTTGAGAATTTTTAGATTAGTCAAATTTTTGTTCTTCTTTGTCGTAGTTTACTAACTTAACTTGTTGTTTTGTTATCTTTTCTATATTGGAGCAGAGGAAGTGAGTATGGAGAGCAGACCTCGGGAGCTAATGGAGTTTCTTCCATTAGTGGTAATGATATCTGGGACCGTATCCTCACCTTCAAGAAATTGGAAGGTGAATGGATCCATAAGTCATGGGCAAGGTTTAATGAACTGATCAATTAATGCCCAAATCATGACATTCCCAACATAGCTCTCCTTGACTATTTCTACAGAAGTCTTGGTCCTGGAAACAAGAGGTTGGTTGACCAACTCATTCCAGGAGGCACTGCGAAACAACCATATGTAATAGCAGCCCAACTGCTTAATCAAATGGCTGAAACGAACCAAGAAGTAGAAATAGACTTTATGTTGGCCACCCTAATGACTCAGATGGATGAGTTGGCTAAAAAGATGGTGAAAATCAAAATCCAGTGTAAGAGAAAGGATAAATACATCCCTCCTCATAAGCGAAGAAGTCTCAAGGACAATGAGGTTAAACGCCTTGAGGGAATGCTATCAATCATTATCCACAAGGTGACTGAGCAAGATAGAGAGCTGAAAGGAATGAAGGAAGACATTGAAGGAATGAAGTGGATGATTTGGTCTCATTCCAAAGCTGTCCAACTGCTCGAGGACCTGATGAGTAATCCGATGCCTCAACTCCATCAACAGAGAAACAGGGGGTGGCCTAATGAGGACCTGGCCAACCCCAACAACAAAACTTGAGCAAATATTTGTGTCATGCTACGACGGTAAATAAGGCGCTTCTTGGGAGGCAACCCAAGGTCTTAAACGTTTAAGATTTTACTTTTATGAATAATGGTGTGTTGTGTTGTAGGTTAAAACGAGGAAAGTGCGGAAAACTTTAGGTTGGCGAGCAGAAAGTCCACTCCGCGAGTCACCAAACATGTTTGCGAGTCTGACTGGATCCGCCGTTTGGCTCAATACGAGAGTCATATAGAGCCTGTAAAACTCGGTGGACTCGAAAAGCAACTCAGCGCATCGCTAACAAGTTTGACGATCTCGATGCAGACTTCCAAATTCACCCACTGAAAATTGAAGACCTCTGAAGAAAGGGCTGGAGAAATGACCACTCGGCGTATTGCCGAGTAGGTTGGCGAGTGCGACTAACATCGCCGAATGGACACAAATTGAACAACATATAAGACCAATAGTCACACTTCTTCGTTCTTTCTCACTTTCACAATCCATAACTTCACACCAAGGTAGTAATTTACATTTTCTCACTTTAAATTAGTATTTTAGTAGCAGATTAGTGCTTGGAACTCAGATTTTCGTTGCCGCCTAGCATTACAACTTTGTTTACTCAGCGAAAAGGTTAGTTTATGAAAACTCTTCATCCGCCCTCGAAAAGATAGACCTTATCTGCAACCTAGGAGTCCACTAAGGCGTGTTAGATCTCTCTGATATGAGTAGACATTTTCGAGTACCTACTTCTGTTTTGTAAGTTGGGGCCTATTTGCTTTTACTATTGGACTTCATTTTTCACTCTGCTTACTTTGAATCTAAATGTGGTAAACTATGCATAATGGGTGTTGACCATGAATGGGTGCTATGGTTCTGGGCTAAATTTCATTGATGCTTGGTTTAATTTTGCTTTTGAGGTTTGTGCGATTGATTTTGAAAAGTGAGTTGAATCTCAGGCACGTTAAGTCAGTCGGCGAGCTGAGTTGATCTTGGTGAATCACTCAGCGGTTCGTCCCTAGACCTAAATCGCCTCTAAATTCTTATCTTAAGTGTTGTGGGTTCTGTAACTTTCTGCCGACATACTTATGATCGCCAAAGAGGTTTGGCGATTCGCTGATTAGATTGGCGAGTCTGTCTGAAATTTTATGCTATAATATAATTACTCACTATTCTCTCACTGACGTTTTGCAGATATGGCCAAAAAACTGACTAGATGGAGGGAGAAAGGAATTGTGATCATAGAAAATACACCTCCACCCAGGGGGCAAGGCTACCACAACTTCAAAAAGAAAGGGAAAGGGCAAATCCCTTGAATTATCTGACGCAAGCTCTGACAGCACATGCTTCTACCCTACCGAGCCACCCACATATAACAGTGAGAGTACAGAGTCTGACGAAGATTACCAGACAGAGGCAAGAAGGGCTGAGTCACGATCCAAAAGGATACATGATCCATATCGGATCAGAGATAGTCAATCCACCACTACAACTCCTCTAGCTCCAAGGCAAGCATTAGTGCTGGCACATCCAGTACAAGGACCCAATCATGGATCAATGAATAGATCAAAAGCGGATGTTCTGAGGACGAGCATTGAGGAGAAACGACTTTCCATAGATAGGGTTATTGATAGGTATCCAAAAGTGATGGAGTGCCTGAAATATCTAATTCCAGATCTTCACAAAACATCGCGGCTCTTACATACCAAGCTGGGTTAGAGAGTTTTACGATGCATACAATGCATTAGTACCTCAACGGAAAAGGCTAGTCTCATTTTTTAAAGCAGTTGACCACGTGGTTGTCAGAGGAAGGAAGGTAGCCTATGACAGTGAAACTATCAACAGAGCTTTGGGAATGTCCGATAAGATTAATGACCACTCCCAGCACTTTATCAGGACACAGAAGCTGGATGCAACGAAAAAGTGGTTATCCTCGCTAGTCTCAGATGATAATGCTCCAACATGGTTAACAAAAGGAGTTCCAATTGAGAAGAAAAATCTGAACATAGCTGCATGGTACTGGTTCAGATTCATCAGCAACACAGTTATGCCATCACAGAATGAATCAATTCTTCGTCATGCTAAGGCAACTTGTCTTGGATGCATCATGGAAAAAACCAGGATAAATCTTGGGAAGATCATTTCCTATGAAATCCATATGCATGCAAAGCAGGGCCAGACATCTCTCCCTTTCCCCGTATTAATCACTGAATTATGCAAAAGAGCCCAGGTGCTTGGAGATGCAACAAAGGATGTGGAATTGGCTGCCACCGCCTCCACCAATATTCAAAAGATTGAAGCCGAATATCCTAAGGACTAGGCAGAAAAGAAACAGAAGGAAGTTGTGACCACTAGATCTATACCTGCAGAGGCATCTTTGCCTACTCCGGCTCCTAGGCCTTCAACTGCTATTTCCCTCTGTGAACCGATCACTCAAGCATCTTTTATCCGAGTGGGACAGCTTTCCCAAACCGCTAATTGCCGGACCGCCAACATAGAGAGCTCCATTCCAGGCATGATTCAGGTTGCCCTCGACAATGCTGTGAGACCACTGAGTACTACTATTGATGCTCTAGAGGCCAGGATGTTAGTGTGTGAGCACGATCAAGGAGCCACAGAGGAAGTAACAGTTGTAAAGGCCACTATTGCAGAGCTGAAGAAAGATGTGGACTACCTAAAGTCCATTGATATATCCATGATCTTTGGAACAGTGGAAGTTCCAGATGCGCCCGAAATGCCTCAGAATGCCGCAAGACATGGAGATAGAATGGAGCATATAGCTGATCCTGAATTGGAGGCAGAATTTGACGAAGAGATATTTGAGGAAGCTACAGCAGATGACATAGCCGAGACTGAAGAAATCATAATAGATGATGCTATGAAAGCTTCTTTAGCAAAGTCTCCTGCTACGGGATCCAGTGGAGCTGGTCCTTCTAGTGGTCACTCCGGATACTGATGCCCAGACAGATGGAGCGACAGATTAGCCAGGATCACCTCTTTACCTCCCTCTTTGTCTTTCTTTACTTTGCCTTTTGGATTCTGTATTATTTGCATTTGAGGACATACACTTTTGTTTATGGTGTACATTTGTGTTATCTGTTCTTAATTGTGTTTTTTAAAAATAAAAAAATTACTTTGCGATTGTTTGAGCTTGTGGCTCCGCTTATTCTTAATTGCAGATGATTTTGACCCTTTTTGAAATTTTTTGAATTTTTCACACATTTTTTCCACCCCTCGTGAGTTGAATGTGACTGTTCTTTTGCAAAAAATTGAGTCCCGATTTCGATCAATACAGATGACTTGAATAGTGCTCTCAATTGAACGAACATGAATGTATGGCTATGACGAGGCCAAATGAAGTTGCATAGAAAATATGTGAACTCTTTGCATCTCGTTGTGATTAGCCATTTATCGAATCGATTCTATTGTAATGACCATTGCACACTAGTGAAAGTGTGTAGTCTTATTTGACTTAAGTGTCGATGCCTTGTGTGATTAGCTTGCTTTGAACTATGCATGAATAAACCTAGAATTGTCCCTATTAGTCGGATTGATTTAGAAAGGTGTCCTCTTGAAATGATCTTAGGCAACTTTAAAAGTGTGAGCCAAATTTGACATATACCTCTTTTGTGGCCTACCCGTGAGCATGTGAAACTCTTTAGAACACCCTTTGAGACTTACCTTTCTTTTGAAGAACCTTGATGAACCCTAGACCTTACTTGACCCACTACCTACAATCCTCTTAATTTGTGATTTAGTGAATAGCCTACTTAGGCCAAAAGCCTAAGTTGGGGGTGTGGTAAAAAGGAAAAGGCAAAGACAAGAAGTGCAAGAAAAAGTCCCCCCCTAGCCCATGGGATTGCATAAGTGGAAACACCTTTAATTTCCTTAAAAAGACTGTGGAATAAGGTACAAAAGAAATCGGGTTTCCAAGCAAGCCATGAAAGTGAATAAACAAGTGACTTAGAAGCATTAGAAAAAGAATTGATAAATGAGGAGAAGAGAATGCCTTGAGAATACCACATCCCACGAGGAACGAGCCATTGCGCCTAAATGACAATACCTTTGCACTCATCCTAATTACAAGCCTTAGAAAGACCATTTTGATCTTGACTAAGCCGAATCAAAAGTCGATTGGAAAATAAGGGCAAACCTATGGGTGAAAGCATGCATCGTGTTCCTCTTTTTGAGTGTGAGCACTGCATCTGATTCCTAATCTTGAGTTGATTAACCTTTGTGTGTGAATATGGAATCATTCATCATGTGAGGGTATTTAGATACTTTTTGTCGAGCTTGAACTCACACAAGTAGAAATTATTGCGAGCATGAGAATCTCTGGTAATAGTGTGTCACAACTTGAATCTTTGAGTGCACAATTAGCTTTGCATAAGTAATTTGAATCTTGTTGTGTATATTCATGATTGAGTCTTGTGTAGCACTATTTGAGACACCCTTTTTGAACAGCTGAACTTGAGTTTGCTTGAGGACAAGCAAAAGTTTAAGTTGGGGGTGTTGATTTTAGGGCTTTATTTTGATAGAAATAGTGTCCTCGAATGCTTATTCTGTCCCAATATCTAATGAAAACTCATAAGTTTTAGGAATTTTAAGTTTTAGTGGAAGCATTGACACTTAGGCGCAAAAAGAAACAAAAAGGCTGAAAAGAACGAAGAAGCTCAAGCATGAGCATTGCCAAGAACCTTTGGCGATTCACCGAAAGGATAGACTCCACCCTTTGTTCCAGTATGCGAAGCCCTGAAGGAAGAGGATCAAAAAGGCGATAAAAGGAGCAGTCGACGCTTCGCTGAATAGTTCTGCGATGCAGTACTATACCGCCCAATGG
Source organism: Solanum verrucosum (assembly GCF_900185275.1). NCBI lineage: Eukaryota > Viridiplantae > Streptophyta > Magnoliopsida > Solanales > Solanaceae > Solanum > Solanum verrucosum. The sequence goes on from NW_026020239.1 coordinate 382,514, forward strand.
TCCAGAATGTGAAGAGGCTGAAGGCAAGCATGAAACGGCGATGAATCAGAAGAAGGGCGAGTCATTCGGCGGCATCGACTAACTTCGCCAAAATATTCGCCAGCGCTATTTTCTGAAGTCTATAAATACCGAACTTGTTATTAATTTTAGAGAGTCAAACTTTTATTTTAATTCCCATAATAGAATAGTACTTTTTGGATACTTTTCTCTCTAGTTTGGAGAGGGTTTTTGGGAGACTTGAAGAAAGAAAGATACCATCTTCCCCAAGTTGGAAGTGGGTCTTCTCCATTATTCTTCCTTTGCTTAAATCAAATTTTAATTTCTCATACCTATTTGATTTTACTATCATTTTAGGTGTATTTTGTTATTTCTTGATGTGTGGCTAAAAACCCCATTCTTGGGGTGTGATTTAGCAAATATGTGTTGATATTATTGTTGGGTCTTGCTTACTGATAGGTTAGATGTAGTTTAATGGTGATTTCACCTAGTGGTTGTGGTTTAATCTAAAGGATTTGTAGTTACTAATACAAAACCAACCATGTGTTTTCGGCTTGCCCGAGAGGGAGGTCGCGAAACCAAGACCACTAGATTGATGGCCTAAGGAGTCGGTCGACATGAGGTTCATCCCGAGAGGGTGAGCCCTAGTCCCATATCCTAGCACTCAACTTGAGAGAGTGAGTGGGGTATGGCGTAGGCTGGTCTTCATGCGACAAATGGATGTCCGAGAGGAACGCATTTGTAACGGTTAAGTTGCCCGAGAGGGAACTTATTTCATTTAAAGCTTAGCATAGTCACTATTATCTTACAAATTTCCTTTCAAAAGCGTGTACCCAACTACTTATCTCAGGTTATATTGTGGTCACACCCCAAGAACATTTCCCCATACTTCATTTTCTTCTTAATTTTTGCTATTTTTACTAATTGTGACAAAACCCTCAAATTGATATTTGACACTTTCGTGTCACCTCCTTTAATTTACCATGTTTTTGTTCATTAATGTCTTTAGCTACGACTAGTTAGAGCTTAATTTTATTTTTCTATCAATTTTCAAAACCACTCCCTTGGGACACGACCCTAACCTTTAGTTGGGTTACTATATATCGACGATCATAGACACTCATACCGTAGGTTAGTGTCATTGGTCACTATAAGCATCAAAAGGTTACTTTTGCTTTTATTTGTAGAATTAAGTGTTAAATATAAATTGTTCAGAAGTCCCCTGGGAAGGATAACTCATTTCTTAAAGAATCTATATTACTTGCGCGACCACGTACACTTTTGGGTGCCGCTGCAGGGGACTTAGAAATTGATTTATATTCAATCTTCTTAAGTCTACAATTAAAATATTCAGGTATTAATTACTTGATCTTAGCTTGTTTATTGCAGGCACTTGATTCTCAGGTCTGGCTCGAAAAGGAGAACTTGTTGAACCTTACAACAAGCCCGAAAGAGTTTTACGCCAGCGCAGGAAATGGCGAATCAAGGACGACATGGAGAATTGGGGTTAGGTATTCCAGGAAACATTGATGATGATAATCAAGACAACCTGAATAACTCGAAAAATGTGAATAACCAAAGAAACCCGAATAACCAAGGAAATATGAATAACCAAGGAGTACCGCCTATCATACCCACAAGACCAGTCCGTGATGTGGCAATCCCACTCACAGCCAATTTGGCATCTAGTATTAGGAAACCTCCATCGGGGGGTAGATTTGAACTAAAGCAGAGCATGGTACAAATCCTCCATTCTAATGGGCAATTCACGTGTCTCCCCCATGAGGATCCTCAAATCCACCTTAGGAACTTCATATATATTACTGATACATACATCCTAATTGGAGTCTCATCGGACTATGTGAAGTTGACGTTATTCCCATACTCATTGTTAGGAGCCATAAGGCGTTGGTTAGATTCTGAGCCACCAAATTCCATCACTACTTGGGATTCTCTAGCAAAGAAGTTCTTGAGTCGATTCTTCCCATCCAAGAAACCCGCTAAGCTGAGGAGTGAGAGAATAAGCTTTTCTCAAAATCAAGGGGAGGACATGTACCAAGCATGGGCGCGTTTCAAACAAATGTTGAATACTTGCCCACACCACATGCAAACTAATGAGGTACTTGCTCACACTTTTTTGAGGGTCTAGATTATAATGCTCGTTCACTTCTTAATAGTGCAGCAGGTGGACATGCCCGAGCTAAAACATGTGAAGATTTGTTTGAATTACTCGATAAACTCTCAGAAGGGAACCAAGGGTATGAGGAGTAAATGCCTAGAACCACAATCCAAAAGGCTGCGGGGATCTTAGATGTAGATCAAGCTACTGCCATAAATGTCAAACTAGATGCAATGCAACTTAACATGACCTTACATTTTAAACAAATGGCTCTAAACCATACACTGGTAAATGTTGTACAATAGGCAGTCAATTGGTGTGAGGTATGTGGTGGTGGAACTCATGAAACAGATCAATGTGAGGCAAATCCAGATTCCGTAAACTATGTGGAAAATGCACAAAGGGGTAGAGTTCAGCAAAATTATGGTAAAACTTACAACCCTAGTTGGATGAACCATCCTAACTTCTCATGGGGTGGGAACCAAAACCAAAATCAGGCGCAAGGGGCTAACCAATACCATTCTGAAGGGGCTGGGCAATAATACCAACATCCTAACCAAGGCCCAAATCCTAGTGCACAAAAAGTGGGGATGACCAATGAAGAGCTACTCCAAAAGATCATGACTGAAATAGGGACCAAATTAAATGCTTGAATAGATAAGTAGGATGAGAACATCACAAAAATCCAAATGTCCCAATTGAGTTTAGAGAAACAAGTTGCGCAAGTAGCTAATTCTCTGAACTTGCGTCCCCAAAGTGGGCTGCCCGGTGATACTGAACCCAACCCAAAGCAATTGCAAGCGGTAAGTACTAGAAGTGGGTTACATTTAGAGGAACTAGCTCCAAAGTAGAGAGATAGTGAGGTAAGTACCAAAGAAAAGAAAGTGGAAGAGTAGTAAAAAGCTCCAATGTTGAGGTACCCATTCCTCAAAAGAAATTACCACCTTCGTTTCCACAAAGGCTCAAAAAGTAGAATGTAGATGAATGCTTCGGTATGTTTCTCTCTCTCCTTAAATAGGTTCACATTAATCTGCCTTTGGTTGACATTTTGCAAGGTATCCCGAAGTATGCTAAATACGTGAAGGATATTGTGGCTAGCAAGAGAAGTCTCACAGAGTATGAAAATGTAGCACTTACTGAGGAGTGCAGCTCTAGGATCCAAAATAGACTACCCAAAAAGTTAAAAGATCCAGGTAGTTTTATTGTGCAGATTAATATTGGGCAACATGTTCATGCTCGCGAATTGTGTGATTTAGGGGCAAGTATAAATCTGATGCCCTTGTCATTGTGTCAAAAGCTTGGGTTGGGTAGTCCAAAACGAACCACTGTTATTCTCTAACTTGCTGATAGATCCATTGCTAGGACAAATGGGGTGGTAGAAGATGTGTTAGTTCAAGTAGGTTCTTTGATTTTTCCTGTGGATTTTGTGGTATTAGATTCTGAACCGGATTATGAAGTCCCATTCATTTTGGGACGACCATTTTTGGCCACGAGTAGGGAATTGATTGATGTAGCAGTTGGTCAATTGACTATGAGGGCACATGGTAAGGTAGAGGCATTTGATGTTTACTGCGCTTTAAAATTACCTTCTATTTATGAATAATTGTCTGTTATTACTATGGTTGATCGCATAGTAGAATCACAAGTAGTGGTGCTCGAAGATCTCTTAGAGAAAATGTTAGTAGGTTATGGAGTAAATGGAGATAGCGAGGCCCAAGAGATAGAGACATGTTTGAATCTGGCAATCATAGAGGCTGACACACATATAATAGAGTTATTAGATCGTGAGTTAGGAACACCACCCAAACCCTCCATCGAAGAAGCCCCCGAACTGGAACTGAATACATTGTCGGCTCACCTCAGGTATGTATTTTTGTGTACTAATAAAACTTTTCCTGTTATACTTTCTGTAGAGTTTTCTAAAATGCAGGTTGATGCATCATTGAGGATCCTAAAGAGAAGAAAGAAGGCGATTGGATGGCAAATGGCTGATATTCATGGGATTAGTCTGGTGTTATGTATGCACAAAATCCACATGGTAAACCAAATTTACAAGATCAACGTCGACTACATCCTTTGATGAAAGAAGTGGTAAAAAAGGAAGTAATAAAGTGGCTAGATGCTGGAATTGTGTACCCAATCTCTAATAGTAAGTGGGTAAGTCCGGTACAATGTGTTCCCAAGAAGGGAGGTATGACAATGGTAAGGATAAAAAAGAATGAATTGATTCCTACTAGAACAGTGACCGGATGGAGAATTTGTATGGATTACCAGAAACTAAATGATGCTACCCGGAATGATCACTACCTTGTTCCCTTCATTGATCAGATGGTTGTCCAACTAGCAGGGCAAGAGTACTATTGTTTCTTATATGGGTATTCCGGTTACAACCAGATCTTAATTGCCCTTGAGGATCAGAAAAAGACCACGTTCACTTGTCCTTATGGTACCTATGCTTTCAAACGCATGCCATTCGGACTTTGCAATGCATCGGTGACTTTTCAAAGGTGTATGATGGCCATTTTTCATGATATGGTGGAAGACTTTGTGTGGTTGTTCATGGATGATTTCTCCGTCTTTGGGAAGTCTTTTAAGGTATGTCTTCAGAATCTTGATAAAGTACTTGCAAGATGTGAGGACACTAACTTAGTTCTAAACTGGGAAAAGTGTCATTTTTTGGTTAGAGAGAGGATAGTGTTGGGACACAAGGTGTCTAAGTCTGGTTTAGAGGTTGATAAGGCCAAGGTAGAAATTATTGAAAAATTACCTCCTCCCATTTCTATAAAAGAGGTGTGTAGTTTTCTTGGTTATGTAGGCTTTTACCGGCGATTCATCAAGGATTTTTCAAGATTACAAGACCTATGTATAGTCTTTTGGGGAAGGAGGTGAATTTTGACTTTGATGAGATGTGTTTGAAAGCTTTTAAGATGTTGAAGAGGAACTTAATTGAGGCTCCCATCTTAATTGCTCCTGATTGGGAATTACCATTTGAACTCATATGTGATGCAAGCGACGTAGAAGTGGGTGCATTGTTGGGACAAAGAAAGAATAAAGTGTTCCACTCGATCTATTATGTAAGCAAGATCCTTGACTCTACACAAGCTAATTACACAATGACTGAGAATGAGATGCTATCTTTAGTGTTCTCCTTCAACAAGTTCAGATCGTATTTGGTAGGTACTAAAGTGATTGTTTTTACTGACCATGCAGCTATTAGGTACCTATTCAACAAGACGGATGCTAAACCAAGACTGATTCGATGGATATTGCTCCTCCAAGAATTTGACCTTGAGATCAAAGATAGGAAAGGTACTGAAAATCATATAGCGGTTCACTTATCCAGGTTGGAAGATTTTTCCCATGTGAATGAAGGTGAGCAAATCCGGGAAGAATTTCCGGATGAACAATTGATGGCATTAGATATCTCTCAAGTGCCATGGTATGCAGACATTGTGAATTTGATGGTAAGTGGAGATTATCCTCCGGGAGCTACCACCTAACAAAAGAAAAAGCTCAATCATTATGCTAAGTTCTATATCTGGGATGAACCATTCTTTTCCAAGCAAGGTGTGGACCGGGTAATGAGAAGATGCATTCCGGAGTCTGAGGTTCACAAAGTGCTCAAAATTTGTCATGCTAGACCATATGGAGGTCATAATAGAGGAGAGCGCACTTCTCATAAGGTACTACAATCTGGTTTCTTTTGGCCCTCGTTATTTAAAGATTGTATTGCTTTTGTGAAGGGTTGTGATAAATGTCAAATGTTGGGTACTATTTCAAGAAAACATGAGATGCCGCTAAGTAACATTTTGGAGGTGGAAATCTTTGATGTGTGGGGTATTGACTTCATGGGCCCCTTCCCACCATCTAGTGGAAACCAATACATCCTTGTGGCTGTGGATTACGTGAGTAAATGGGTTGAGGCTGTCGCTCTTCCTTCAAATGATTCAAGGGTGGTGATAAAGTTCATCAAGAAGGACATCTTCACTCGCTTTGGCACTCCAAGAGCAATCATAAGTGATGGAGGTAAACATTTCATTAACCATCTAGTTAAAAATCTTGATGCTAAGTATGGTATTCATCATAAAGTTGCTACGCCTTACCATCCTCAAACGAGTGGCCAAGTAGAAGTTTCGAATGGAGCGGTGAAGCAAATTCTGCAGAAAATCATGACTGCACAGAGGAAAGATTGGTTCGAGAAGTTAGATGATGCGTTGTGGGCATATAGGACTGCTTATAAGACACCAATAGGGACTTCTCCCTATCACATAGTCTTTGGTAAAACATGTTGTCTTCCGGCAGGATTAGAACATCAAGCTTATTGGGCAATCAAGAGGTTGAATTTGGACCCCGAGCTAGCCGGTAAAAAGAGAGTGAATCAGTTGCATGAACTTGAGAAGTTTAGGCTCCACGCGTATGAGAATGCCAAGCTTTACAAGGAAAAGATGAAGAGGTGGCATGTCAAGCACATAGTTGCTCAAACTTTCACCCCCGGAGAAAAGGTACTACTATTTAACTCTAGATTGAGGTTATTCCCCGGAAAACTAAGATCTAAATAGAGTGGTCCTTTCAAAGTGGTAAGAATGACACAACATGGGGTTGTTGAACTTAAATGTGAGACTGTCCCTACTTTCTTGGTAAATGGGCAATGAGTAAAATACTACTTACTTTGGTGTAGATTCAGATCGTGATCGAGTTAAATCAAGTGCTACATAGAAGGCAACCCATGAACAATATGTAATAGTTAGGTAGTCGTTTTTGAATTTTGAAGTTTTGTTTTAGCGTAGTTTCAATTCTTAGAATCTAGGAATTACTTTTAACTATTAGTTTTAGCTAGATAGGATTTTTCATTATTTGTAACTTAGCTTGTAATAGTGAAAAAAGAAAAAAAAACTGAAGCCAGGCTCACTGGCAGGCGCGCCGCGCATGGCATAAAGATTCAATGAGGTTGTTAGGGGGCTACGCTGGCGCGTCTCCCCTCCATCGTGCCTCAACCCAGATTTTTAAAATTCGGGTTTTTACCCGGATTCAACCCGACCCACTCCCCTTAAATCCCTTAAACATCCATTCAACTCCCATTCTCACCAAATTCAACCGACCCACACTCCCCCAAAATTCTCTCCAACTCTTCTTCTTCTTCTCACCTTTCATCTTCAAAAAACCTCCATTTAACACCACAAACCTTTCTTCTCCCCAACCACCCACTATAAAACCTCAACACCCATAACTCCAACACTACTTTCCACACTTCTCTTTTCCTCCCAATTTTTTTCTCCATATTTTCCCTCACCCACTGCCTAATCCAAACAGCACCCCCCCTCTAATTTTGATTTTTTGCTTTTTCTCTATTTTTGTTCTTCTTTACAAGTTGTAATGGCACCAAAAGTGAAAAATGTGGCGGGTTCTAAGCGGAGTAGGAAGGGGGAAGCATCCGGGTCTGGAAATCGGGAACCAGTACGAAAATTTGGGAAAAAGGCGGTGGAGCGGTATGGTTGAGAATGGTTTGACAGTCAACACGAACCGAAGTACATGGGCGAGGAGTACGTCCATGAGGTAAGGTTGCAGTCTCACTTTCCTGTTATTTATCGGACTATGCTTGAGTTGGGGCTGAGATTTTTTTTTATCATCCGGGAGATTGTAATTTGTCTTTAGTTCGTGAGTTTTATGCAAATTGGCTCACTGAAACTAAGTATAAAATTGTTCCTATTAGAGGTAAGGATGTGATGTTCAATGCTACGATACTAAATGAATTTTTGGGGACCCCGAATTGTGATTCTGATGATTTTAATACATTGAAGGATAAACCTCCTTATAGGGATATCCGACATACTTTATGTGGGGTAGAGTCCACGGCTAGGTGGGAGCTTAGCAAGGATACTGGGAGGCATAATACCCTCCATTTTTCTAATTTCAATCAAGTTGCTAGGGTGTGGCTAAAGATAGTGTGTAGTGTGCTACTACCCGCAAATCATTTGACAGAGGTAACAAGGGATAGGGTGGTGTTGGTTTATATGCTGATGAAGGGGATGCCCATTAATGTAGGGGTGATTCTTAGACTGGACATGATGAAATTTTAGAATAATATGAGGTGGCTTTTGATCACCCGGTTTTTGAGGGCCCGGGGTATTGAGGAAGAGGCTGTGGACCTAACTATTGCATTTCACCCATATATGATGGGTAAGTTAGTTGATGTGACTCGAACAAAGGCACTAGACACTTCCCATGGACCTGTCTTGTCTACCCAAGAGAGGCAATCTCGTGATGATAGTGTCATGGCAAGAATGTTCGATATGGCAGAGCTGCAACTGCGGATATGAGGACGCCCGATTACAGATGAGGAGATGGAAAACCTGGCGGATTGCTATCCTTTGACCGAGAGTGCAACGTCCTTATGCATGACTGGTCCCGCATTTCTAGAGCCTCTGGATGATGAGGCTACTGTTGATAAGGTGATGGATGATGAGGAAGATGATGCTAATGATGAGGAAGCGAATGCCTTGATGGTGTTTGATCGCGGTGACGACTAAGCCTAGAGGCCCGAGGGGTATTCCTAACTCTATACTTTGCTTTAATTGTGCACTGAGGACAGTGCTTATTTTTAAAGTGTGGGGTGGGGTAATATGCCTCTGTTGTATATAGATGTTTATTACTTTATCGAGTCTAGTGTTAGTTTTTAGTTAAATTTTTAAATATTTTTTATTTTGGGTTCCTCAACGTTTGTTTTCCGTACTTTTTCTGAGAATTGTCCCTTTGAGCCGACTAGGACTAGTTTATTGCTTTATTGAGTTTTAGAGTCGTCATAGGAGTGACAGTTCCCAATGATGGATGGATGATGACCGTCTTAAGGGAAAATTAGTCACATAGAGGAGTAGGATTGAGAAACCAACCTTGGTCTTTTGAAACTATGTCCGAAAAAGTTAGCCAAACGTCATGGGTAGCCACAAATGGAAAAGTGCAATAGAGTGTTAACCTTGTAACAAGAATGTGTTCTTAGTTTTGACTCAAAATAAAAATAAATGGGCTTAATTGTGTAATGATACCGTAATGCAAGTTGTAGGAGCATGTTAGTTGATCTATCCTTATATATGTCATGATGCCATGTGTGGTGAGTGTTGATTGGTTCTTGCTTAACTTGATATCTAGAACTTGCCTTATGTGTGTTGAATTAGTAGCTTGTATGACTAAGGGAATGTGATGGAGGCATTTCTTTGATTTAACCAATTCTTGACTCTACTTGTATGCCGACCATTGAAATTATCCCTAGTGAAGGCTCATTGAGCCTTTAGCCTTGTGTGTTGATAAGCCACGTGATAAGTCGAAACCTGTTTGTTCGATACCAAGTTCTTTTGATTCTAATAAAATCCTTAATGCACTATGTTAAGAAGAAGGGTTGAAAAGTATTGATTCATTAAAGAAAGGGTGAAATGCTAAATTGTGTGGAAAAGAAAAGGGTAAGTAAGAACTCTGTTTTGGCCCTGGTCCTTAGTGACAATTTGCACCTCAATTCAATTGAGGGTGGCTATTTCAGAAATATGCTCTAATCATTGGCCCTAGTCCTACTAAGGATAATGTGTACTTTACTCGGACCTTAAAATCTAGAGTGAGGGTGGCTAGTGCAAAAACATGTAAAAATAAATAAATAAATAAAAAATAATAATAAAAAAAATAAAAATAAAAATAAAAAAAAATAAAAAAATAAAATAAAATATATATATATATATATATATTTATATATATAAATGAAGGGCAAAGATGGAGCAACAAAAAGGGGTAAATAGTCATGAAGTGTGTACTAGGAGGAAAGAAAAGCTATAAAGGAGATTGTTGACAAAATAATGACATGTGCATTAGGGAGGTGTATTCACTAAAATGATTCCTAAATATTTCCTCCCTTACCTTAAGCCGACATTACAACCAAAAGAAAGTCCTCTTGATTCCTTGAGAAATATAATGCGAAGGTAATAATACACTATTGGCAAGCTTATGGTATGTTGAGAAAAGTAAGAACTTCTTTTGTGAGGGTGAGTTGATTGTTTGAAAAATAGGCCTTGTTGATATTGAAAATTGCTTGAGTGAAAGGCTTTACTAAACAAGAACAAGTGAGGGCATCCATGGCATGTGTAAGATTATCTGATTGATGTGTTTGTATGAGTTTGCATTAGCCCGGAAAAATAATAAGAGAGTCATTCTTCGAGCATGTGTGGTAACTTGATGTAAATGTATGAAATGTTGCATCCATTGTGAACTACAAGATCATGATTGAAAATGTTTGGTTGATTTTAAGGTGGGCTGATAAGTCCAAGGGTTGTGAAAAAGAGTTGATAGTCTAAAGATTGTTTGAGGACAAACAAAAGTCTAAGTGTGGGGTGGTGATCTTAGGCGTATTTATATGCCTAAGTTGTCAATATTTACCCATGAATTGATTGATGTAATGAATGATCTTGAGTATATTAGCTTGATTTTGTTATACTTTCTATGATTATTCATTAATACATGTGATTAGAGATTTCAGGAACTCTCAAAGAAATTGGAGGCAAATTGAAGAAAAGAGATGCAAGAGAGCATGAAAATCGGCTAAGAATGAATGCCCCGCACTGCTAGGCGCGAGGCGCCAGGGGCCAACATTCAGCGGCCTTTCTCAGGCGCTCTGAGAGGCGTGACGCGCCAAGGCCAAAAATTCTGGGGCCTTTCTCAGGCGCCCTAAGAGGCGCGACTTTCCAACACTGATACAACTGGAGAATGTTCGTGGGGTGATAGGAGGCACGACACGCCAAGGAAATCCCAATTTATCAAGCTTAAGTTGTGTTAAAAAGGATTCCTAGTTGATGTAGATTTTGTATCCAATTTTCCTAATCTTATAAATAGGCCCCTTGGGCTACATTGTAGGGTTCGACATTATTTTGGCGTGCAAGAGCAAGATTCATCTTTTGTAATAGGTTTTGATCTTCTAAACTCTTATATTTTCTGAAAATCGCATGAACAATTGTATTTTGTGGTTTTCTAATAGCATGAGTGGCTAAACGCCCTAGTTCTGGGGCTGTAGCTACGAATGGATTGTTGATTATTAAAGGCTTTATGAATTAATTCTTGGTTGTCATTATAAGTTACTTCTATATTCTTGTTTTAGTATTTTATGCTTGATCACCATAAGATAAATACATTGTATACTCTTAAAATCGAGAGAGAAAGGATTAGATAGACCAGAGAATATAGAGAGCTCAATCGACCCATTTGATTGAGGTGATTTGTGTTTAGGAGTGACGTTCGTACGAACTTGCTTGGTTACGAAATAGGATGTAATATAAATGATCGCCAGTTAGTCTATTTATCCCTACTCAATGATGTAGTTAGATAGCTAACTGGAGTAGGCGACTAGAGGTGTGTAGCCCAACTCATACAATTAAACTTATAAACCAGTATGTTGACAGCTGAAATTCGGTCTAAGCCAATAATATGATACATGAGATTCATTGCATGCCGCAGCCATGGAATATTCCTTTACTTGCTTGAAACTTCATCTTAAAGTCGTTCACATTTAGTTCCGTTAATTTAGTTCATAATTAGTAGTAGTTAACAATCAATCATCAACTCTTGAAAAGGTGACTTTGACTTTTATTTGTAGAATTAAGTGTTAAATATAAATTGATCATAAGTCCCTTGGGAACGATAACTCGTTTCTTAAAGAATCTATATTACTTGCGCGACCACGTACACTTGCGTGTACACTGGGGAGCAACATTTACTAAGAGTAGTGTGCGATTCTTTTGTTTATTTTTGGTAATTTCTGGTTGATTTTCTCATTTTATACATGACAAGATTCTATGCCAATGGCTATTTTTGTTCGCAAAGTGACAAGGTTCTGATTCTAAGATTGTTTCTTCTTCTCTAAATACATTGGTCATTTTCAGTAACGGTATGTGGTTTGACATGGCTGTCGAATTCAGGTAAATAGTGTGACTATTTTATTTTGTAAGTTTTAGCCGTCTGGTTATTGATAGTCCTTATTTGAATAATCGGCGTCCCCTTTACTGTTTCTTTTTCTGTTCCTTTGGAAAATTTAAGTTTATTAGTTTATTTTGTCCCCCACATTTGTTGAGTGTTGTAATAGGACTCATTTATACTTGATTTCATTCATAATATATAGATTAAGTTCACCATCTAAGGTTCCAATCATTATTCAAAATGTAAATGACTAACTCACATCAGATTAGTTAGGAACTTTGTTTAATTTCCGAAAATGATAAAGTATTTGTATCATTATGTTCATTGATTTAACTTGAGGTTGTGCTAATTTTTATCTTTGTTTTTGTTTTTGCACATTTACACTTGGGAGCGCACTTGGAGTTGTGACATAACTCCATCTCTGTCCAAATCAGCGAAGCGCCTACGTTATCGCTTGTGTCTAACAGCCTTCATCGCGTCAATAGTGTCCAACGTTTCCTTCTCGCTTCAAAGTTTTCACGTTCTTTATATCATATATGTGTTATTATCTTTAGGCTAACATTTTACCCATGAGTATTTCCTTTATATTTATGCTATACTTTTATTTTGTTTGGGTTTGTACGAATCAACTAAAAACGGTGGTAAGACGTAGTTGCCCACCTCACTTTCCTCTAGTTATTGGGTTTATTATAGTTATTTAATTTAGAATGACATTTTTTCAACTAAGTTGTATTTGTTACTTGACACATTTTGGTGCTTATGAAAACATATCTTTTTTAAAGAAGTTTAACTTGGCAATAATGTTTTCGAATGTCATGAATCTATTTTCAGATTTTTCTCTTTTAAAAAAGTGTTTAAAGTGCCACTTTTGGTAACCTAAAGTGTAGATTTCGATGGTTCAAAGTGCAGATTTTTAAAGTTGAAAGAAATGCAGATTTTGAGGTTAAAGATTTCACTCTTTTGAGGGCTTAATGGTGTGGTATATTATGTCTCAAAATGCGGCGTTTTGAGCCCCAAAGATGCAGAATTTTGAACTTAAAGGGTGTAAAATTTGAGTGAAAAAGTGCAGTTTTTTTTAATCTCAAAACAAGCCCCTTTTTTTGGGAAGTTTGAAATGCAGATTTTGGTAAGAATGCAAACTTGGAGAGATAAACCCTCTCCTTTTAATTCCTTTTACAATGCAGATTTTTTTTTAGTATAAAAATATGGTTTTCTTTTAACTTAAAAAATGCTACTTTTCAAAGACCTAGTGTGCAGAATTTTAGTGCAAAAGTAAAAAAAGAGTGCAAGTTTGAAATATACATATGTATATAAAACGCTATACTTTGAAATTTGAAAGGTGCATTAGTTTGGGGGTCCAAAAGTGCTCTAAATGCACTTTTGAAAGGAAGAAGTGCACTATTTTAAGAGGGAAAAACAAATATTATAGTTTTGTTAAAATTATTGTTATACGGCTTAAGTTATTTGTTCCGAGAAGGAACAAATATTTAATAGTTATACTTATCAACACTCACTAAGGCATTTATGATAAGAAAAACGTATCATTTAAAATTATCAAATAAATTTGAAACTAGTTTAAAGGCTAAATCAATTACCTTTAGAAATTACTTATTGCTAAGACATTTACCTTTAGGCATACATATTTATCCTAAAATAAGTAGGAGAGTAGGCCTATATATTTAACAAAATACATGTAACTATAGAATAAAATCCCAATAGTTAGGCCTACTTTATATTCTTTTGACATCACCCTTTTATGAAGAAATTATATTTACTATTATTACTATCTCTATTTTATAAATCACATATTGCTAAAATATTTTAATCTCTTAACATGCTATTTTCAATATTTTAGATATGTCACCGGGTTAAAAATATAAGGTACATGCATATATATGTCATGCACATAAAGTTATGAATTTTATATTATTTTTAAATAACCTATTATTTTTATCTACTATCCCTTTTACAAATGTTACTTTTTTTTTTATAATTTATAAATCCCTACACTTTAACATACACATTATTTTACTACATGTTTACTCCTAGTTACTATCTCATTTTATTTTTATTTTCTTTCACATCTTAATTCTATATATAAATAAAATGACAAATTTTCATATGTTTAAACTAAACATTTATTTTGGATACATTTATATAGGACACATCCATATCTTCAACATATAAAATTGTTATATATTTAAGCATATTTATTTAGGGGACCTGTTAGAGTGACCATTGTACCTATGATCTTGGCAGAAATATTTCGATCATTATCTCTCTGCTCTAGACGATATGATCACTTTAAGGGAAGTAACCCATTGCTACAGATTTGGGCGTTGGAAGACTTCTATCAAAGACAAGCAGAAAATGGCATTGAAACAGACTTATACAACAAAATTAGGAGCCAGGTGATGAGATTGAGCACGTGGGATTCCCCAAATAATGAAGAAGGTTGGCGTCTTTTCCTAACCCACCTCATAGGGAATCATATTCAATGGCGACTACCATAGGTCTATGGCCGAGCATTATTGAGAGCTAATCAGGCCTATTTCATTCAGCTGATTGGGTTGGAAGGCTTCCAGCCTTACGCAGTCCTCTGGAAGTTTGGAATTATCCAAGGCGTTCCTCTATGGTCAAATATGACATTGTTAGAGGTCGATTATGAAGGAAGAATCCCGATCGAAAGGATCGCTGCTTTGGTACAAGGATGGTGCGATATTCTTGACTCAGACATGGGGATTGAGTCGTGGTGCATGCCTGAATATTATACTTGGTTTATAATGGGAGAAATTCTCGCTAGACCTAGCTATGATGGAATCTTGGGGTTAACAGACACTCAAAGATGAAATCAAATTGGCACGGAGCTATTAAACCTCATGCACATCACTACAACCATGTATTAGCAGGTGACCCCATGGTCTATCAACCATCTCATACAGGCAGTTGATGATGAACCAAATGAAGAGATGGAGGAAGACCCAGAAGAGGATCCTAGAGAGCCAACTGAGGAGATGTAACGGGATTAAGAAGGATATTCAGAGCATGACCCTAACTTGTATGACCCTAAAGATGGAAGAGTGATGCATAAGGAGGATGAACCTGTCCCAATAGTAGAAGACGCTCACTCGAAATATAGTTCCATAGGGTTTGATGAAAGGGAAGATTCAGACAACTGGGAATGGAAGATCGATGAATCCCCAGAGTACCACCCAGAGCCATTTTATGATGGGGACGATGACGGCGACGATGCCCCAACCTGGTCGTAGGTCATTTTTCTTTTTTGAGCTCTCTCGTCAAAGTGTCGTATGACCTATCCTTCTTGTATGCCTTATGGCCACCCCTGTACTATCATTTCTTCGACTTCTGATCGCTTACTTCATTGTAATAGCCAAACTACCTAATCAATGAAGTTATGTTTGCTCCAAATCTAAAATGTGTTTCAATGGATCATTTATTATCAAACTAATTGCAACTTAGGCCAACCTCAGGTAAAAAGAGGATCCATATTAAGACGCGTTTTGAATGTCCCCAAATTGGCGTATATATGTGTTAAACTTACATATTTGTTACATATTTCAACATTTTCCAAATTAACATAGTTTCCTTTTTTTCTTTGTTTTTTTTCTTTTTCATCATTTATCCCCAAAAGTGCGTTGATTTGTGTCGACTTGCAAACTGACTGACTCACGATACAACCTTCGATCCAAAGGAAAGATGACTAATAAAGACGAGTTCAACATTGCTGCAAATATAATTATACCTATTAAGAACCCTGAAGGTTCTCGAAGCATGACAAACATCCAAAATGAAGAGAAAATGGTTCGCATGGAGCAAGAACTCGAGATCTTGAGGGAAGAAATATGCCGAGTGCGAGACTTGGCCAAATTGTTGGCTACCATTGTCCCTACTTTAAAGATGCCTATCTACTTCGCAAAGTCTGACTTGCCTTTTGCCGACTTACCAAATCAGCCAAAACCAATGCTACACGCTCCCGCACACGATCAAGTTCCACCAGCTTCTCCAACCACAGTCAGGACTATTCCTTACTTTTCTAATTGTGACACTACTATACCTACAATGCAGCAAATACTTGGGGCACATGTCTCCACTCCCTACGAGCCACATGTTCCACATGTATATACCATCAGAGCTCCTACCTTCACAACGTCAGCTGTGATTAATGTCCCATATGAGGTCGATCAATATTTAGAAATGGAGAAAGATGCAAGCTAAAAGAAGATGCATCAATAAATGCCTAATATCATGGTCCAAAAAAAGCGTTGAAAAGCTTACAAGTTCCTACAGGAATAGAGGGTCTAGATTATGATGAGTTGTGCATCCAGCCAGACATTGTTATGCCGGTAGGGTACAAACCACCAAAGGTTGACATTTTTTATGGAAAAGGTGACCCTCATGCACACTTAAGAACATCCTGTGACAAGTTAGTGTAGGGAGAAATGAGAACTTGAGGATGAAGTTGTTCATCCAGAGTCTATCTGGAGAAACATTGGCCTGGTATACACGCCAAGATCCTCGAAAGTGGCGTGACTTGCAGGAAATGGTTGAAGACTTCATGATTTGTTTCAGATTCAATACGAAAATTGCAGCTGACAAATTCTCATTGGCCAACATACAAAAGAAGCAATCAGAGAATTTCCAGGAGTACGTACGACGTTGGAGAACTAAAGTCACAAGGGTGCAACCACCACTAGATGATAGTGAGCTCTCAGAGTACTTTATTCGAGCTAAAGAAGATGTCTACTTTGACAAGATTATTTCAATGATGGGCTAGAAATTTACAGAATTGGTCAAGATGGGGGACTTTATAGAGGAGGGTGTTAAATGTGGAAAGATTCAGTCTATGGTCGCATTGCAAGCTGCAAGTAGGGCTATACAATCGGGCTTCATAGGCGGCATCAAAAGAAAAAGGGACGATGTTCTAGCTGTCACTTACTAACAAGGAGGACCGTCCCATTGATACTTCAACAATCCCAAGATTGTTGCACACACTTCATATGTCCCATACCAAGTATATAATACCCAGCCATACTATAATCCATCTCGAGCATCAGCATACCAAAATCCACCAAGACCAATCCACCAAAATAGACCAATGTATGCACCGAGACAACGTTCGAATCTCAAGGGTAGAAATGCTTGTGTTTACACACCTATTGCCGAACCTTATGCCCTATTGTTTGAGAGGTTGAGGACAACATGAGTGTTGCAACCAGTTGAAGGAAAACATCCCGATCTAATCCCTCGTAATTTTGATAAAAGCAAGCGATGCGCTTACCACTCGAGAATCCAGGGACATGACACAGAAAATTGTTATGGTTTGAAGAACCAGATCGAGTCTTTGATCAGAAGAGGAGTAATCAAATGCACTCTAGCGCCTTCTAATATGAACAACAACCCGTTGCCAAACCATGAGAATTGGAAAGTCAACATGGTTACTCTAGATGAAGAATATGGAGGCCTTGACTGTCCAGACATAGATGAGGAAGATGCCATGACATCTTTGGCGCAACCTGTTATCATTGTTCAACTAAGGGAACCTCTGACCGTCCAAACATATATCCCAAGAGTTATAATGACCACTCTAATCGCTGGAAAGCCTGAGTATGACACCAAAGCAGTCCCATGGGACTATCGAGCAGGCGCTAAGGGCAAGACGATCGACATTGCCATGGCTCAAGGAATTACTAGGTTGGGAAGGTGTTATTCCCCATAGGACCTAAATCAAAGAGTTCTTTGCAAAGAACATAATCCAAAGAAGAATATTACCGATGCTGAACCCACAGAGTTTTGGAAGAAGATGAAATATAAAGACTATTCAGTCGAAGAGTAACTGAAGAAAATGCCAGTCCACATATCCATTTGGTGTCTGCTTATAAGTTCTGAAGCTCATAGAAATGCTTTGATGGAGGTGTTAAGCAGAGTAAACATTCCAAAAGAGACCACAAGTGAAATCTTAGCTGCAACAATTGGGAGAATAGTGGAAGCTAACAATATTTCTTTCCATGATGATGACTTGCCTGCAGAAGGGGCTGGCACAACAAAGTGCTTCACATCGCAGTCAAATTTTGTGATAAGATTGTGACTCAAGTTTTAATTGATGGTGGTTCTGGATGCAACATCTGTCCTATCACCACTTTGAGAGATTTAGGCGTTAATATGGGAGAGATAAGGGAAAGCCATGTGAAAGTTAGAGGTTTTGATGGAGCACATAGAAGTGTCATTGGAGAGATCTATCTCACATTACAGGTGGGGCCAACTGAATTCCCCATTCTATTTCAAGTGATGGATGTATCATCCAACTATAACCTTTTGTTGGGAAGACCATAGGTTCACATGGAGAGAGCGGTACCTTCCACTCTTTATCAATCTATAAAGTTTGAGTGGGATCGCACAGAAGTTACCATCCAAGGGGAGCTCAGTTACCCCATCCTTTCTGTTAATTCTATCCCAATCACTGATAAGTTATACGGATCCACTTTTCACATTTTGGAAATCATGCAAGTTGTAAGTGTCAATGAGGAAGCAAAGCCAGATGATATAAAATTGTCAAGTGCAACAAAAATGGTTGCGTCAGAGATGTTGAAGTATGGGTACCAGCCAAAGAGTGGACTTGGACCCAAGTCCAATGGCATAATTGAGCCAATCCAGCTGAAGCATTAGAGAGGCACCAACGAACTCAGATATGAGCCTGCCTTGGGAAGAGTCCACCAAGGGGCAAGCGATACAATATTCGTACCAGAAAGGGTTTTGATTCCAAATCAAGCTGGTTGATAACATCGTAGAAGGATTAGACAGTATGTTCATGGCCATGGTTGGAGAAGAGGAAGAGATAAATCTCAACAAATGGACCATTCGTTATGCCAAACCCGGAGAAATCTTGCAAAACTGGACCATCAGCCCGTCCCTATTTCAATCAGAGTCCTGGTAGTGTGGAGGAGTAGTTTTAATTTTAAAATTCACATGATCAACTTGAGGCTTGAATCATTCCTAATCTTTTGTTGCTTGGCTCTTCTAAAAGCTAGAATGCTTTGAAATAAAAGGTCTATGTTTTTCTTTTAAAAAAAGATTCTCTTTGTTTTAAATATATATTTATTTTTACTTACCTTTTGCACTTTTCAGCACGTATATTAATAAAAATCCTCGTTCACTGGTTCTGACATGTAACGAATCCACCGAGCAAGGTGAAAGTGATGAACAAGATCACGAAGAGTATGATAAAAGCATGATGCCTGAAAATCTACCACATGAGATCGAGCATGTTGAAAGCCAGAAGAAACTCAATATGGATGAAACAGAGGTTGTCAACTTAGGAGATGAGGAGCTCGTGAAGAAAACACGAGTCAACATACATTTGGAGGCTGAAAGAAAGCGAGAGTTAATAGAGTTGCTTAAGCAGAACATTGATGTATTTTCTTGGTCTTATGATGACATGCCAGGATTAAGCACTGATATTGTCTCGCACAAACTACCAACTTATCCCACTTGTCTACTAGTTAAACAAAAGACATGAAAAATCAAGCTAGATTTGAGTTTGACGATCAAGGAGCAGCAATCTTAGCACAAATGTACGGTAGAGTGAGCACAAAGCCGATCAATTTAGACGCAATCATGAAGTACTACATCTGAAGACCTCAAGATTAGCACTTATTTTTGGTACTTTTTGCATTTTCAATATAACAGAACTACATCTAGACCTGACTTCCCACGGTGGGGTACGTAGGTAACTCACATCGGATCTGGTCTCCCTTAGAAAATTCAAAAGCATCTTTTCCATGTATTTAAAAGTACGGTCGACCTGAATTCCCTCTGTAGGGTACGTAGGCAATCCTTGTCGGATTCGGTCCATTCCATTTAATATTTTTCACTTTCCTATTGTATTTTGAACTGTCCTAGCATGATTCCACTTGGATACGTAGGCAGCCTGAGTCAGGCTCGGTCATCGCATTACGTATTATTACTTTTCCCTTGCATATTTTTCATTTTCTATTGTATTTGAACTACGTCCTGAACTGATTCCTCTTTGATATGTAGGCAGCCCGAGTCAGGCCTGGTCATTCCATCGCATGTTTCTTACTCATTCCATTTCATATTTTTCACTATCCTATTTGTAATTGAACTACGTTACGACCTGATTCCACTTGGATACGTAGGCAGCTTGAGTCAAACTCGGTCATTGCATTACATACTTCTATTTCTCCCACTTGTATTTGAATTACGTTATGATCTGATTCCTATTTTGAGGATACATAGGCAGCCCGAATCAAGCTCGATCAATTCTTTGCATAATTTCCATTATTTTTCTTACCCTTAGGAAACACTTCCTCATAGTTAGTGTAACCTCAGAATCTGAAGAATCTCGATCGTCACAATGTATGCAAAAGAGCTAGGGAAGCTTCACCAGGAGGCTAAAAGCGAGAAGACTATGTTGGATACAGTCAACAAAATGGAAAGCTCGATGGACTTCGAAATACGGCTCTGGGCCGCCGTAAAAACGCCTTATCAATCACTCAATCCTCTCAAATCGACCTGGAAAGGTTGATTCTTGAGAGATTTTCCGTCCCCTTCATCATTAGTCCTTCCGTTTTGGCTTTCCAAGAATTCAAAAATTTGAATACTTGAGGCCAATAGAGGTTATGACTTGGCTATAAAAGAAGCCATTTGATTCCTTTTGAAAACATAGAAGAAATCATCCAAAACTAAAAAAAACAGGGAGGAACGAGTAAGAACCATCGAAGAATCATCCGAGGAACGAGCAAGAAAATCCAATAATCAACTGAGAATCACAAAATAAGTTTGTTTAGTTTCTTTTACTTCTCTGCTTCTCGTATGGATTCGAGTATGAGTTGAGGTTGAACTCTTTTGACGTCAAAGTGCTAGTTTGCTGCTCAACACAAGGTAATATTCTTCCTTTTTTCGCTTCTCTGTTGCTTAATTTACAGAAAAACATTTTCTGTACTGGTTGCTGTAAGTTTTGTTTATAATTTTTTTTCCTGGTGAACCTCCTTTTCATATGTTAGTCATCCTATATAGCTCAAAGCATGCTTAAATTTTATTGTGTTAGTAGGTTAGATCTTTCGTTGATGTGTATTTTTACCTTGCTTAAATGTTCTATTGGAAAGTTATGTTAATCGAATGTGTATTTCGTGTTTGTATTCCCGTCGATTTGAACTATATAAAAACTGATTGTTTGCATCTTCATGATCTGTATTGACATTTCTTTGTTTAAATTGCTTCCAGAAATGGGTCTATAGGGTGACTGTTCTGCAGCTGGTCTCTTTCTAACAAGAATGATAGTATGTCCTCTGTTGTTAAACATCTTACATTTGTCCGGTCGAGCATATGTTTAATAGGTTTCATCCGTAGCCTCGTTCTGTTTTGATATATCCTTCAAGTTTTGTCATTTTAACGAGATTACCCTTTTTTTTTCTTCTCCATAATCCTAAGGCATTTAGTTCGTCTTGACATAACTTATTACATAAGTATAAAAAATGGTGTTTCCGTTAAGTTGCGAAACCTCTCCTTTACTGGTATTGATCTTGCCGAACTAGGCGTGTCTTATCTAAGTTGGTCGACCTATCTCTTTGACATCAGCTGACGCTATGTATTTTCGATCATTTTAATTTCTTTGTTCTTCTTTATTATTGTTAGTAATCCTCTTATTTTAGCGTTATTGTTAAGATTCGTAAAGGATTAGATGTCCGTAATTATGAGCTCATTGGAAGTTTGCTTCAATATTTACTAACAGTAGTGTGCGATTTTTTTGTTTATTTTTGGTAATTGCTGGTTGATTTTCTCATTTTATACATGACATGATTCGTTGCCAATGGAAATTTCGTTCGGAAAGTGACAAGGTTCTGATTCTAAGATTGTTTCTTCTTCTTTAAATACATTGGTCATTTTTAGTTATGCTATGTGGTTTGACATGGCTGTTGGATTCGGGTAAATAGTGTGACTATTTTATTTTGTAAGTTTTATCCGTCTGGTTATTGACAGTCCTTATTTGAATAATCGGCATCCCCTTACTGTTTCTTTCTCTGTTCCTTTGGAAAATTTAAGTTTATTAGTTTACTTTGTCCCCCACATTTGTCGAATGTCATGAATCTATTTTCAGATTTTTTTTCTTTTAAACAAGTGTTTAAAGTGCCACTTTTGGCAGTCTAAAGTGTAGATTTTGGTGGTTCAAAGTGCAGATTTTAAAGTTGAATGAAGTGCAGATTTTGAGGTTAAAGATTTCACTCTTTTGAGGGCTTAAAGGTGTGGTATAGTAAGTCTCAAAATGCAGCGGTTTGAGCCCCAAAGATGCAGAATTTTAAACTTAAAGGGTGTAAAATCTGAGTGCAAAAATGCAGTTTTTTTTAATCTCAAAACGTTGCCTCTTTTTTGTGAACTTTGAAATGCAGATTTTGGTAAGAATGCAAACTTGGAGAGATAAACCCTCTCCTTTTAACACCTTTTACAATGCAGATTTGTTTTGAAGTATAAAAATGTGGTTTTCTTTTATCCTAAATAATGCTACTTTTCAAAGACCTAGAGTGCAGAATTTTAGTGCAAAAGTAAAAAAAGAGTGCATGTTTGAAATATACATATGTATGTAAACCGCTATACTTTGAGATTTGGAAGGTGCATTAGTTTGGGGATCCAAAAGTGCTCTAAATGCACTTTTGAAAGGAAGAAGTGCACTATTTTAAGAGGGCAAAACAAATATTATAGTTTTGTTAGAATTATTGTTATACGGCTTAAGGTATTTGTTCTGAGAAGGACCAAATATTTAATAGCTATACTTATCAACACTCACTTAGGCCTTTATGTTAAGGAAAACTTATCATTTTAAATTTCCAAATAAATTTGAAACTAGTTTAAAGGTTAAATCAATTGCCTTTAGATATTACTTATGGCTAAGACATTTACCTTTAGGCATACATATTTTTTCTAAAATAAGTAGGAAAGTAGACTTATATATTTAACAAAATAAATGTAACTATATAATAAATTCTCAGTAGTTAGGCCTACTTTATATTCTTTTGACATCACCCTTTTATGAAGAAATTATATTTACTATTATTACTATCTCTATTTTATAAATCACATATTGCTAAAATATTTTAATCTCGTAATATACTATTTACAAGATTTTAGATATGTCAATGGGATAAAAATACAAGGTACATACATATATGTGTCATTCACATAAAGGTATGAATTTTATATTATTTTTATATAACATATTATTTTTTATCTACTATCCCTTTTACAAATGTTACTTATTTTTTTTTTTATAATTTATAAATCCCTACACTTTAATATACACATTATTTTACTACATGTTTACACCTGGTTACTATCTCATTTTATTTTTATTTTCTTTCATGTCTTAATTCTATATATAAATAAAATGACAAATTTTCATATGTTTAAACTCAACATTTATTTTGGATACATTTATATAGGACACATCTATATTTTCAACATATAAAATTGTCATATATTAAGCATATTTATTTATTTTAGTATATGATAAACATACTACTATTGATTTTATTTAATAGACGTATATATGTCATACCTTATATTTTTTTTTTTTTAAACTTTCGAGATTTACTTATCATTGATTTTAAAAGAAAATAAATAAACAAGTTTTCCTATTTATATTTTCCTAAATTGAATTTAAGGATTATTTTCGGATAGGCTTTGAGGGATGCTTAACACCTTCCCCTTGAGTAACCAAAACCCTTACTCAGAATCTCACTAGTTTTGCAAATCAAAATAGAGTTTGCATTCACATATTAAAAAATGGTTTACCTAATATTTTCCTTAAAATTTAAGTGGGGACTCTAACACAGAACAAATAATTTTTCAAAAATCAGAGTGACAACCATGTTATGTTGTGAAATGTTTCGGCTGGTTAGAAATAGGGTGCGACATGGGAGATCCAACTTGTTGTCGTGGAGTGGATCGGCGATTCGCCGACTGCCCATTTTTGTCGCCAACTTGTTTTTTCCCCAAGACTTGCATGCTTGAACTTTGGGCGAGCTAAAGAGCCACTCGACGGTTCACCGACTGGTCTTAGCAATCACTAGGATCGCTTTTCTTCACTTCTTCAACTTGTTTTCTCCTTCTTGCCCGATAGTATTCTTGCCTTGCTCCTTAGCCTTAAATGCTGCAAATCAAAACTTTAACATCAGTTTAGAGCATAAATTATGCATTTGAGGACACTAAAACTATCAAACCAAGCCCTAAATGAGTCAAAATCTTGGACTCATCAGCTGAAATCGAAGAAGACCTATTGTGTTCTTGGAAAGGTTTGGTCGACTCTTTTCTTATCTTTTGCTCTATGTTTTGATGAATTTTGGAGAATAGTCGTTCTGGGTAACTTCTAACTAAGTTACTAGGCTTAAACAGAGTAAAACGATATAGTTTGGGGGTTAAACGACTAGTTTAAGTGCCCCACGCATAGGGGAAAGGGCCAAAACGACCCTAACTTAACTCTGACGAAGCCCATCCACGGAGGAAACGACGGTCCGTCGTTCAGACTACCGGCCGTCATTTGGGTTCATCGTTCATGATCTGCCCGATATGACTTCACTAAAATGATCATAACTTTTTACTCGGAGATGAGAGTTCAAACTTGGTGGCATTGGAAAGAGGATTAAATTATCTTTCATTTGATAAGACATGGGCCACCTAATTCCTTTTGTGCTAAGAGTTATGACCGTTTGAAGTTGACCCAACAACAATTTTTCTCTAACTGGCTATTGACCCGCACATACGGTCAGACCTACGGTCCATAGGTCCAACCACGCACCGTATTGGTCGATCGTGGGTGGGATCAGAGACTATCAAGATTTGGGCCTTAGCGACGGAACCCCACCTACGGTATGTGCTCCTACCTACGGTTCGTAGGTGGTTCTGTAGGTACTGACACCATCTTTTCTGAAAACTAGGATTTTCTTCATTTTGAGACCCGAGGTGTTACAGTAAGGGAGCGATTAGATTGTGCACTAGCCAATAAAAACTGGAAAGACAACTTCCCGAATGCAAAAGTTCATCACATCAAATCTGGTTCTTCAGATCACACAGTGATTATTTTTGACTTGGGATTGAAAGTTATTTTTTATGTGGCTAAGCCTTTTCAATATGAGAATTCTGGGATGAAGACATTAAACATGCGGTTCAGACGACATGGGAAGGAGAAAGGTGTCTACCTATTGATGAAATGATTAAACGTTGCGGAGAATATTTGTATTATTGGGGGGGGAAATAAAAAGCAATGACTTAAGGCTAAATCGAAACAAGCCAAGGCACAAATGACCCTCTATTAAAATAACACTGACCCTTATGATATTCAGTTATTAGTATTGCCAAATCAACATATTTGCAAGCCCTTGAGCAACAAAATATTTATTGGATGCAGAGATCCAAATAACATTAGTTATAGGAAGGTGATGCGAACACACAAAATACTTTCATCTCATGGCTTCTAGCAGGTGAAAGAAGAACACATTTTCTCAGTTGAAGGATGGAATAGGACAATGATGTGGTTGGAATAGTGATTTGGAGGGCATGATCTATAGATTTATTGAATCGTTGTACACGCCTATTTCTTTTATATTTTCTAATATATATTCTATGTATTGTATGTCGTGGGTTTGTTGGAATGTTTCTATATTTTCTTTAATTAAATTACTTAATAAAGTAATATCTATTATAGTTTGTTGCCAATATTCTAAGTATTCTTGATTTATCATTAATCAGAATATTGGATTTCTAAATCACTTAAGTTAAATTCTAACATTTCTTTTTCTATCCTATCTATCTCATCTATTTCATACCATATCTGGTTCAATAATTCTTCTTCTTCTTCAAATATCTTTTCCTATATTATTCTCCTTAGACCTATAACTTTAATGTTTTTGAGTATACATAAGATTAATGTTTTATATTCTAATATCATTTCATCATGTAGATAAGACATATTACTTTATTAAGTAATTTAATTAAAGAAAATATAGAAACATTCCAACAAACCCACGACATAAAATACATAGAATATATATTAGAAAATATAAAAGAAATCATAAGATTAATACCTCTAGAAAAGATGTATTATGAACGAATTAACCTATAAAGAGGGACCACCCCCAAAGTTGGTATCAGAGCTAAGTAATAAAAAAAGAAGTAAACATGGATAATAGAGAAAACCATAAATACGAATTAATAAGAACAGTAATAACAAAACGACAAGAGTTAAAACATAAGCAAGAAAGACTACAATACAACATATATGCAGGAGTATGTCAAAAATCTTTGCTAGCACAAAGAAAAGTAATATTTAAATTACAATTAAATATACAAAAAATAGAGTATAAATTGCAACACAATTTAAAATGAATAAAGAAGAATTTGCTATAGAAGAAAAAACTTACGAAAATCCAGAAAGATTAAAAATAAAATAATATTTTCAAATTTAGGAAGAAGGTATAAAAAAATAGGTGAAAATCTATATTTAATGATAGAAAAAGAAACAGTAAGATTAAAAGATAGTCTAACTGCAATGGTACGAATAACTAGAGAAAATGAAGAAATAGATAGGAAAAAAGAAATAGATACAATAAAACACCAAGCAAAATTAGAAATACAACAGATCGAAGAAGTGAAAAATGATAAAATAATTGCCTTAGAAAAAAAACTAACTATGCTTAAAGAATTATATGCGGCTAAACAAAAAGAAAAAGAAATAGAAACAGGCTTAAAAATAGATATAGAAAAATTTAAGGAAAAACTAACTAAAGAAACTCCAGATATAGGAATTGATAATGTTGATATAGATGAAAACTGCTCAGAACAAGGCTTAGATATAAGTCAAACATATACGGAAATAATAGAAAAAATAGAAGAAACCGAAACAATTAACAATTAACCTATAAAGAGGGACACCCCCCCCCCCCCCAAAGTTGGTATCAGAGTTAAGTAATAAAAAAAGAAGTAAACATGGATAATAGAGAAAACCATAGATACGAATTAATAAGAATAGTAATAACAAAACGACAAGAGTTAAAACATAAGCAAGAAAGACTACAATACAACATATATGTAGGAGTATGTCAAAAATCTTTGCTAGCACAAAGAAAAGTAATATTTAAATTACAATTAGATATACAAAAAATAGAATATAAATTGCAACACAATTTAAAATGAATAAAGAAGAATTTGCTATAGAAGAAAAAACTTACGAAAATCCAGAAGGATTAAAAATAAAAATAATATTTTCAAATTTAGGAAGAAGGTATAAAAAAATAGGTCAAAATCTATATCTAATGATAGAAAAAAAAATAGTAAGATTAGAAGATAGTCTAACTGCAATGGTACGAATAACTAGAGAAAATGAAGAAATAGATAGGAAAAAAGAAATAGATACAATAAAACAACAAGCAAAATTAGAAATACAACAGATCGAAGAAGTGAAAAATGATAAAATAATTGCCTTAGAAAAAGAACTAACTATGCTTAAAGAATTATATGTGGCCAAACAAAAAGAAAAAGAAATAGAAACAGACTTAAAAATAGAGATAGAAAAATTTAAGGAAAAACTAACTAAAGAAACCCCAGTTATAGGAATTGATAATGTTGATATAGATGAAAACTGCTCAGAACAAGGCTCAAATATAAGTCAAACATATACGGAAATAATAGAAAAAATAGAAGAAACCGAAATAATTAACAATAACAAAGAAATAAATACGGAAGAAATTAAAAATGAAGCAAGTACGAGTACACCAGAAGTAAAAAACCCAGAAACACTAAGTCCTAATTATTATACAGTTAGTTATGAAGAATCTGACAGATATAATAGCTTATGGAATAAAAGATTAAACAAAAAATGGACACCATCTACAACATCCCGAAATAATGGTTTTTAGATATAGATTGTGTAACAGATATAAACAAAACAATACAACTATGGGTAGGATATATATCAAAACAATTAATAGATAACAAAATTGGAATGACAGAAGTACCAGTATATATAGAAAGAACACTTATAGGAACAGTAAAATTATGGTTACAAAATTTAGCAGAAGAAAGCATAAAAACATTAAGAAATAATAAGAAAATAGACGGAGAAATTGCAACTACACTAATCGATATATTAAATAAATATGAAATAGCTATAAGAAATGAATTCAGTAGTACAACTATAGAAGTAGAAGAGCAGAATAAAGAGAAACAGTTACATAGGAATTTAATGCTAAAATTAGCTATATGTAATATGTGCTACATAGACGAATATACATGTGTATTTAGAGAGTATTATTACAAAGGAACATATAATGCAGAAGAATCAAAAGAAATAAGAAAATTATATTTTACAAAATTACCAAAACCATTTAGTTCTAAAATAATAAAAGATTGGAATGAAGCAGGATTACAAGATACACTTGAAGCAAGAATGAGATATCTACAAAAATGGTATTCAGCAATATGTGAAAAATATAGAGAAGACATAAAAATGGAAAAAACAATAATCAGAAACCTAGCATGTTGTAAAGATAAGATAGCACCTCAATTCGGGAGAAATATAGAAAACCGGGGAAATATAAAAAATATAAATCCCAATATAGGTATAAAAGACCAATAAGAAGATATTACATAAAAAATACTAAAGCAAAAAGACCTTTTAGACCAAAGAAAAAAATAACAGAATGTACATGTTATAATTGTGGAAAACTAGGACATTTCGCTAAAGATTGTAAATTACCCAAAAATCCAAAGAAAAAACAAATATCTGAAATAATAATTAATGATGAAACATATACACAAATAGATTATATCGATTATGAACCAGAAAGTGCTGATAGTATATATGAATTTGAATCGTTTAAGAACGAAATATCTGAAAATGAAATAGAAGAAAATAATGATGACTGAAAAGGACGTACAAATAATAAAGAAAGAAGAATATATAAACGAAGAATCTACAAAACAGAAGGTAATATTTGATATCAATATATTTGAACAAATAAAAAGAAAAGAATTAGATCTCAGTGTAGAAAAATATTTAAGATACCATTATAAGAAATATATTTAAAAGACAAAAAGAGGAATACTATGTAGTAAGTCAAAAAGAACATATAATAGATTGTAAATATACCAAAGGAAAAGCAAGAATACCTATAATAAATAAAAGGATAATAAATAAAGAAATACAAGAAATTAAAGCTAAAGAACCAATAAAATACGTACACTTAGGTGGAACAGAGATATTAATAAAAGCTTGTTTTAGAGAAGGAATAGATACACCAATAGAAATATATTTGGCAGATGACAGAATAGTAGAACCAATAGAAAGAAGTATAATAAGTGCAATAAAAGGAAATTTAATCTACCAGAAATTTAAGTTTATAATAAGTGCTAATTATTCAGTAGCAATAAACGATAGAAATATAGATAAATCATTAGTATTATATTGAAAAATGTCAGGATTAGAGTTAGCCCCAGGAAGTAAAATATTTACAGCTCGCTGTAAAAATCTATATGTATTAACAACAAAACATAAGATAATAGTAAAAAATAAGATAAATAAAATAAAATAGAAAATCCTTTTGAACAAATTGTTACAGTAATAGATAATAATGATTATAGTTACAAAGAAATAGACATAGAAAAAGATCTAGAAATAGTGAGTGATAGGATAAGTACATCAAAAAGAATAAAAAACATAGATAAAAATAATGACACGTCTCAACCCTCAAGAAAATCAGTAGAATATCAAAGAATAAAAGAAATTGAACCATATCACTACTATATAACTGGAATAATAGAGCAAAGAAAACATATCATCATAATAAATACTGAACAAGAAGAAAATTATATACCAAGAGAATTAGTATCGGAAGAAGAAATAACCTCTAAAGAACATATATGCCTAGAATTACCAAAAGAATTGTTACATATAGAAGAAACAACTCAAAAAGAAATAATCATAGGAGAGGTATAATAATATTAATAGACTTTAAAATATACCAAGGAGATAATATAACATTAGGAATAAAATGGTTAGAAGAAATGAAACCATATAACTTAGAAAATACACAATTAATAATAACTTATAAAAACAAAAATATCATAGTAAAAAGAGCAGTATGAAAATTTATATACTTGCAAAAATAATAGTAGAAAATTACTACAACAGATATTACACTCCAATGATAGATACAGGAGCAGAAGCAAACATGTGTAAACATAATTGTCTACCAGATGAAAAATGGGAGAAACTAAAAACGCCTATAGTTGTCACAGGATTTAATAATGAAGGAAGTATGATAACATACAAAGCAAAACATATAAAGTTACAAATATGAGATGAAATATTAACTGTAGAAGATATATATAGTTATGAATTTATAAATAAAGATATGCTTTTAGGAATGCCATTTCTAGAAAAACTATATCCCCATGTAATAACAAAAACACATTGGTGGTTTACCACACCATGTAAGCAAAAGATAGGAGCAAAAAGAGTAAATAATAAAAACAGAAAGCCTACACCATGGATTAAAGGAAGTGAAAAAATCACTCAAAAACTGGAAAATGTTAAGGAAAATACCCAAAATATAGAATTAATAATATTTTCAATAGATAAATTAAAATTAATTCAAGAAAAATTAGATATGTTATATAGCGAAGATCCCTTAAAAGGATGGGAAAACTATAAAAACAAAGGTAAGAATTGAATTGATTGATGAAAATAGTATAATAACCCAAAAACCATTGAAATATAATTTTGAGGATTTAAAAGAATTTAGAATGCATATAAAAGAATTATTAGAAAACAAATATATTCAAGAAAGCAATAGCAAACATACAAGTCCAACATTTATAGTAAATAAACACAGCGAACAGAAAAGAGGTAAAAGCCGTATGGTTATTGACTATAGAAATTTGAATGCAAAAACAAAAACATATAATTACCCCATACCTAACAAAGTATTAAAAGTAAGACAAATACAAGGATACAATTATTTTAGCAAATTTGATTGTAAATCAGGATTTTATCATTTAAAGTTAGAAGAAGAATCTAAAAAAATAACAGCATTTACAGTACCACAAGGATTCTATGAATGGAACGTACTACCTTTTGGATACAAGAATGCACCAGGAAGATACCAACATTTCATGGATAATTATTTTAACCAACTAGAAAATTGTATAGTATACATAGATGATATATTGTTATATTCACGAATAGAAGAAGATCATATACGATTATTAGAAAAATTTATACATATTATAACACACTCAGGAATAAGTTTAAGTAAGAAAAAAGCAGAAATAATGAAAAATCAGATAGAATTTTTAGGAATACAAATAGATAAGAATGATATAAAAATGCAAAACCACATAGTACAAAAAATAATAAATTCTGAAGAACAAATAGATACGAAAAAGAAATTACAATCATTTTTAGGATTGGTAAACCAGTTAAGAGAATATATACCTAATTTAGCAGAAAATCTAAAACCTTTGCACAAAAAATTAAAGAAAGACGTAGAATATTATTTTGATAAAAAAGATCAAGAACAAATACAAAAAATAAAATCATTATGTAAGAAGTTACCTAAATTGTATTTTCCAGATGAAAACAAAAAAATTATATACATAGTAGAATCAGATGCAAGCGAAATAAGTTATGGAGGAGTACTAAAATATAAATACGATAAAGAAAAAATAGAACATCATTGTAGATATTACTCAGGGACATTTACAAATCCCGAAATAAAATGGGAAATAAATAGGAAAGAATTATATGCACTATATAAATGTTTATTAGCTTTTGAACCATACATAGTATATAATAAGTTTATTGTAAGAACAGATAATACGCAAGTAAAATAGTGGATCACAAGGAAGATACAAGATTCGGTAACAACCAAAGAAATACGGAGACTAGTATTAAATATACAGAATTTTACATTTTCAATAGAAGTGATAAGTATTAACAAAAATGTCATTGCAGATTACATTTCAAGACAAAGCTACACAGACGGATCTAGACAACGAAAATACTATTGAAAAGATATTCAATGCTATGACATTGCTTTGTACAAAAGTATATAACCTAGATAAAGAGCTACAACAAATGAAAAGTCAGCAGCATGACTAAATATGCGGAGCTAAGTCGATCGGAAGACTTGAAAATTCCAGAGCTAGAAGGTGATGATGGGAAATACCAAAAAACCCAAACTAATAATTTGTTACATGCAACTACAGGAAGTACCTCTGCAACAAAGGAAGAAAACAAAAACAAATATGTCAATACAAATATGAACAAGATATTTGAAAAACCATTTATACCAAAAACCCAAAAAGAATTATTTATACCACCTCAGCTCAATACATATAAGGAAAGTCTAGGACAAAACAAAAAGACATATAATCATATAACCAGAGCCTATATAGAAAATATTCACAAAATACAAACCTTCTTAAACCTAAACCCCAGATCTAAAAATACGAAAAGCCCCAATGAAGATTATATTACCCAAAATCTACAAGGATATAACAAATTTATTGCACAACCAGGAACTAGTACCAACTTAGTAGGAACTTGCTATCACTATGGATTACTAAGTACCGTATATACCGTGACAGGAGACGAGATATCAACAATCCCAGAGCTACACAAAGCATTTATGCATTATAAAAGGATCACTAAAGGAACGCTATTTTATATAAAATTTTATTCAGCACCAGCAGAGATATTATATGATGAAATCAAACCTATTATATAAGTGATAAAGATTGGATTAACAAGAGAGATGATAATACCAGAAAAGATAGAGAAACAAGAAGAAATACAAAAGATAGAGATACCCGGATTTTATGCAAGGAAAAGAGTTATTGGAATAGCTACAATATTGAATGAATTATTAGTTGATAATTCAGTATGGAGTTATTACGCTAGAGAACAAACTATGATATATTCAAATTCTAGAGAAACAAGAGAAGCAGATATGGAAGAGATACGTCAGTGGATATTAAGTCTATTAAAACCAGAACAACAACCAACTACAAGAGCTATACGACAAAGATTTATTTCACCATAGATAATGGCAAATTATTGCAGAACTATTGGACACAAATACCCAGACCATCAATGCTCAAAATGTTATGGCGAAGATAATGTTATACTAGCTGTCAATCTAGAGTAAAGAAGGCCGACAAGATAAAAAATCAGCAAAGAAAAAGTTATTTGTCCTATTAAAAAAGTAAAGTTAGTGGAAGAATATAAAGTAATGTAAAGTAGTAAGTCACGTGTACATTGATAGAAGTTAGTGGAACTTTATGTAAAGTAGTGTAACTATAGTTTGTGTAAAGTAACTATAGTATAAATTAAAGTAACTATAGTAGAGTTACTTATATTTGTATATATAGTAGAGCCAGAAGGCAAGATAAGGTAAGACTTTCTCGACGGAAAGCAAGCCTCTTGTATTACAAAAATATTCTCAATAAAAATCTAAGTTTAAGTTGAAGCTATGGATCAAAACAGTGCTACTACACAGGTATATATATTCATGATTATGCATAGCTAAATCTATTAATTCCTAAATATCATAGTAATTCCTGTAAATTTCACCTGAGATTGACAATGCATTTTTGAAGTTTCAAGCTTTCTGTAAAAAAAAAAACATATATAGTGAAATGTCAGTAACTATATATACAATTCTCAAACCAAAAAGAAGAAAAAGAAAAAGAAATGTATCTATTTTTTGCAAAGTGAGTACCGGCATAAAGTGGTTCTTGTAGTACTCAACCATTTTCTCCTGTTCTAAGACTTTTGTTTACTTGTATCCGTCAAGCTTCTTCATTTCCTACGAGATGATTAGTTAAGCACAATTAAAATAGAACAATCTGATGCAGGAAGTATCCCACGTTCACTCTGTAGAATTCGAATAATACTGCACACAAAAGGGGTGTAATGTATGTAGTCTACCCTAACACAAATATTAGTGGTTGATTCCACGGTTTGAACCTGTTATATGTAAAATGTTATGTTGCTCAGACTCTTAAAAAATGTCAATGGGTGCATGAAAAGTGTAGAGCCTTGGCAACTCAAGACTTACTAGTAACACATAGACAACTTTATTATTGTTCCAAGGCTGCCCTTTCATTATAAAGCACATGAATTATACATGAAAAATTTACCAACCAGCTAGCCTTGAAGTTTACGCTATCACCAAAAGAAACAAAGGCAATTTTAACAAGCCTTAGTCTCTATGCTTTTCAAGTGCAAGTCATGGACCCTTTTCTATTGTGATGAACATTCTATGATACAACATCTAATACAACTAAATTAAGTTTAAGAATAATAAAATTTCATATATAATATAAAAATATTAATCATAATTTACACTCCATATCTAATTTAAGTCATACCTCAATCCATTTGGCTAGTTTAGGCCTCCCGGTTGTGATGTCATAGCTAAACCCCTCTGGCATGAAAATTTGGAACTTTTCGATAAATGGAGAATAGGTTATGTCAACCCAGCACAACATAGTTTTCATATCAGCACATACTCTCTATGAAGTTTGAAATTCTAGGATGAAAGTACACCCACACTACTCTGTACTGCTTGTCGAGTATGTTTTTCGGGCAAAGCTACCATCTCACATGACACATCATCGGAGAGGAAAAGAAAATGAAAGACAGTAATGACCTGACTGAATTGATTGAGGAAGAAAGGCCCATCGTCAAATTTGTGGAGAGATTTTTCTAGGTAATGAAATTGTGCACCTGGTACAAGTGTGAATACCATTAACTTACATTAGAAACATTTAACAAACAAAACATAATTAGTTTCAACGAACAGAAGCTGAAATTTCACCAGCTAGTGTCCGTGTATCTTTTGCAAACGAGCTGTATACTAATGGGACGAATGTAGTATCACTATAAGCTATTAATTCTTCAACAAATTCTCTTTTCGAGGTCTTGCATTAATTGGCCAATATTTTCTTTATATCAATTTACTGCTTAAGATTATCCTACACAGATAGGACAATCATAAAATTTTGCAGCTTACATCCGACAAGAGTAGTGGTCCTTCAAAGTTACTATCAACATATTTAATCAGATCCAAACTCTCTCCTGTCACTTTGTTGTTGTGCTCCAGGGATGGCACCTGTGAAGTGTAGAAAATATAAATAACCAGAAGCGTAAAATGAGATGCATGCTCTCCGAAGATTTAAACATTCACTTGCTTCATAGTCCTTATATAAAAGTGTATGCACTGGCTCAGTCAATAATCATTTAATTCAAAGAGGAAGAGAAATCCCTTTTCCAAAAATCCATGGACATTTTCTTCAGGAGTTCTCATACAATTTACAACGAGGCTAAATGCCTATGTCAAAATCTTAGCTCAAAATTTTCAAATACAAGTGAATTGGGCAAGCGAAAATGAATGTTGGTTTGGTGGAAAAATACCTTATTTATGGGGTAAACATTTTCCTTGTACCAATCAGGCTTGTTCTGAAGATAAATTTGAACTAATTTGATCTTGTCTTGCAAACCCTGCAATTCAAAATGTTAGAAAATTTATCTAGGCAAACAGGACCTTTGCCAGGTATAAGAACACACGAACTGAATAATTTCAACAAGGATAGAAATTACTTCCAAAATGAAATTAACAAAAGACATCAATAAAATCAACCATTTTAATTAGTAGCACTTCCTTTCTAAGGTGGATAGAAGTTTTGAACTATGAGTTCATCCAAACCGAATTTTTGGACATAGAATGTGAATATGTAAATCAAAGATTACCAAAATTTTAATGAATAATAAAATCCAAGAGCAGACCAAAGGCTTATATTTTGTTGTAGATAAGAGTTGTATACGATGAGTTTAAGTCATATATTTTATTCGCGAGAATTTCTTCTCTCCGATCGAGTAGCAAGCAGGCCCTTATAAAGGGTTCCAACCCTATCTGAAATCTAAGAAGTTGGTGCTTTTTATCAGTCGTTGCTCGCTAGCCTTTTCTCAACCTAGTAAAGGGGCTGCTTGATGTAGCGTGCAATGTACTAGTAAATAGGAGAAGAAAATTGAGAACTACTCCCTCTTTTTCATTTTACGTGGCAGTATTTGACTGGACATGAAATTTGAAAAAGAAAAAAGATTTTTTTTCACATATCAAAAGTATTTTTCGACTTTCGATCTTACACATGTCATGGCGTTTTTATAGCTATAAAGATATGCAATTTCGAGTAAATGGGTAAGTTCAAGGTTAAAAGAGTCTCCAAATATAGAAAGTTGTCCTTGTTTTAAGAATTAACTGCAAAGAGAAAAGCTAGATAAAGTAGAATAGAGGAAGTGGTATAAAGGCGAACCTTAATATTCCTGGTAATCCACACACGCATAGAATAGGGGAACTGATAATTGATATACAACCTTCAGACAACACAATGGAGTCTGATCACAATCTTCGGTCAGAGAAATAAAATCGTAATGATGACAAAGAACACATTATTCATAAGGTAGAAAAAAACATATTTTCTTAAGGCAGATAAGAAAGAAATTAAGAGAAATTTTTTAATTAAACCTGGTAGTTCCATCGAAGAGAGATGGGGGTTGGGAAGTAGAATCCAGAGATGGTGGTAGAACTTCTTGTACACTTGTGTGCAAATAAAAGAATAACCCCATCAACATCCATATCAAAAGCAAACTAAAATAAATCAATTTACATACAACATACATATACAACCATTACTTAATTCAAAATTTAAAATCAATGGTCTTGTTGTATCACATACACTCACACTCACACACAAACCCCAAACCCCACCTCCTGCTTCATCATCTTTTTTTTTTAATGGCAAATCAACTAGTTCCATGAGATACATCCCACCACCACCACCACTAACAAGGTAACACTTCATATTCTTCTTTTCATAGAAAAGGTACTCAACACAAATATCCTATGGATAAAGAAATTAACTTTGTAGCTAACTCAAACACTCAGAAGACCATTCATTCACAAATCACTCAAAATTAAAGATGGACATCTAAAACATGGGCAATTTCATATGGCATCCAATATAAGGACTTGTTCACTAATTATGAAGGTTCACCAAGACCTCTTTCCTCTCCCTTCTCTCCTAACTCGTAGGGGTCGTACCCCTACAAAGGGAATTTTATATGGCAACCACTATCTATTGTTGCACTTATCTTATATCTTGATTTTTTGTTGTTTTATTTTTCATAAAATCTTGCTTTAGATACTTCTCTTTTGAGTCTAGAGTCTATAGGAAAGAGCCCTCGCTACCCTACCTAACATTTCAAACAACAAATGGACCTCGAACTTAACTCAATCTCTTAATCGGTACCTCCATAAATGATTACAATTAATTACAAACCATTTTGAAAAAAATTAAACACATTTGATGAACAATTAACAAAAAATTAAGCAAATGAAGACTTACGGGGAAGCCATTGATGCTGATTTTTTCTGCAATGGAAGAGGAATCAGAAGATTCTGGATATGTGAAGCGATGAAAATAAGAATTTTGGGAGCTTTTATAGGAAGGAGTACGAGTTGTGTGAGCAGCATATATAGTGACGAAGTGAAGGGCTCATTTGCTATTAAATACTATTCAATGTCTAATACATTTTCCAAAGCATTACATTGAATATATTCAAAGGACACTATTGTAATTACCCCTATTATTTATTATTTCTAAAGGTGTGTGTCAAATCGATAGTAGACAACTATTGTTAACCAATGGGAGTATTTCGTAATTTTAATTTTTATCCTTAATAAATATAAGACAAATTCATCCTAAAATTTGTCTCAAAATTTATCATTTCTTATAATTCATACCAAACTTACCAAACAATAAACTGAATCAATTTTTCCGTCAGTTTGAAAGCTGACCAATTTTTGCATATTTTCTGTAGGGCATTTTTGGTAATTATATGGATTTTTTTAAAGTTTACTATTTTAGTTAAATTAAATTATTCTATTTAGAAATTCTTTAAATAAAAACAAAAAATGCTCGTGATCAGTACTTAAAGGACAAATAAATAAATCTACTTTCACAAAATAATCAATAATTTTGGCTATCAATTGACAGAATTACGAGAAAATGAAGGAAATTTTTAATGTATGTGTAAGGTCCATAGTAGAAAAATGGAAATAAACTTCATCGACCACGTGCAATTTATGAATTCCATACAGTAGTACCACATGCAATTTATGAATTACATACAATTAGTTGTCTATTTATTTTCATTCAAAAGAGCAACATTTTTTTTTAATAATTAATAAGAATATGAACAGTTGAATGATGCATATTGTAACACCTCAGGAACCTAGCAGATTGAACAATAGAAAATTGGGTGAACAACGGAGGGGTTCACAAATCATGAATGGGACCACGGTCCGTCGACCTGCTCGTGATTCACAGCAAGCCAGCGTGGTGGACCATTGTGACCACCCTGGGCCTTGGTCCCACTGACGAGCCGTGGATTGGCCGGTCAAGTCAAGCCAGCAGACCCCCTAGCCCAGGTGATGAACTACGGTCTGTGGTCCTTCACACGGTCTGTGA
This sequence comes from Solanum verrucosum, assembly GCF_900185275.1. Classification (NCBI taxonomy): domain Eukaryota; kingdom Viridiplantae; phylum Streptophyta; class Magnoliopsida; order Solanales; family Solanaceae; genus Solanum; species Solanum verrucosum. The sequence continues at coordinate 421,191 of NW_026020239.1, forward strand.
AGTGGACCGTAGATGAGAGTACTCAGAACCAATAAGAATGGGCCAGAAACCACAACCCACTCCACGGACCGTGGTTCCATCAACGGTCAATCAGTGGCTCCATGGGTGGGCCTTATCAGCTTTTAAGTCAAGGTCATTTAGGCCTTTCCCCCTATGCATTGGGCCTCTAAACTACGTCGTTTAACACCTAAACTACATCATTTTATTATGTCTAAGCCTAATAATCTAGTCAGAACCTACTCAAAACTTTCATTCTCCAAAAATCATCCAAGTTAGATCTAAAAGAGGAGAAAGAGGCGACAATTTCTTTCAAGAACAAGCAGCACTGTTCTTCAAGCTTTAACCCCGAAATACAAAAGATTTCTCCATAGTTTTCATCACCAGGTATGTGGGATTTCACTAGCGTGTATCTTTCATTCACTAGGTCTCTAGAATTCAGTCAGTTCTTTGATTCTACATAGCTTGTTTAGACCTAGGGTTTCTTAAACCATGGAGATTTGTCGTGATTTAGCTGTTATAGTATTCTTAATCGAAATATAATCTTTTCTTGGGAAGGTTGTTTAATTCCTTGTATAAAACTCAGAACCCTAGTTTGTGTAGATTTCCTTAGTTGATGAATTACACTTGCTAAGTCAGTTAAGTAGATAATTATGGTCTAGATTTCGAATGTCACATTATCAGCATATAAATGTTGCATTCTCAGATTGCATGTCAGTATTTTGAGCTATTCAGTATTTCAGATACATTTTAGTCATATACATATTCAGTTGGGACTAAACCTAGCCCTGAGTTGGACTAGGGTTTAGCATACCGTCATAGTCCTAGAACTATGTGCCCCCGTAGGAGTATAAGTCTCCTCTGTTGGGCATCAAATTTAGTGATCACGCCAGTCATGCCTTTATACCCCTACCAAGGTATATTGGGTCCTCTCGATGGGGCGTATACATTGGACTCCACGTTTAGCTCATATGGTTTATGTCGGTTAATATTAGCTCCCATAGTCAGACTCTTTAGGCATTTGAACAGGTTTTCAGGATATACTTCAACATTCAGTTCAACATGTTATTTTCATGATTAGTACTTGGTCATTGCATTCAGTTTAGCTTTTCAGTTATGTTTTTGTACTTACATTCTTGCTTAGTTTACTTCAGTGCTCAGTTATGCTTTGTTAAGCTTATATATATTTGTTCAACTTAATATATATAGCCTGCATGGGCAGTACATTCCAAGTACTGATGCATACTTTGCACTACATCCTTTTATGATGTAGATTTAGGAACTCAGCATCCATATCATGCTTATATTGATTCTCGGTCCGCATTCAACAACTTCAGTGGCGAGTCCTTATATTCCGAGGACAATTGACAAGCTTTCATTTTAGTCTTCGTTTTCAATTTTCAATTTTTTTTAGAGTTTGTTGGGGGAATGTCCCAGCAACTCAATTCATTTAGAGGATTTTCAAACATATTAGTAGATTTAGCTTGAGTTGTTAAGTGGTGTTTTAGTCATCACTAGACTTTCATTATATTTTATATATTCAGACTAGCTGGGTTTCTCCTCACTTTTAGTTGTCCATTGTTTTATATTCCACATAGTACATGTCTTATTTAGTTTTTCCATGTATGCTTGATATATGCTAGACACAGGTTTAACCTAGGGTCACTCGTGAATCTAGGTCTGTCTTACGTCAACGAAGTAGCCTCGGGGCGCGACAAACTTTGTGTTAGAGCTAGGTTCAAGAGTCCTAAGATATCTGAAAGCCACACTAAGTAGAGTTTCTTTCATCGGTGTGAAGCACACCACATCTATGAGGGGGAGGCTATGAAGTGTTTTATAAAAAAATTTCACTTCCTTTGCTATTCTTATCGTGTGTGAGGTATGATTCAACTTCTCTTTTATAATCCATCATTATGCGTTTCAGATTATGCCTCCTTGTAGTGCCAACACACGGAATGCTGATGCACGCAATGCTAATGCAGTTCCTCTAGTCGAAACCATGAGGTTACGAATGTAGAATTTCGGTATGCGATCCAACTCTTGGCTCAGAGTGTGGCCAATTAGAACAATCAATAGGCCACAGTTCCTGCAAACACTAATGGTGGATCAACTGCAGCTTGGGTTCGAGACTTTGTTCTGCTAAATCTGCCATAGTTTCTAGGGTCGAAGGTTGGTGAGGACCCACAAAACTTCATTGATGAAGTCAAAAAGATCCTAGAGGTGATGCAGGTAACTGGAAATGATAGAATTGAGCTGGCATCCTACCAACTTAAGGATGTGGCTCATATTTGGTTCACTTAGTGGAAAGATAACAAGGGTGCAGATGCAGTTTCTGTGACCTCCGATGGTTTTACTATAGCTTTTCTGGATAAGTTCTTCCCAAGAGAGTTGAGAGAAACTTAGGTGCAAGAGTTTATGAACTTGAAGCAGGGTTCAATGTCGGTCTAAGAGTACGGGCTGAAGTTTATTTAACTCTCCAAGTATGCTCCACACATGGTTGCCGATCCAAGGGAACAAATGAGTAAGTTCTTGTTTGGGGTAACCGATTTGGTGAAGACCGAGTGCATGAATGCGATGTTGTTAGGGGTTATGGATATCTCTAGACTAATGACTCATGCTCAGGAGATTGAGGGAGATAAGCTTAGAGAATTGGCTAAGGATAACAAAAAGGCCAGAATAGGAAATTATGAATACTCAGAACAAAAGTCGGACAGTGGAAATCGCTCACAATTTCAGTAGAGGTCTACAACCCCAACACATTCATCAGCTACTACTCCATCCCCCAGGTTTTGACAGGATCAAAAATGGAGGGGATCATGATCTATGTCTCTGGGAAGTTCTTCAGGTAACAAGACTTTCCCAACTTGTCCAAAGTGTGGTAAGAACCATCCGGGCAAGTATCTTGTAGGTAGGGAAGGGAGCTTTGGGTGTGGTTAGTCTGGCCATAGGTTGAAGCATTTCCCTTCTACTAGGCAGGGGCAAGGAGGTAACAACAATATAGATCAATCTCTAGCTCCAACAGCACCAGCAGGTCACCCAACTCAGCAGGGTTCTTTTTTCTGGTATAGCTGACGGTCAACATCAAAATAGGTTGTATGCTTTCCAAGCTCGCCAAGACCAGGAAGATTCTCTTAGTGTGGCTACTAGGCAGGGGCAAGGAGGTAACAACAATATGGATCAATCTCTAGCTCCAACAGCACCAGCAGGTCACCTAACTCAGCAGGGTTCTTTTTTCTGGTATAGCTGACGGTCAACATCAAAATAGGTTGTATGCTTTCCAAGCTCGCCAAGACCAGGAAGATTCTCTTAGTGTGGTCACTGGTACGTTATGATTCTTTCATTTAGATGTCTATGCATTGTTAGATCCATGGGCTACACTGTCTTTTGTAACTCCTTATGTAGCAGTAAACTTTAGTGTTAGTCCAGAAAATCTCTTTGAACCCTTCTAAGTCTCTACCATTTTTGGTAACCCAGTTATAGCTAAATGGTTATACAGAAATTGCCTTATCACAGTTTCTCAGAAAGTCACCTTAGCAGACCTTGTAGAGTTAGAAATGGTAGATTTCGATATCATTCTAGGCATGGATTGGTTACATTCCTATTATGCCTCAGTCGATTGTAGAACTAGGATTGTTCGGTTTTAGTTTCCAAACGAGCCAGTCTTAGAGTTGAACAGTAGTAGCATAGTGTATATAGGTCGATTCATCTCTTTCCTTAAGGCTAGAAAAATGATTTCCAAAGGGTATATCTATCATCTTGTTCGGTTTAAGGATTTAAACTCCGAAACCCCAACTCTTGAGTCAGTCCCAGTAGTAAATGATTTTCCAGAAGTGTTTTGAGAAGATCTTCCCGGAGTTCCTCCCTAAAGGGAAATTGACTTTAAAATAGATCTCCTTCCAGATACCTAGCTCATTTCGATTCCTTTTTACAAAATGGCTCCAACAAGCTTAAAGAATTGAAAGAGCAGTTGGAAAACCTTGTAGATAAGGGCTTCATCAGACCCAGTATCTCTCCATGGGGAGATGGTTCTCTCAGAATGTCAATTGACTATCAATAATTGAACAAGGTCACAATAAATAATAAGTATCCCATCCCCAGGATTGATGACTTGTTCGACCAAACTTCATGGTTCTAGTTGTTTTTCTAAAATAGACCTCGGATGGGCTTTCATCAGATTAGAGTCAGAGATAGTGACATCCCGAAGAGATTTTTCAGAACTCGGTATGGTCATTATAAAATTGTTGTTATGTCTTTTCGACTAACAGATGCTCTCGCAACATTCATGGATTTAATAAACAGGGTGTTCAAACAGTATTTGGACTTGTTCGTCATCGTCTTTATTGATGATATCCTTATTTATTCTCGGAGTGAGGAGGAGTATACGACTTATCTGAGAGTTGTTCTACAAACTCTCAAAGATCACCAGCTATTCGCTAAGTTTAGAAAATGTGAATTCTGGTTACAGTCAGTCGCTTACCTTGGTCATGTGGTATCCAGCGAAGGGATCCGAGTAGATTCTCAAAAAATTGAGGCAGTGAAACACTGGCCCAGACCCACCTCTCCAACATATATCATATGTTTCTTGGGTTTGGCCGGTTATTACAGGAGATTTGTTGAAGGAATCTCATCCATAGCTTCCCCATTGATGAAGTTGACTCAGAAGAAGGTAAGATTTCAGTGGTCAAATGAGTGTGAGGAAAGTTTCTCAGAACTGAAGACTAGGTTGACTACAACTCCTGTCTTGACTCTACTAGATATGTTAGACGGCTATGTGATTTATTGTGATGCATCTAGGGTCGACCTAGGTTGTGTGTTGATGGAGAAAGGTAAGGTCATACCTTATGCTTCTAGACAACTTAAGGTCCATGAGAAGAACTACCCGACTCATGACCTCGAGCTTGCAGTCATAGTATTTTCCCTATAGAATTGGAGACACAACTTGTATGGTGTTCATGTTTATGTGTTTATAGATCATAAGAGCCTCCAGTAAGTGTTGACCCAGAAAGAGTTGAATCTTCGTCAGAGAAGATGGCTTGAATTCATCAAAGACTATGACATGAATGTGTTTTGCCATCTTGGTAAGGCCAATGTAGTGGCTGATGCTCTCAGAAAACTGTCTAAGGGTAGTGTAGCACATGTTGAGGAAGAAAAGAATGAGTTAGAAAAGGATGTTCATCGGCTTGCTCGCTTAGGAGTTTGTCTTACGGACACCTCAAAAGGTGGTGTGATAATTCAGAATTGATCAGAATCTTCATTGGTAGTGGAGGTTAAGTAAAAATAGGATAGTGATCATATATTACTTCAGTTGAAAGGTGCAATTCATCAACAGAAAGGTGAGGTTTTTCCCAAGGGGAAGATGGTGTGCTTCGTTACCAGGGTCGCCTATGTGTTCCTAATGTGGGTGAGTTGAGTGAGCAGATCCTTACAGAAACTCCTAAATCAAGTTATTCCATTCATCCAGGTGCCACTAAGATGTACCGTGATTTGTGGGAAGTCTTTTTTGTGGATCCGCATAAAGATGGACATAGAAGACTTTGTGGCTAAGTGTCCTAATTGTCAACGAGTCAATGTAGAACATCAGAAATCAGGGGGTATGACTTAGGAGATTAACATTCCTACATGGAAGTGGGAAGTGATAAACATGGAATTCATTATTGGTTTACCTCGTACTCGCAGACAACATGACTCTATTTGGGTGATAGTAGACAAAGTCAGTAAGTCCTCTCACTTCTTGGCTGTCAAGACTACAGATTCAGCGAAGGACTACGCCAAACTCTACATCTCATTTCAAGAAATCGTTTTAGAAATGTCTTGGTACTCAAGTAAATCTGAGCACAACATTTCATTCACAGACGGATGGTCAGGCAGAGCATATTCAGACCTTAGAGGACATATTGAGAGCTTGTGTGATCAAATTCAAAGGAAGTTGGGATGATCACCTACCTCTCATAGAGTTCGACTATAATAATAGCTTTCATTCCAGTATTTAGATGACCCCTTATGAGGCCCTATAGAGGCATAGATGTAGATCTCCGATCGGTTGGTTCGAAGTAGGTGAAACAACCTTGATTGGGCCAGATTCGGTTCATGAAGCTATGGAAAAAATTCAACTCATCAGGGATAGACTAAAGAAAGCTCAGAGTCATCAGAAGTCTTATGCAGATGTAAGGAGAAGGGACTTAGAGTTTTACATCGATGATTGTATTTTCCTAAAAGTGTCACTTATGAAAGGGGTGATGAGATTTGGCAAGAAAGGAAAGCTCAGTCCTAGATATGTCGGTCTTTACAAAATCCTAAAAAGGTTTAGTAATGTGGCTTATGAGTTAGAGTTGCCAACAAAACTAGCAATGGTTCAACCTGTCTTCCACATTTCCTTTTTGAAGAAGTGTGTGGGTGATCCGACATCAATAGTACAATTAGAGGGAGTGGTTGTGAAGGATAGTCTCACTTATAAAGAGCTGCCAGTTGAGATTCTTGATCGTCAAGTTCGTAGGTTGAGAAATAAAGAAGTCGCTTCAGTGAAGGTTTGGTGGAGGATTCAATCCGTAGAGGAAGTTACTTGGGAAGCAGAAGCATAATGGCCAAGTATCCTCACCTCTTTCCTTTCGGTTTTGTTTCAGCTTGAGGTAATACCTCCTCTCCAGTCTCTCAGTTCTCCTGTGTAATTCAGTCTCAGCATCTTGTTCCCTTAATTTTTCTTACATTTCAACATATTTACATGTTCATGGAACTCAGTTTAGTTAGATATCAATTTCTAGTACTTAGTGGTAGGGATTGCAGCTCTTTCCATACCACATTTGTTCAGACTTCATTCGAGGACGAATGTTCCCAAGGGGTATTCTAACCCCTCAAGAACCTAGTAGACTCAATAGTAGAAAATTTGGTGAACCATGGAGAGGTTTACGGACCGTGAAAGGGACCACAGTCCGTCGACCTGCTCATGGTTCACACCCTGCTAGTGTGGTGGACCATGGTGCCCACCACGGGCCATGGTCCCACTTACGAGCTGTAGATTGGCCCATCAAGTCAAGCCAGCAGACCCCCTAACCCAAGTGAAGAACCACGGTGGCCTTCACGATTCATAGTCCTTCACACGGTCCGTGAAGTGGACCGTAGATAGGAGTACTCAGAACTAGTAAGCACTGGCCAGCAACCACGACCCACTCAACGGATCGTGGTTCTATCAACAGTCCGTCAATGCCTCCGTGGGTGCGCCTCATCAACTTTTAAGTCATGGTCATCTTGGTCTTTCCCCCTATGCATTGGTCTTCAAAATTACGTCATTGAACACCTAAACTACTTTGTTTTTCTAAGTGTAAGCCTAATAATCTAGTCAGAACCTACTCACAACTTTCATTCTCAAAAAATCATCCAAGTTAAAGAGAAAATAGGAGAAAGAGACGCCAATTTCTTTCAAGAACAAGCACTAGTGTTCTTCAAGCTTTAGTCCCAAAATCCAAAAGATTTCTCCGTAGTTTTCGTTACAAGGTATGTGGGATTTCACTAGTAGGTTCCTTTCATCCACTAGGTCCCTAGAATTCAGTCAGTTCCTTGATTCTACTTAGCTTGTTTAGACCTAGGGTTTCCAAAACCTTGGAGATTTGCCGTGATTTAGCCGTTATAGTATTCTTAATCGAAATATCATGCTTTTTTAGGAAAGTTGATTAATTAGTTGTATAAAACTTAGAACCCTAGTTTGTGTAGATTCTCTTAGTTCATGAATTACACTTGCTAGGTCAGTTAAGCCGATAATCATGCTCCAGATTTCAAATGTCACATTATCATTATATAAATGTTGCATTCTCAGATTGCATGTCAGTATTTTGAGCTATTCAGTATTTCAGTTACATTCCAGTCATATAAATATTCATATGGGAGTAGACTTAGCATTGAGTTAGACTAGGGTTCAACGTTCCCTCATAGTCCTAGAACTATGTGCCCCCGTGGGATTATAAGTCCCCTCTGTTGGGAATCATATTTATTGATCATGCCAGTCATGCCTTTATACCCCCTAGCAAGGTATATTGGGTCCTCTCGATGGGGACTATACATCGGACTCCACGTTTCGCTAACGTGGTTTATGTCGGTTAATAATAGCTCCCACAGTCAGACTCGTAGGGCATTTGACCAGGTTTTCAGTATATACTTCAGCATTCGGTTTAACATGTTATTTTCATGATTAGTACTTTGTCATTGCATTCAGTTTAACTTTTCAATTATGTTTCACTATTACACTCTTTCTTAATTTACTTTAGTTCTCAGTTATTCTTTGTTCAACTTATATATATATATATATTTGTTCAGCTTTATATTTGTATCCTGCATGCTCAGTACATTCCAAGTAGTGACGCATTCTCTGCGCTACATCCTTTTATGATGTAGGTTCAGCTACTCAACATCCAGATCACGCTTAGATCGATTCTTGGTCCGCATTTAACAACTTCAGTGGTGAGTCCTCATATTCCGAGGATAATAGACATGCTTTCATTTTAGTCTTCGCTCTCAGTTTATAGTTTTTGTTAGAGTTAGTTGGGGGGCATGAAACATCAACTCAACTTAGTTAAAGGTTTTTTAGACATAGTAGTAGATTCAGCTTGAGTTGTTAAGTGGTGTTTCAGTCATCACTAGACTTTGATTTTATTTTATATATTTAGACTAGTTGGGTTTCTCCTCACTTTCAGTTATCCATTGTTTTAGCTTTCGTATAGTACATGTCTTATTCAGTTTTTCTCAGTATGCTTGATATATGCTAGGCACATGGTTAACTTGGAGTCACTCGTGATCCAAGGTCCCGTGTTACATCAAGAAGGTAGTCTCGAGGTGCGACACATATTTACTTGTTGTTTTAATATATCCCCCCTTCTCTGCCCATCAAATCTTATTAATTTTTTTACTCTTCTAAACACACTTTAGACATGATAAAAAAATATGAAATCAATCTCATTTGCTCAGTCATAAGATGATTTTAAATGAAAAAGTAATTAAGTTTTTAGTTTTTAAATTAAGTCAAGTTCTAAGAGTCGAAAAGGTAAAATAAACAATTTCAAGACTTTGTTAGTTCAATTATATGTTATTTTTTATCTCAATTTATGTGATATAGATACAATTTAGAGAGTTAATTAAATTTAATATTATTTTAAAATAATATATGTTACTCCCCTTGCCCCAATGTATGTAGCACAAATAGAATTTCAAAAGACAATCAAATGTTTTTAACTATTGAGATTTACGATACTTTTTATGTAGTTTTGAAATTAAATAATACATGTAACTTCTTTTGTCCTATTTGTGTGACACCTGTAATTTTTAAATGTTTTTTTTAAAACATTTTAAGTTATCAATTATTATAATTTATAGTATTTTTTACTCATTTTTTTATGATAAATTAATTTCAAGTATCAATCGAAATTATTCCTTATTTCTAATATGTTTAGAGCTATTATTTCCTCTTATTCTCGTGACAAGTTTTGCTCTACCTTTATTAAGTTTTTCCATTGCCCTTCGATTGCCTCATCATCAAACACAAATGATAACTTTACTATCCCACTGGAGGAGATGTACTCGAATATGAATCTGAATAGCGCAGATGGATGCTTGAAGTATATTGAACTACCAAACACAAACTCTGTTAATGGATCTATGAATTGGTTATTGTGGTCTTTCAAGCCTGTGGCCATGAGATTCTTTCAGGATGCCATGGCACAAGAATGGATGAAAGGGGAAGGCATGACGATGAAAGATCTGTGCAACAATTATTTTCTCATCAAACATTATCATGAACGGGACTTCACCCGTATCACGAGTGACGGACTGAGGAACTACAACCAAAGTATGATTTTGATGCAACCATTGGAGCCCAATCAAAACCTCTGACAGATGCAACTAACGACTATGGAACTATGTGTTAAAATCCATGATATCATCTTTGGTTTGCATTTAGATCTCGTGATGATTCCAAGAACTACAATTTATTTTGGACATACTACATTTGTATTAGGGATCGTATAGATATTCACATACCATTAAAGTGCAAGATGCAAGTTAAGGTTTCAGATGACTCTGAATTTTAAATATGAACGTCTTGAAACCTTTTGTTTCCTTTGTGGATTAGTAGGCCATTAGGATATATATTGTCGAGGTTTGTATGGCATTTCACATATGACTCGTGAACAATACTTGTTTGGTTCATGGCTAAGAGAAGATAATAAAGCATCACGTCCCATGGCTGGAGCACATTGGATTTGACCTTCCACCAGTGAATAGAAACGTGAATTCCCCAATAAGGAAGATCCTAGTTTCTCGCCTGAAATTGCTATTCCTATATTTTCACTTGTAAATCAAGGATCTGAGGCACAAAAACATGAAAATTATTCAGAGAGAAATAAGGAAGTTGTTTAGGAAGAGAATATTGTTGGGATATACTATTAACCATATGGTTGAGTTATAGTATGAATTTTAATCCTTTATAAAGACTTTACATTTTATGTTAATTATTACAATGAAGTCTTTGTTTGAATAGATCATTGTGTCTATATGTGTGCCCATTACTTATAAAGTAGACGATTTTTGGGTGCAGAGTTGTTTAACTCATACACGGAAGATTAAATTTGCCGGTTCTTATAAATTATAAATTAAATGTTCACAATCAAAGATGAAGTTGGAAAAATATCTTGATGATTGTAACACAACATTAAATATAACTCAATCTTAATTATGGGATTGAACGTACCAAATTGGGATATGTATTTATGTTATGAATTTCAATAAATAAAATCACTAGTCCATTACACGAGCTTATACTCTTAATCTTGATGTAGTTATTATGATCGGTGTAGTTTGCTTTATTATTTTAATCTATTAAAAGTTGGAGATTCTATGATGAGTCAAAATATTCCTAATGGATTGGATATCAACAAATTACATTAGTGAAAAAATAATAGTTGATAGAACCATATCTCGAATATGAGAAAGAAGACACCTCTTTATGGTTACTTATAAGTAATCACGTGAAAACCATGCACGTGGATTATATGTATATCCGTCACGTGAATTAATTTAAGCATAAAGATAAAGGATTAAATTAATCAATGAATTAAATTTTTTAGAAGTTTGATTTAATTGATTGGTGTCGGTAATTCTAATATGGGGTGTTAAATAAGTTGTAACAGTAAAAATTTGAAATTAAATAGAGGAGTGCAGTTACATATTTTTAGTGGTACAATCTTTGATTTATTATGATATGGTTAATTCATGTTTTTATGAATTAAATATTACAATTGAAAGCCTCTTCTAATAAATTTGTGGTCCCTACTATGCCTTGTTAATTGATCGAGTTCGGAAAAGAAAAGGACAATTAGTATTTTTTTCAGTTTAGAAATAAATCATTTTTAACTTTTATTAGTTTAAAAGAGAAAAAGCTTATTATTTCCTTTAAAGAAGAAAGAAGAAAATACTGTGTTTCTTTGTTTCCTTAGAAGATGAAAGAAATAAATAATAATGTTCAATGGTTATTAGTGGCTATTGATGGTGTTTAATGGTTGTTGATTTCCCTTGGTGTTTAATGACTTTCTAAATACACTTCATGATATTTAGTGGTTGTTGATAACTATTTATCATGGTTGTTATTTTTCTTTTCATCTTTTATTATTTCTGGTTTGCTAATCTGATATAGGAGATAACAAGCTTAAGAAATTTATTATTGATGGTATTTTCTGTGGTAAGGAAATTACTTTTATTTTCTGTGTTCTTTTAGCTGGAATAAAGGAGAAGAAAAAGAGAATTATTTTATCATATGATAAAAGAGATTTGGGATGAATTAGTATTACTCTAATATGTTTGAGTTTATTTTCTGTACTATGTTTTCCTTCGATGAGTAAGATTATTTTTATTTTCTTCCCAAGAGCATTGAAGCATTACACCCTTTCATTTTTCTTTTCATTAAGAAACGTTATTTTGTGTATAAAGGTTAAGATATGCACTTTAATTTTTATTTGTTTTTCCCTATATTCTTGGTTTTATATAACTATGAGAAGATGTAAATGAACAACTATTGTCTCCTAACAATATTTGAATATGAGTTTAGTTTCTCATTGAAATTCAATGTCTTTTAAGGAAAATTAGAAAATGATGAAAACTGGGAAAGAAGACAAAAATTAGCTAGAAAAGTGACTTGCATGGAATCATTGATGACAAATAGAATATGATTCTATGGGGGTACAAATCAGGTTTTATCTTTATTTCCCTTGATTGTTAATTTTTCCTATCCTTTATAAGTTATGAGATTTATTTCATAAATGTCAGGATAGATGGTCATTATGTGATGATCTCAGAATATATCTTTATTACTATTAATATGTATTCTGTTTAGAGGAGGAATTTTTTTTTTTGTAGTTTTCTACTCCATGTGACATTTGATTGTGTTTGACTCTTGGAGACTAAAATCCTCTGATTTTTTACTCCTTTGATTTGAAGAATATAAGAACTTCACAAACAAATCAGATTGTGTATTGGTTTGAAAAATATAAAAACTTCACCAACTTGTTAAATACTCCGTTTGAATGAATATTATGACTTGAAGAGTACAAAATCTTCGTCAGGAATATTATGGCTAAATGATTTGAAAAATATAAAATCTTCATCGTTAGCTAGAAACAGTGTTGTATTTGAGATTTCTGGAGATCAAAACCTTTTTAGTTTACTACTCTGTCTGAATGAGAAACTGATTCAAAGAATATAAAACTTCATCAGAATTCAAGGTTCATTCGGTTAAGGATTGGAAGAATATAAAAACTTCATCGTTAAACTAGAAACAAGTTGTATAAAGACTGAATCTTTATTGTTACTATTCTAAATACTAACTGGTCTGTCTAATTGTGATAGAAAGAAAAAAACACCAGTGGCATAAAATTAGTGATTTTTGTGCCTGTAATGGGTGTTTCTATGGATTAAATCTCCAAAATAAGGCTTCGTGTTGCCAATGTGTATTTTGATGGTACACAATTTGAAAGCATGGGAATAATATATGAAAAATAATTTTGAGAACATATTTAAAATGTGGGGGGTTCTTTACTTGTGATAAAGAAAAAGTTAGACTTACTATCTAATTAAATTTGAAAGTACAAGATATGAAATTTAAAGACATTATTGTATTATGTTAGACCCACAAAATTCTTGGAGTATATTTGATGTTTTGGTCTTTGAGTCTCTCTTTAATAGTATATGATATGACTAGTATAAAACCACAAAATTATATTACTCGTTCAAAGGAATTATACTCTTTGATGAAAAAATGTCATTTGAAAGATTATGATTTTTCATGAAAATATGTCTATTAAAATAAATTTATTTGTATAGAGATGAACACTGATGAAAAGTGAACTGTTATGTTTGTGTTGTAACACAAACATTTGGGTGATATTGTGTAACACCCCAGAGAATTTTCGAACTAAGACTCGAGCCATCCTTCATGTGGAGTGGGATTTTACCGAGGAATAAAAAATTTCTTGAGTGTTAAGTTAAGGTCCCTAGGTGTAGCACATTGAGTTCCAAGAAGAGTTGAATTGGAAATAGTCATTTTGGAAAGAAGCTGGAAAATTTGGCTATGGAAAAAAGGTGAGTTTTTGGTCAACTTTGAGCAGTCGTATCTCCTAGCTCAAAATGATTTAGGCGAATTTCCAGTTATGTCTGGAAAGCCCTTGGAATGATCTTTCCAACGCCGCCGAGTTTGCTTGATTCCGAGTTCGTATGAGTGACTTATGCCCTTTGGAAGTTGGGTTGTTGGCACAGTCGCACAGTCGCACAGTGCAGTTTGTTTAGTCCGAAAATTTTAAGGGTATTTTGGTCTTTTCCCTAATCTTTTCTTTGGGTTATATTGAGGTGTTAGACTGATGTTTGGATCATTTTGTCCCATTTTGAAAGAGAAAGAGTTAGGGTTCAAGAGAAGAAGAAGAGAAGAAGGAGAAGAAGAAGAGAAGAAAGAGGAGATCAACAAGATTTGTCAAGATCATTGTGGATTTTCGTCGGGGGTGATCCCTATCAAGGTATGTGAGTCTTTAGTGTGGGTTTATCCTTTCCCCCCACATACCAAGCTCGTTTTTATGATTTGAGAAGAGATTGGATTTGTTGTTGAAGTTGTTAGTTGTTGTTGATGTTGTTAGTTGTGTTGTTGAAGTTATTGTTGGTTGTGGGACAGGATTGGGCTGTGTATTTGAGTTGTGACCTATTGTATATTGAGGGATTTTATGATCCTTAGTGTTGGTTGGTTCATACCCCCACACACCAACTCGTTTTTAATTCCAAGAGAAGATTTATTGGTTGTTGAAGTTGTAGTGGTGTTGTGTTGAAGTTCTTGCTGATTTAGTACAGATTTCTGGCTGTGATTTTTGAGTTGAATCTATTGTATAATAAGGGTCTTTATGATTCTAAGTGTTGCTGCTGAAACCTTGAGGTTGAGAGGGTTTAGAATTGGAAAGAAACAAGGGGAAAAAGTCGGATTTTTGGGGAAAAAGGGGCTGGGCTGTTGCACCTCTCCTAGTGCCAAGGACACCAATCCTTCCCTTTCATTCACCATTTCTTTTTTTATACATGTTCCTAGGTATTATACCTATGTTTCCTAGTTGTTTCCAACACTCCAAGGTACTTCCAAAAGTCAAGTAAAACTACAAGTCAAGTGAAGTTAGTTTCCAAGTCAAGTGAAGTTAGTTTCAAAGTCAAGTGAAGTTAGTTTCCAAATCAAGTGAAGTTAGTTTCCAAGTCAAGTGAAGTTAGTTTCAAAGTCAAATGAAGTTAGTTTCAAAGTCAAGTGAAGTTAGTTTCCAAGTCAAGTGAAGTCAAGCTTAGAAGTAAGTAAGTCAAAACAAGTCTTTAAGGTTTTCCAAGAGTCTTCATTGATCGTTTTAACTTCATTTTAAGGCTCAAGTTAAGTAAAGAATGAAGAGTTCCAAGTTAAGAGTTTCAAGTTGAGTAAAGAGTTTCAAGTTGAGTCAAAGTATCGAGTTTCAAGTAAAGTAAAGAGTAAAGAGTTGAGTTCATTTCTCAAAGTTATTAGGGAACTATGTATTCCCAAAGAAGTTTTAAAGAAATGTTTTTACATTTAAACAAGGTTGGAAACTGAGATTTCCAAAAGAGCCTTCGGGCTAGTTTTTGAGTAATTATCTCATATCAGCAGGAATAAATATGTTTTAAAAACATAAGAGCCAGTACATTTTTGGGAGTAGTATCGAGCACCGAATTGGGGGAGCGTTCAAAGAACCCACAGCCCCCATAGAACCATGTTAGCCACCATGGGTAGAAAAGGATCATACTTTTTAGATGAATCCTTTTCAGATTAGACTAGTGGATCCATTAGGCAGTTCAGGTCTTATACCTTTGGCCGGGTATAAGATGCTCTGGCAGCGTGAGGTCGATCGCTGTATCATCACTATAGCTCTTATGTGATGGTTGTCGGTTAGAGAAACTCCCACAGCAGTTATTGTATTTTCATACACAGAAATTATTGTATTTTATATACATCAGTTCAATTGTATTTCTATATACATCTCAGGCTTATTGTATCCTTGTATACACTCAGAGTTTATAGCATGTTTTAAACAGTTTTTCTTTATATCGCACTTGTTTTAAATTGCCTTATATTGAAAGAAGTCAGTCAGGTTGAGTTCAGTTATTCAAGAGTCGAGTATCCTTGAGTTAAGTATCTTTGAGTTAAGTATATATCTTGAGTTAAGTATATATCCTTGAGTTGAGTATCTATCTTGAGTTGAGTATCTATCTTTGAGTTGAGTATCTATCTTTGAGTTGAGTATCTGTCTCTGAGTCCAGTATCTATCTTCTGAGTTGAGTAAGTTTGAGTAGTTTTGGGTATTCCTTGAGTTGAGAAAGTTTGAAAAGAGGTAAGTTATTCAATTTATTCCAGTTTTTCTTCTAGCCTATGTTGTTTAGCTTTCTAGCTTACATACTCGTACATTCCACGTACTGAGCCATTTGGCCTGCATCTTTTTATGATGCAGACACAGGTATTCAGGATCATCAACAGGAGATTCGTTGATACATCCGGGAGTTCCAGTTAGCTATGACAAGCCTCTTTGCTTCCGGAGGATTTCATTTACCTTTCAGTTGTATCAGTTGTTAGGAGGTCGTGGGTCTTGTCCCGGCTTCCATCTTTATCAGTTAGAGGCTTCATAGATAGACAATAGAGTTTCAGAAGTCTCTTCATTTATTTTGTTAAATGTTTTGAAGACTAAAGTTGCCTTTTATGGCGAGTTGTATATATATTCTATTATACAGAGTTTTCTTTTGAGTTAAAGATTTATAAAGTTGAGTTTATAAACTCTTATTCAGTTTTAAGCTCTTGTATGCTTAAGTTAGTATTCCGCTTGGAGTCAGCCAGGATGAGGGTTCGCTTGGGGACCAGAAATGGTCTTCGAGTGCCGGCCACGTCCAGGGTGTAGGCTCGGGGCGTGACATATTGCCCTTATTGGACCGATGAGACTATGGTCATGGGTAATTCCATAACAAACTGAATGTTATGAAAAGGTCCTTCTGAAAAGGACATATGGCAAGGTGTTGACTGTAAAACAGTGTTTGTATTTGAGAAAGTTATAAAAAGTAAAGAACAAAATATATGTGGGAAAAAGTTACCTGAAAAAGGTATTTTCAAACTTAGTATTTCTATTTGTTATTACTTGCTTGAATCAAACTGGTTGTGACATAAATGCTTGAGACATGTCAATTACAAAACCTTGCAAAAATTGATCGACTTAGAAGTTTTGCCAACTTTTAGTGCAATAAATGAAAATGTCAAGTATGTGTTGAATCGAAGTATGTTAAGCATACTTATAATTATTTTGAAAGGAATTTTAATCCCTTAAATTGATTCACACTGACATCTGTGATATGAAGTCAACACCATCTCTTGGTTTGGAAAAAGTGTTTCATAGATTTTATTGTCAATTGCTCTAGATATTGTTTTGTCTATTTGCTGAAAGGCAAGGATGAAGCAATAGAAACATATAGGCAATATAAAACTGAAGCTGAAAATCAGTTTGATAAAAAGATTATCATGATTAGAAGTGGTATATGTGGAGAATATGAATCTTCTTTTGCAGAAATATATTTGGAAAATTGAATCATCCATCAAATTACTGCACATACTCACCTCAATCTATTAAAATTTTTGACAGGAAAAAATTAAACTTTGAAGGAAATATTGAATGTCCTACTTATAAGTTAAGGTTTATCACAAAATATGTGGTGGATAAATGTCAATTGACAAAATACTTTCTTCGAGTTTGATTTTGTAACATTTCTTCTTGAAAATGAGTCTCATAAATTCGAAGAAGTTATGTCCTCTATGAATTCATTATTTTTGGGAAGAGGCTGTCAACAATAAGATAGGTTCACTCTTGAGTAACCATACTTGAGAGTTGGTTGATCTTCCTACAGGAAATAAACTTTTGGGTTAAAACTAGATATACAAAAGGAAAAGAAAGTTGATGAAACTATTGACAGATGCAAAGCAAAACTTGTTGTCATAGGCTTTAAACAATAATAAAGCCTTGAATATTTTGATACAAAATAGTCACTAATTAGGATTACATCAATTCAGATGTTAATTGTGCTAGTTGCGGTATATGGCCTTCAGATTCGTCAAAATGGATGTGAAACATTTTTATAAAATGAGAATTTAAGGGAGAAATTTACATGGAACAACCCGAGGGCTTTGAGGTTCCTGGTAATAGAAAGTCTATACCAGGAACAACTCAAGGGCTTTGTGGTTCCTGGTAATAAAAATATAGTCTCTAAACTTGTTAAGTCACTTTGTGGACTAAAACCAAGTGCCGGAATTATGTCATCTGAAGTTTGACCAAACTATATTGGCAAATGAATTCAAGATTAATGAATGTGATAAATGTTTTTACATTAAAGACACTCCAAATCACAAGGTCATTGTTTGGATTTATGTTGATGACATGTTGATCATCAAAAGAGACATTTCTGACATAAATGCTACCAAGCGTATGCTAGAAAGTAGCTTGGATATGGAAGACATTGAAGTTATTAATGTGTTTGAAAAGGTACTTAGAGGGGATTAAATTTCTTGAGGACACACAATGAGTTCTGAGGACTCGGATAGTTCTTTTATTTTTATTTTCATCTTTTAGTATTTTTGATTTGCTAATCTTTATACAAGAGATAACACTAGTTGAAATAGTGGTTTGGAGGGCATGATCTATAGCTTTTTCGAATCATTATACATGCCTGAGTAAGGGTACATGTAACCCAATTCTTGATATGATTGAGGGGAAAATTACAGCAGATCAAAATGAATCCTTGAATCAACTTTTCACTATTGATGAGGTGAAATAAGTTGTCTTCTCAATGTATTCAGATAAGGTGCCAAGTCCATATGGGATGAATTTGAGTTTTTATCAGAGTTTTGGTGCTGTAATTGATAAAGATGTGACGAATGCGATACTCAGTTTTGTCAATAACAATGTAGTCATTACAGGAAATAATTTTTACAAAAAATATTTTGATTCAAAAAAAGAAGCAACTTGAGCTAGTTTCTGATCTAAGACCGATTTCTCTATGTATTATTATTGATCGTATAGTTTGCAAGATGTTGGCAAATCGCATGAAAGTTTTCTTGGAGTATTGTGTTGCTAAAGCCCAGAGTGCATTTATCCCTGGAAGATTTATTCTTGATAATGTCATGATCGCTTTTGAGGTCAATCACTATTTAATAGGTAAAACATAAGGAAAGACAAGATTTGTTACTTTGAAAATGGACATGAGCAAAGCTTATGATAGAGTGCAGCGGAACTTTTTGAGAAAGATGATGATAAAGATGGGATTTTCATCGGATTGAATTACAAAAATTATGCAAATGGTTTGCATCTCAAGTTGGTAACCATTTTGGTGATATCATCCATCATGAGGCCTTCGACAGGCGGATCCTCTGTCACCATATCTTTTCATCATTGTAGCAGTGGGCCTTTCAGCTTTGGTAAGTGCTTATGCCCGCTAAGGAACTCTTTATGGAGTGAAAGTCAGTCCAAAAGCTCCACTTATTACTTCTTTTTAGCAGATGAGGCCGTATATTTTTTTAAAGTTATGGAGTCGGATGCTAATATTATCAACAATGTTTACTCCTACATAAAACTATTTTTTTGATTATTTTTTTAAATATATAAAAGATTATAAAATAAAATAAACAAATTAAAATGAAAGAACCACCAAAAATTTCAAAAACACCCTCAAAGTGCTCAAGCCAGCATGTTGACCTACTAAAGTGAACCCACCTCAACCTGGCACTCTTCCTAACAACACCATCAAGAATCCAAAGAATGATGGTCATTGTATGGCAGTTACTACTCAAGGGGGTAAGCAAACCATTGATCCACCTATGTCGTCTGTGGTGGATGTTGAGATTAGAAAAGAAGATGATGTGACAGAGGTTAGAAAATAGTCTGAGAATGCGACAGAGAAAGAAGCAGAGATATCTCAGAAAGTGGTCCCCATACCTAGACCTTCACCACCTTTTCCATAGAGGTTAGTGAAGAAGACTGAATATGGTAAATATCGCATGTTTATTAATATGTTGAAGCAACTTTCCATCAACGTTCAATTGATAGAAAGATACGGTGACAAAGAAAAGTTCTGTGAGTTTTGAAGATGATGATAGATTGCAGCATTGCGGTGCTATTGCTACAAGGTGTCTTGTGCAGAAGAAGAAAGATCCTGGTGCTTTCACGATTCCATGTACTATAGGGTTGTTACACTTTGCTAAGGCATTGTGTGATCTTGGTGCTAGCATCAACCTCATGCCATTGTTTATTTTTAAGAAGTTGGGTCTAGGGGATCCAAAGTCTATTCCAAGTTTGATCTATGGTCCCCATCTATGGACCGTAGATCGACCTACGGACTGTAGATGGGTTCTCGTGGGTCCAAAACCCTAAATGCTGCCTGACCCGACCCGGACCAATCCTATATAAAATCCCCCAATTTTAAACCATTCCCACTTCCCTCCATTTACCACCAAACCGTTTCTCAACCTCCCAATTCCTTAAATCACTCCATAACTCCCCATTAAATCTTCCCTTTCCTCTCCCCTTAAAACCTAATTTTCCTTTCCTCTCCAACCTCCACTCATCCCAGAAATTCCCAATTTCTCTCAACTGCCTTTTTCAAAACTTCGGTGTTCGGGTTCGGCGCAACTAGGCGATTAGTGTGGTCTTGCAAAGCTTAGTGTCATCACACAATCACCCTACGCCTCGTTGCTTGTAAGGTAATAGACTTTCCCCTCAGTTTGAATTTCAGTTATAGATTGAATATAAAAAGTCGGGAGTCAGGTCTTGACCTTGGGTAATTAAGTGTATGCAAATACATTCAAAAAAAATTTAAGTACTAAATCCCTTGGGACGATAGTTTGTGATTGTGTTGCCTTGATAGTGCGCTAAACCTGTCTAAATGCTAGTCTATAAGTAAGTTTCAACTTAGGGTTCCAAATCTTGTATGAAATAATTTTCAAATTGAGTAATTGAACCCTTGAAATGATGAACTAGCTTGATTAAATATCGAAATGCTTGGTTATACCAGGACACTGTTGAAAATGGTCAAATATGTGGGCTTGAAATTACTGAATGTCTGAAACCTGGCACAAGATCACGTCCATGAGACCCCGTCTACGGACCGTAGTTCAATCTATGGACTGTAGATCAGGTTCGTGGATGGATGCCCTTGAAAATTTCACCAAGTGTGAAACCACGGAGGTGGACTACGGTCCGCAGATCAATCTACGGACCATTCTGTACATCCGTGTTTTTCATATGCGACCAATATTGTTGGTCCTCTGATCCACGGAAGTGTTCCACGGATCGTAGATCAGTCTACAGAGCGCAGGACCCCACCATAGATGACCATTGTAGCCACTGTCTGAAATTTTTTTGTTTTTCATTTTTGTTTCCTCTTAGTTTTAAAATATTTTTGAGTGTGTCATGAGTTTATTATGGTACTAATTAGACATCCACAGGTACCATGGCGCCTAAGAAGCAAGTAACCTACTCCAAAAGGGGCAAATCAAAATCCATGGAGCGTACTTTTAGGCTGATTGATGAAGACACAGACGCAGAAATGGATCCATCATATGTTCAACCGGCCACAAGTACATCCCCTATTGCACCTAAGGCTACCCGAAATACATCCCGGCAGGTGGTTACCGATGTAGTCACTATCTCCCAGTCTAATGAGGAGAACATATTGATCGGGTTACCAGCTGGTTCTGCCTCCAATTTTGAGGCTGGTTCTATTTCCGGTTTTGAGGCTGGTAGTACTTCCGACTCAAAATCCGCCTCTACTTCCGGCTCTGAGGCCGCCCATGCATCTGGCCCCGGTTCTGGATCTGCCACAAGCTAAGGATCACATGACAAAGCTGCCTCGCCTGATGAGGCCACCAGTTTGGGAGAAGTCCTGGTGCCACGAAGCTATGACCCTGATCCTGTGGCTGGGGAGCCAAACAGATGGTGTGTTGAGGGGCAATGGCAAATCTATTGGGATGCCAGAATATTGAATAAGAAAGTGCAGATGGCCCGA
Source organism: Solanum verrucosum (assembly GCF_900185275.1). Taxonomy (NCBI): domain Eukaryota; kingdom Viridiplantae; phylum Streptophyta; class Magnoliopsida; order Solanales; family Solanaceae; genus Solanum; species Solanum verrucosum. The sequence goes on from NW_026020239.1 coordinate 442,776, forward strand.
CTTATTGCTGAAGAGCGCAGAGTCCTCATGGAGAGCTTACACACTATTACCGACATCCACTGGCTTTTTCAGCTTCACAAGTGCGACTGGATGGCTCGAGGCCCTGGGACTTATAGTGAGGAGATTGTGCGGGAGTTCTATGCCTCCTATGCTGCCACTCTCCGAGGTTTGATTGACAAGAGGTCCAAGCCCACAACCCAGGACCCTATCACTTCTACTATGGTCCGAGGTTTTCCAGTGGACATATGACATACCAGTATTAGTTGATTCCTCTATGGCCCTGGTGCTGATCACACTTGGGCTCTCAACATGGCCAAATTTGATTACAGATGAAATGTTGTGAGGAGTGGAGCCTTAATGCGTAATGCAGAGCAGAGGGAGGCTGTTATACTTTGGTTGGATAAATACATTGCTGCAAATGACGAGCGTGCGGAGTGGGTCACTACACCACGGTTGGGTATCCAAAAGGCCACATTAAATTTTGTGGCCAAGTTCTTATGGTTGTTGGTGCGTAACAGGGTGTCGCCTACAAAAGCTTACAGCCAACTCACATGGGACAGAGCCTTCATGGTTACAACATTAGTAACAGGATTGGAGAGTGACTTTGCCCGCATGCTGCTGGCAGAAATTCACGAGACGGCGTTGAATACCTCTACTACTTACCCCTTTTCTTGTTTATTTTTTCAATTGTGCAGGGACTCTGGAGTGCTGATTGGGCACTTTGATAGGTTGATCCACCTTACGGGGACTTTAGATGTTGGCCTGATTCGGGATGAGGCGAATATGGCAGCACCTCGCAGAGGGCTGCGGATCGATATGCCATTGGGTACTGATTTAGTAGATGTTGTGGAGTAGATGCAAGGTGATGAGCCTGCCCCTCCAGCCAACACTGATGATTCCCCAACCTCCTCATCTTAGGCCGCTAGTCAAGTACCCAGCTCATCTAGAGCCACCCTGCCTTCGGGAGCTAATGTTGTACCACTGGTCCGAGTCCAGAAGGTAGAAGCTCAGTTGGCCACCTTGCTTCACCATATTAAGCCCTGGATACGGAAGTTGATTGTTGAGTCAAAGAGAGTAGAAAAGAGGATGGAGGCGAAAATGGACCAAAAGGTCCAAGCAATTTATAAGCGGCTCGATGCCTTCGTGTTGAGAGTTCTAGAGAGGCCAACTCCTACTACTGATATGTCCTCTTTTCAAATCGAGCTAGCTAGTCTCCGGGCCAATGTTCACGCCATCCTGGCCACACCATCTGTTGAGCCATAGGTTGCACCCTCTACATTAGGCGATACTATTCAGTGGAGATGATGCGGAGGAGCAGCCTGAGGTTGCACGTTCTCGCATTAAGAGGCACTGATCTAGTCACAAGACTCAGCTCACAGGGGAGGAAAAGGCTAGCAAAAGACAGCGTAGGTAAGAGAGGAAGGCACAGAAAGCCTCCAATAATAGATGAGCAGCTGAGGCAGTAGAGGGCCCATGAGATGATTGTTGCGGCGTCGAGTTCAATGCCCATGAGGATTGATGTGAGCACCACTGAGGGTGTAGTTAGAGTGACAGATAGCACTACTGATGGTGCTATCCTTGTTGATGCAGGCACTACTGAGGGTTACTCGAGTGTTGATTTAGCGGGCACCGGGAAACCGGACCCACCCGCTTATTGATGGGTTGTCGGCGCTATGCCCCAATGGTTTGCTACACCCAAATCCATTACTTTTTATTATTTTTTGTGTGCATTGGGGAAAAGTGCACCTATTTTTTTGTTGGGGGTGGGGTAAATGGATTGTGAGTGATAGGGTGAAGTCTGAGTAACCCAACTCGTAAACCTCTCTTGGAGTTTTCATGCCTGTGTTCTTTTCCCCTAAGAGACTATTTAATTTCTATTGAACCGGCAGGTGTTAGGATCGTATGTGTAGAAGCATGAAAAAGAATGAAGCATGATGGCTTATGAAAAATGATACTCATCCAAATTAGGCAGATGTGTACTAGAATTTGTAGGCTAACATAAGTTGAATGTGTTGACTCTGAGTATGACATGATAATGAACCAACTTGATGGCATGACTTAAGCTAAAACTTGCACTGAGTAATCTGATAATGAAACTATGTGCCAAGAATGTGTAAGAATAGTTGATTGTTCAAACAGTTTTAGGCCAATCTAGAACTTGCCCGGTTAGTCCTGCTAAGACAATTTACTCTAGAGGCTAGGAAGTGATCATTGGCCTTTGTTCTGATAAGTCCACAAATTGCCTAATAGAAGAATCCAACAAAATGAAATAAATGATCCCTTTGATCCAGATGCTTTGAGCCTAAATTAGACCATTTCTTTCGAAACCCCTAACTCACCTTCCCATAATCTATTATGTTGGCCCCAGTCCCTCCTTGGACATGTGCACCTCGACTTAGGCCAAAAGCTTAAGTTGAGGGTGGCTAATGTAAAGAGTAACTTCAATCTTGGTCCTGATCCGACATCAGGTATTGTACACCTCAACCAATGGAAAATCCATAAGTTGAGGGTGGCTATGAAAGAGGAAACCAAAAGAAAAATGGGTATGAAAATAATTTTATGTTGAAAAAGAGAAAAAGAAAAGAGAAGAAAGGATGTGACTTGATGAAAGCTAAAGAAAAGAATAAAATGCAAGAAAAAGATGAAAGTGACAAATAAAGAGCTACAAAGTCTAAAGTCACACCCATGGTTGAAGAAAATCAAGGGAAAGAAAGAAAAATGGTAGGATGGCAAAAATAGGGCAAAATGAGGTTGAAAGCCTAGTGTAATGTCAAGGAGGGCAGAAAGTTACTAAGAAGTACCCAAATGTACCACACCTGACCTTGAGCCTACGTTGCAAGCGAAGAAAGTCCTATAGTGATCCTAGAATCTAGTTTGGAGAGTCGAAGTAGTGAAAATAAGGGCAAGCTTATGGTATTGAGCACTAATTGTACTTGAAGTTACTTCTGAGTGTGAGTGTTGAATGAATCCTTGTACTCAAATTCATATTCATTGAGTGAAAAGAGGGATTTCGTTTGAAGTAAGGGCACTAGTTAGATTGTCAGAAATTTGGTGATAGTAAAATAGTGTATGTTGTGTGTTGGTTTGTCAATCTTTGTCATGTTTTGATCCGCATAAGTTAGCTTGTTGAGTCTGAGAGAAAATATTTGCACCCAAAAAGAAAGTCAGAGTAGAGAGCCATGTGATTGCTTGTGCTTGAATTACTTGCTTCTATACAGGTGTCGTTTAGAGTCTTAGTGTACCGCTTGAGGACAAACAACGAATATAAGTCGAGGGTGTTGATATACCGTGAGTTTACGATATTTTAAATACATTTTACGTAAGAGTTGTGTGTGTCTAGGGCCTTTCTGTATTGGTTTTTATGTGTTTTTATCATGTTTTGCATGAAAGATGTTTAGGCGCGGAAGTAAAGAGATAACTAAAAGACATGAAGAAAAGGGCATCTGCGGAGGTGATCTACGGACCATAGGTCCATAGATGCTCCGTAGATGGTGAACGTAGATCAGCATGCAAGGCATGGAAGTAAAATCACATGATACTGCAAGGGTTCTAGTACCTGATTTTTGAAGATTCTAAGTGTGGAGCTACGGAGAGGGATTGACGGACCGTAGATCGATCTACGGTCCGTACTGGAGTTCCATCGTTTGCTTCACAGAAGCTGATTTTCGGAAGCTGAAATATTTTCCAAGTCCTGGCTAACAGAAGCGACTCACGGACCGTAGATCCATTGTCGGTCCGTGGGTCAGTCTCGTGGAATGAAGAGGCGTGTCTGAACAAACTTTCCTTATTTTGTTTCCCTTTTAATTTAGGACTTGTTTTCTATAAATAGGGTATGTAAACCTCATTTTTGGGGGTTAGACTTTATTACTTTAGTTCTATTTTGTGACTTGGGATTTTATTGTTGCAAACCTAGCAATTCTTGATTTCCTAAGTTGGTTTTGAAGATTTTGGTATTGAAATTCAAGTTGAAATTCCGGGTTTGTTATTCTCAATTACGTAAGTGCATAATTCTTTCATCTAAAACAATGAATTGTGTTCATATGATTATGGGTAACTAAACTCCATAACTAGGATTGTGGGAACCATGAGCGATTAACAAAGTATGAATAGTAAATAAGAAATTCCTGAATAGTGTTTTGCATGCATTGATAATTCTTTCGTTTAAAAGTCTTTTTAACGGTGTGCAACGTTAGAACTTGCCTTGTTGCTACTTGCTGGACCAAGGAGGTAATCAACAAGAAAAGAATTATCAACATAGATTTAGTGTGATACTATCTAATAGTCTAGTGTCGATTGGTGCGAAGTAGCAACTAAGCCAAACATCGATGTGATCTAATATGAGGTAAAGGTAAGGGTTAGTAAATTATACACATGTAGCCTGACCAAGGTGCGGGTGAGGTGAAATTCTCTAGATGCCGGACCAATGATTTAGATATACCTAGCTTATCACTTTGCATATAGTACACTAGGAAATGATTGGTATTACTAGGATTACCGCGTTATGAGCTTGTGGGGAACACGTATACCCTAGTTAATTCTCTCATCTTGATAACAACCAAAATTGACTTTTGTTTATTGATTACTTACTGAATTCTTACAATTTGTTTCACAAATCCCCCCGCCCGCCTTTAATTACTTATTTCTGGAACTAATTTGACTAAACGAATATAATTTTTGGTTAAAGTTAAGTCTCGATCATATTCCTCATGGAATCGACCCCAACCTACAAGTTGGGTTCGGTACTTCATAACGATCGCTTATGCTTCTTTAGGGAGGTGTAATTTGAGCGTATCATAAACCTATGGGTGAAATCATGCATTGTGTTCATCTTTGTGAGTGTGAGTGTTGCATTTGATTCTGGACCTCTAAATTGTTGAACCATTGTGTGTGAATATGAAATCATTATTCAAATGCCCTCACATAAATAATGATTCTATATTCACACACAATGGTTCGACAATTTAGATTTCCCGAATCAAATGCAACACTCACACTCACAAAGATGAACACAATGCATGATTTCACCCATAGGTTTGCCCATATTTTCCAATCAACAATTGTTTCTGCTCACTCAAGATCAAAAAAGTTTTTTCAAGGCTTGTAACGGGGTTGAGTGCAAAGGTATGGTTATTTAGGCTATGTGCCTTCTATTCTCATAAAATATGGAGTGAACAACACTTTCTTTCCTCTTCTTTATCATTCTCATTCATGCTCAAAAGTCACCCCATTATTCATCTTTCATTGATTGTTGGACACCCCATTTTCTTTGCATTTTCATAACTTTATTCCACTTCTTTTTTCATTCTTTTCTTGTTTTTCTCTCTCTCTTTTATATATGGAGAGGGTCCATTTTTGTTTCCAAACCATGAGTCAAAGGGGACTACCTTGCACTTCTTGATTTACCTTCTCTTTTCACCACACCCCCAACTTAGGCTTTTGGCCTAAGTTGCCTATTCAAACAAACCACAAGTCATGAGGATTATGGGTAATGGGTAAAGGAAGGTCACAATTTTATCAGGTTTCTTCCAAGAAAAGGGTTAAGGCTCAAAGGGTGTTCAAGCGAGGTTAACACAATAACAAGGTAGGCCACAAAATGAGGTATGATGTCAAATTGTTTCTTACTCTTCAAACTTGCCTGAGATCATCTCAAGAGTTTGCATCACTTAGTTAACCGGACCAACGGGGAAAATTCTAGGTGTCATCACAAATGGTTCACGGTAAGCCCATCACACACAACATTGACACCAATGTTAAACAAGACTCCACACTTTCGCTAGTGTGCAATGCTCATCACAAGAGACTCAATTTGATACTTGGCTAGTCACAACGAGATGCAAAGAGTTCACACATTGTCTATGAAACTTCATTTAGCCTCATTGTAGCCGCACATTAATTTTTGTTCCATTATGAGCACTATTCAAGTCATCAATATTAATCAAAACCGATACTCAAATTTGCAAGAGAACAACCACATTTTACACAAACAAGAGGTGGCACAATTTTTTTCCAGAATGGTCCAAAAATCATTTATCATTTAAAATAGGGCGCTTCAAGCTCAATCATCCACAAAAGCAGTGTAAAACACAATTTTAGCTCAAAACCCAAATGTATACACAAAACGTCAATTACAAAATGTCACACAAAAGGTGGTCCTCTCCCCACCACAAATAAATTCATTTTTCCTCAAATTCAAACAGAATAAAATATCCATAAGTCAAAATAAAGAAAGACAAAGAGGGAGGTAAAGAAGGGATCCTGTCTAAACAGTCTCTCCATCTGTCTGGGCCCAGTGCATTAATCTGGACTTGGGCATCAGTGCCCGGAGTCACCTCAGATGGAATAGTAGCAGCTAAGGGAGTGTCCAAAAAAGAAGCCTACATAGTCGCATCTACCATAGCCTCTTAGTCCCAGTAAGGCCCTCATATGAAGCTTTTTCAGCCACCTGAAGCATCTCCTTATCAGTCTTTGCCTCAGACTCGGGCTCAGGTGTCGCTTCAACTCTAACCTCATCTCCGGTGATAGCCGGAGGCATATCTAGAATATATGGGATCTTCATTGTCTCGAAGATCATGGACATGTCGGTGGACTTCAGTTGATCCACATCGCTTCATAACACAACAATAGCAGCCTTTAAGGTCGTCACCGCCTTGGTAGCCCCTTGGCCACGCTCACACACTGCTATCTTAGCCGCAAGGGCATCAATGGTAGCACTCAATGGTGTCACAGTATCAGCCAGGGCAGTCTGAATCATGCCCAGAATGGAGACCTTGAGTCTGGCAGCTAGACAATACACGGAATGGGCAAGCTGCCCTATCCGGAGTAATGAAGCCTGAGTAAGCGAAGTTCGAGAAGCAGCAGGAAGTCTAGGAGGCAGTGCAGAAACAGAAGAACCTGGAGTGTCAGAAGGTACAACACAAGAAGTACCTGAAGGCCTAGGGAACGGAGTAGGCAAAGATGCCTCTGTATGTGCTGTTTCTGTCTCTATGACCGGGGAAGAGTCCAACGGGGCTGCCTTATTCCTCTTAGCCTGGTCCTTTAAATATTTAGCTTCAATCCTCCAGATATCAGTGGAGGATGTGGGAATCACTTCCATATCCTTCTTTGCATCTCACCGAACTCGAGCTCATCTACATAGCTCAGTGATCAATATCGGGAAGGGAAGAGAGCTCTGGCACTGCTTGGGCCTTATGACCATCTCATGTGCTATAGTGATCCCCAGATTTATCCTGGTTTCCTCTATGATGAATCCCAGATAGGCTTCCTTGTCCAGGCGAAGGATCGACTCGTTCTGGGATGGCATGATAGTGTTACTTTTGAAGCCAAACCAGAACTGTGCAGTAATGTCAAGATCCTTCTTTTCAATCGGTATTCCAATATCCAGCCACTGAGAAGTACAATCTGATATAAGCGGGGCCAACCATTTCTTCATGTTGCCCAGAGTGTTTGTCCTAATCAGATGCTGACACTCGTCATCAATGTCATCGGGGCAATCCAGGACAACATTAATAGTCTCACTATCACACTTGACCTTCTTTCCCCGGACAACTACATAGTCAACCGGTTTGAATGTTGCTGCTTGCTTCTTCCTCTGTGGTATCAAAGCCTCATAAGATATATAACTCTCGGACCCAATTTGGAATATATGGGCGACGAGGCTTGGTGAAGATCTAGAAATTATGAGCCTTCAGACAACTCATAATCTCTGGGTGCCTATCAATCACACCATCAGTGGGCAGACGCTTCTCTTCAATAATAGTCCTCAACCCTTCAGACTTTAATCTGTTCATCGACTTAGGAAGAGGGCCATGCATAAGAGGGTCTTGGACTACAACCTGTGTTGGAGCTTGAGGAGGATTGGTAGGCTGAGGATTCCAGATCCTAGACGGATCATTCGTCCTTTTAGATCGTAGCTCTGCCCTCTGTGTTGCTACAAGTTCATCATCAACAGAACATGAAATCTAGGGCACCTGCTGCTCATCCTTACTCTCAGTAGTGGTGAGGTGTGTGGCGTACATGCCGTTACTATCGGAGCTGACCTCCAGTGACGCAGGCACCTTCTCTTTGCTTTTGCCTTTCCCACCAGTTGTGGGAGGTTTGGTGGCCATGCCCCTGGATGCAGCTGTATTCTAATTGAGTGTAATCCCCTTTGCTTTCTTTCGGGGTGGCATGTTTCTACCTACAATTTTAGGTCTGGCCATGTCTGCAAAACATCAGCAAAAAGTTAGAAGCAATCCAATCAAAATCACAGATAACAGTTGCAGACAGACTCGCCTATCCACTCGGCGAGTCTCTGATTTTCTTTGGCGAGCCAGATCGGGCTCACCGAAAGGATTGGCTCTAATGTTTTGGCAAGTCGGTGATGGGACAGGCCTTCCGGCAAATCGCCGATAGCACTCGATGAGCAAGGGTTTACCCGCCGAAAGTTACAGCGCATAAAGGGTTCAGGGGTGCATACAAAGGGAGAACAAGAAGACTTTTGGCGAGTCTCTGAGTAACTTCGGCGACCTCAAGCTTTTCGCCGAAAGTTACAGAACAAAACTACTCATTTAGCATGAAATTAAAGGCGAGATGGTGACCTTCGGCAAACCGCCGAGTGGTTCCGCGAGCTCGACCCAGCTCGCCAAATGACCCAACGTGCCTACTTTCAACCCAACTTCTCGAATTCGACCCTGCAACCCACGAAAACAAAATTAAAGCATGTACTATTCAAATTTAACCAACACCCATAACACCCATTACCCCGGGATACTCAGACTTCTCTCGGTGTTGGCAAATTTGGCCATTTGATGACTTTTGCCTTTAAGAATGACGTCACCCGCTCTATCATTGGGAAAATGATGTGATTTGGCACAACTACCGGTTCCTTAGACTTCACCCGACTAGATCCAACAACATGCAAGCACAACCCCAGAAAATTAAATCAATTTTAAGCCATAAAATTATGTGATTTCAACAATATAAACAGTACGGGTAAGATTATCAAATTAAAATAGGCATTCAAATACACTAATCCTATCAGTGAGACCCAACACACTTCAACGAGATAAAATCATTTGCATAAGAGTACAAAATGCCAAAAGTAAACTCTGGGTTCGGAAAACCAAACTTTAATGTCGAATAATCAAGACTCAAATGCTAAGCATCAAAGTTATCCCCATCCGAGCACAAATCAACGACTAAAATACTACTAGAAATGCAAAAATATAGAAACTAAAGTGAGGGTGTGAGTTTGTGAATGTTCAAAAGTGAGGGAAAGAAGAGTTTGAAAGTTTAAACCTTTGGCCTTTTAAAAACCATCCATTTCTCGCCCATTCGGCGACATTAGTCGTGCTTGCCGACCCACTCGGTGGCACGCCGAGTGGTCACTTACCTCACCGAGTTTTACAGGACCCTCAATTGATCTAGGGGTGAAAATGGCTGACTAGATCGTGATCGCCAACCTGGTCGGCGATTCACCAATAATTTCCTGCTCTCACCGAGTTTTATAGACTCCAATTTAAAGTTGTCTTGAATCCAACAGCAGTCTAGGTTTAGGTCACTGACCTATTCGGCGATGCGCCGACTGGACCTTCTGCTCGCCAACCTGCACTATTCAACCACTTTCCACACTTCAACCTGCACAATCAACACACCATTATTTCACACTTAGAAAAAGAAAAAAAAATAAAACTTGGGTTGCCTCCCAAGAAGAGCCTTAGTTAACGTCGTGGCACGACACAAGTCCACCTTCAAACCTCATTCTTGGGGTTAGCCATAGTATCACTAGGCAACCCCCCTTGTTGTCTCGGGTTTAAATTAGATGAGATATGAACCATTTAGGTCTCCAACTGTTTGATTGACACTTAATGAGAGGTGACAATCTCGCTAAGGGTCGACACGTCTTCTTTCCTCTCTTTCAAGACTTTGTCATTATCAATCAATCCTTTGCTCCCAGGACTAAGACTCCTATAGAAGCAGTCCAGTAGAACTAAATCAGGAATCTCATGAGTTGGGCATTGTATCAACAGTGCCATAAACCTCAGCCACAACTTATGAATTTGCTCACCTTCTAATTGGTTGAAGGTCATGATATTATCCCTGAAACTCATCACTTCTAACAGAAGGTGATCCATTTGTTCACAGTTACCATTTACACTCATTCTTCCTTTTTTAAAACACAAACAAGCGAAACAGAACTAAAATTAAGTAAGTAGAATTATAACTAACAAAGAAAAATTCAACTCAACTAAAAATTCTCAAGTAACACCACTCCCCGGCAGCGGCGCAATTATGATTTCACGTATCAAGAGACTTCATCCAATACTAAGTGTCAACGATCTTTCAATATTATTATAACTCAACTATGTGAGTTCGGGTCGAGTCCCAAGGGAGTGGTTGGTAATCGAGAATCAGTAGGTGAGTAAGAATATGCTCAAGTCAATCATAGCTAAAAACATTTATGAAGAAAAACATAATTCAAGTTAGGGGTGACAGAAGTGTCAAATATCAAGTGGGTTTATTTTCAATTATCAACTAAAACAGTAAATAATACGAAAATACGAATATGGAGACGGGATTCTTGGGATGTAATTGTATTATGGGCTAAGGTAAACAACTGGGTAATTGCAAATAATAGTAAATAGTTATAAATTAGTTAATTAGCTAGACGTTAGTGGGGATAAACTTTCTCTCGAACAATTTACCCCGAATCAAATTGGTTTCTCTCGAACACCAATAAGAAGGAATTAAGCACAACCTTCGCTTTAGTCCATTCACTCTCTTGAGCAGAATGTGTGGAAAAAAGTGTAGGATTAACTCTCTCAAGCTGAACTCATGAAAACCCAATACCCACAACTATCGATTCGGTAATTTTGATTTCAAAACCTCTCTCTCGAGCAAGCCAAAAACATGAAGTTAAGATTGTATTTGCAACTACAACCTACTAAATTCAACTACAATTACTGAACAAAATCACTTTTAAAAATCATTTACACTATGAATTAACAATACCCAGCAGCTAAATCAACCCATAATCACACCCCAAGAATATGTGTTTTAGCTAGACATAGTAAAAAGGTAAAAATCGTTACCAAGTTGTGTTTTCATCAACTGGGTAGGATTGATATAGTCTTTAAAAAGATCTAAGATAAAGAATCTTCAATATCCACTTCCAATTTCTTAGAAAGGGAAATCTTCAAATCTTCAAAGATAAGGAAAAATGTCTCCAAAAACTCAGTTCTAAGCTCTCAACTTAAAAAAAAGGGAAAAGGGTCAAAAATACCCCTCAACTTTGGTTTATTAGTTGATTATACCCCTGCCGTTAAAACAAAGTTATTTATACCCTCATTGTCACTAAATTCACCATTTATACCCCTCAATTGACGAAAATCCCCAAATCGACTCAAATTAACCCAATTTTTAAAAAATAACCCATCCCCATTTTAAATTCATACTCCAACTCGTCTAAAAACCTAACCCAATAAACCTTTTTATCCATTCTTTCAAAAGAAGCCAAACAACTAGTATGGAATGTTCTAGGCAAACCTGTGAATGATTCATCTACTGAAATTTTTTCGTTGGAGTATATTGTTAGAGATGGTCACATTATTTCAAAGCAGAAGAAGGACTTTGAGAAGCCTAACATTAGTATGGCATGCAACTTCTCATCATCAGTATCAAGGATTCAGAATGCCTTTTGCACCACCAACTGGTAACAACTACTTTCCTTCGTATGGCATGCCAACTATTAATCCAGAGATATCACAGATCTAAGTTAAAGCAACGCGCTTATATATGTATTAAATAAAATTGTCATAGATCTGAGCTTTTGGGTCTTCGAGAAATTCCCTATTCATTTGACTCTTTTTTTCAGAGCATTAGAATGGAAAGCAATACTAGTCTAAGAAGGTTGATGTTTAATGATAAAATCGATATTGTTTGCTGATTTTCTTAGAGTCAAACAAAATAACAATAATCTTGCAGGCCTTACGCGTTGTATTAGGGCAACAAATGAGAATCTTCTCCTTCTTCTTTATCCCCTGTTCATTATTCCAACACAACTCGGGACGATCCCAGCAACAACAAAAGAAAACCCAGAAAATGAAAATACTTCAGAAACAAATTTCGTCTAAAACCTTACATTTTCATTCATCACCATAACAATCCAATAACTCCGATTGAAAATTTTACATCTGCATCTACGTTATTACTTACGAAAAAGTAAAAGATTTATTAGTTCTTGAGTTTGTGGGGTTTGAGATCTTTTAAAAGAATGGGTAAGGAAAATGGGTTAAATGTTTATAGGGTTAGGTTTTTAGACGGGTCGGGCATTGGGTTTAAAATGGAAAATGGGTCTTTTTTTAAATTTTGGGTTAATTTGTGTCAATTTGGGGATTTCTGTCATTTGAGGGGTATAAATGGTGAAATTAGTGATGGCGAGGGTATAAATGACTTTATTTTAACGGCAGGGATATAGTCAACTAATAAACCAAAGTTGAGGGGTATTTTTGACCCTTTTCCCTAAAACAAACTGTATAATAACACAGATAAAATCTATACTTGATACTAAACTAAGAATTTAAAAATGTATTTATAGTCGCCCAAAAATGTGATGCGAAGGACCATTCGGCACAATAAGTCGGGATCATCGATCCACTCAGCGATCCGCTCTTTGCTCAATTTCATCGCCTTTTTGCTTTGATCTTCAGGTTTTGTACTTTGGGCGATAGGGCACTGCATCGCAGAACCATTCGGTGACTCGCCAACTACTCTTTTCTATCGCCGACTTGATTTTCTCCTTTAGGGCTTGGCGCACTAGAACATTAGGCGATACCATGGCCGTTCGGCGACTCGCCCAATGAGGTAGGCGATCCTTAGGCTTTCTTTTCTTCATTCTTTCAGTTGCCTTGTTCCTTTTTGCTCAATAGTGTATATGATTTGTTCGTCAATCCAAATACCTGAAATTCAAGGATTTACATCAGTTATTGGCACAAAACATGCATTTGAGGACATTAAATCTATTAAAACAAATCCGTAAATGAGTCCAAATCGTGGACTCATCATAGCCCATAATCCAATGACATCCCACGAACCCATCTCTATACTTGCTATTTGCGTGTTATTTCCTGTTGTAATTGATAATTACAACCAAACCCCATGTTATTTGACACTTGTGTCACCCCAAACATGAACCATGCTTTTATTCATAAATGTTTTTAACTATGACTAACTTGAGCGTATTCATGCTTTTCTATTGATTCTCAAATACGTACCACTCCCTATGAGATTTGACCCCAACTCACTTAGTTGGGTTATATTACTAACTAATGATCGTTGACCCTTAGAATTGGATGAAGTTTCTTTGAAACATTATCAATCAACTTTTTAAATACACCTAATGATATTTAGTAGTTGTTGATAACTATTGATCATGGTTGTTGTTTTTCTTTTCATCTTTTATTATTTCTGGTTTGCTAATCTGAATACAAGAGATAACAAGCTTATGAAATTTGTTATTGATGGTATTTTCTGTGGTAAGGAAATTACATTTTTTTTGTGTTCTTTCTATTGGAAAAAGGGAGAATCAACAGAGAATTATTTTATCATATAATAAAAGAGATTTGGGATGAATTAGTACAACTCTAATATGTTTGAGTTTATTTTCTATAGTTTGTTTTTCTTCGATGAGTAAGATTTTTTTTATTTTCTTCCCAAGTCTATTGAAGCATTGCAGCCCTTCAGTTTTCTTTTCAATAAGAAACGTTCTTTTGTGCATAAAGGTTAAGATATGCACTTTATATTTTATTTGTTTTTCCCTATATTCTTGGTTCTATATAAATATGAGAAGAAGTAAATGAACATATGTTGTCTCCTAACAATATTTGAATATGAGTTTAGTTTCTCACTGAAATTCAATTTCTTTTAAGGAAAATTAGAATGTGATGGAAATTGGGAAAGAAGGAAAAAATTAGCAAGAAAAGTGACTTGCATGGAATAATTGCTGACAAATTGAATATGATTCTATGGGGGTAAAAATCAGGTTTTATCTTTACCTTGATTGTTATTTTTTTTTATCCTTTATACGTTATGAGATTCATTTCATAAATGTTAGGATAGATGGTCATTATGTGATGATCTCAGAATACATCTTTATTACTATTAATATGTATTATGTTTAGAGGAGGAAAACAAACTTTTGTAGTTTTCTACTTCATGTGAAATTTGATTGTGTTTGACTTCTGGAGACTAAAATCCTCTGATTTTTTACTCCTTTGGTTTGAAGACTATAACAATTTCATGAACAAATAAGATTGTGTATTGATATGAAGAATATTAAAACTTCACCAATTTGTTAAATACTCTATTTGATTGAATATTCTGACTTGAAGAGTACAAAATCTTAGTCAAGAATATTATGGCTAAATGATTTGAAAAAGATAAAATCTTCATCATTAGCTAAAACGGTGTTGTACTTAATGTTTCTGGAGATCAAAGCCTTTTTGGTTTACTACTCTGTCTGAATGTGAAACTAATTCAGAGAATATAAAATTTCATTAGAATTCAAGGTTCATTCGATTAAGGATTGGAAGAATATAAAGACTTCATTGTTAAACTAGAAACAAGTTGTATATAGATTGAATCTTTATTGTTACTATTCTAAATACTAAGTGGTCTATCTAATTGTGAAAGAAAGAGAAAAAACACCAGTGCCATAAAATTAGTGATTTTTGTACCTGCAAGGGGTGTTTCTATGAATTAAATCTCCAAAAGAAGGATTCGTGTTGCCAATGTGTATTTTGATGGTACACAATTTGAAAGCATGGGGAAAAAATATATGAAAAATAATTTTGAGAACATATTTAAAATTTGGGGGGGTTCTTTACTTGTGATAAAGAAAAAGTTAGACTTACTATCTAATTTAAATTTGAAAGTACAAGATATGAAATTTAAAGACATTCTTGTATTATGTTAGACCCACAAAATTCTTTGAGTATATTTGATATTGTGGTCGTTGAGTCTCTCATTAATAGTATATGATATGACTAGTTTCAAATCACAAAAGTATATTTCTCGTTCAAAGGAATTATACTCTTTGATGAAAAAATGTCACTTAAAAGATTATGATTTTTCATGAAAATAAAATAAATTTATTTGTATAGACATGAACACTGGTGAAAAGTGAAGAGTTATGTTTGTGTTGTAACATAAACATTTGGGTGATATTTCCCTTATTCGACCGATGAGACTATGGTCATGGGTAATTCTATAACAAATTGAATGTTATGGAAAGGTCCTTCTGAAAAGGACATATGGCAAGGTGTTGACTCTAAAACAATGTTTGTATTTGAGAAAGTTATAAAAAGTAAAGAACAAAATATATGTGGGAAAAAGTTACCCCGACAAAAGGTCTTTTCAAACTTAGTATTTATATTTGTTATTACTTGCTTGAATCAAACTGTTTGTAACATAAATGCTTGGGATATGTCAATAACAAAACCTTGCAAAAATTGATCAACTTAGAATTACTTTTGCCCAACTTTTTGTAAAATAAATCAAAATGTCAAGTATGTGTTGAATCGAAGTATGTTAAGCATACTTATAATTATTTTGAAAGGAATTTTAATCCCTTAAATTGATTCACACTGACATTTGTGATATGAAGTCAACACCATCTCTTGGTTGGAAAAAGTGTTCATAAATTTTATTGACAATTGTACTATATATTGTTATGTCTATTTGCTAAATGGTAAGGATGACTCAATAGAAACAAATAGGGAATATAATACTAAAGTTGAAAATCAGTTGGATAAAAAGATTATCATGATTAGAAGTGGTATATGTGGAGAATATGAATCTTCTTTTGTAGAAATATATTTGGAAAATAGAATTATCCATCAAATTACTGCACATACTCACCTCAATCTAATGAAATTTTTGACAGGAAAAAAATGAACTTTGACGAAAATATTGAATGTCCTACTTATAAGTTTAGGTTTACTACAAAATTTGTGGGGGGTGCTATCATTATAGCAAAAGAGCACAACAAAAGGTTTGTCGGTTCAGAAAGATAGAATTTTTTTTGTTTGTTAGTCAAGGGAGTAACAAATAAAAAAATTTGTTTGTTAAGAAAGAGAGCAACAAAAAGATGTGTTTGTTCATGCTTTGTTGTATCCTGATAGAGAATTGTTTGTCGTCCCTTGTAGTATATACAAGAATTAACTCTTGAAAGATGGTGATCTAGCAATTTCCAATACAGTCTATTCCATATGAGAAATGGAAATGAGGGAATTATTCCCAAATGGGTCAAAATAGGACCTACGACTGTGGATTGTATGGTCATTGGATATGCTACAAATAGCAAAGCATGTCGATTTATGGTTCATAAGTCTGAACTATCGGATAGTCAAGTGAAGAGTCTAAACGACCTTTGAAAGAACCAAAGGAGTATGTACTTAATAAAGAGATCCAGAGGCGTCGTAAATGTCAATTGACAAATTACTTCCTTCGAGTTTGATTTTGTAACATTTCTTCTTGAAAATGAGTCTCATAAATTAGAAGAAGTTAGGTCCTCTGTGAACTCATTCTTTTTGGGAAGAGGTTGTCAACAGTAAGATAGGTTCAATCTTGAGAAACCATACTCGAGAGTTGGTTGATTTTCCTCCAGTAAATAAACCTTTGGGTTTAAAGTGGATCTACAAAAGGAAAAAAAGTTGAGGAAACTATGGACAAATGCAAAGAAAGACTTGTTGTCATAGGCTTTAGATAATAATAAAGCCTTGAATATTTTGACACAAAATAACCACTAAGTAGGATTACATCAATTCAGATGTTAATTGTGCTAGTTGCGGTATATGGCCTTCAAATTCGTCAAAATGGATGTGAAACATTTTTTTTTAAAATGGAGAATTTGCGGGAGAAATTTACATGGAACAACCTCAGGGCTTTGTGGTTCCTGGTAATAGAAAGTCTATACAAGGAACAACTAAGGGCTTTGTGATTCTTGGTACTAAAAAGAAAATCTATAAACTTGTTAAGTCACTTTGTGGACTTAAAACAAGTGCCCAAATTATGACATCTGAAATTTGACCAAACTCTGTTGGCAAATGAATTCAAGATTAATGAATGTGATAAATGTTTTTACATTAAAGACAGTCCAAATCATAAGGTCGTTGTTTGGATTTATGTTGATGACATGTTGATCATCAAAAGAGACATTTCTGGCATAAAAGCTACTAAGCATATGCTAGAAGGTAGCTTCGATATGAAGAACATTGAAGTTAACGATGTGTTTGAAAACGTACTTGACAAGTTCAAGTATTTGGATTTTAATATTGATATGACTCCAATAAATGTGAGCTATGTATTTCAAAAGAATGAAGTCAAAAGTGACTCCACATTATGCTAGAGTATTGAGAAGTATGATATATATCTTGAACTGTATGTGATCAGATATATCATATGATATTACTAACCTCAGTCAATTCACGAGTGTTCTCAATCAAGCTCATTGAATGACAATAGAAGGAGTTTTGGAGTATTTAAAACATACTTAAAAACTATTGCTTTGCATTATAACTAATATTCAACAGTACTGGAAGAATATAGCGATGCAAATTGAATTACCAGGACAAATGAAGTAAAATACACGAATCGATATGTACTTTCTCTTGGTGGAGGAGCAGTCTCTTGGAAATCATCCAAATAGAAATGTATCGCTTGCTCTACTATGAAATATGAGTTTATCACTCTAAATAAGGCTGGTGAAGAAGTTGAATGACTCTGAAATTTCTTGAAAGATTTTTGGCCCAAACCTTCAGCTCCAGTATGCATACACTGTGAGAGTTAATTTGCAATAGGTAGGGCGTGGAGCATGATGTATAACGGAAAATCTCATCATATATGATGTATACATAATATCTATAGAGAACTAATCTCTAGTTGAATTATCCTAATTGACTATGTAAAGTCAAAGGATAATGTGTCAGATTCACTTACAAAAGGCCTAACTAGAAAGGGAGTTGATAGATTGTCCAAGGAATGGGACTATGGCCGAGGACAAATCATAGTGCCAACAACTCTACCTAGAAGACTGGAGATCCCAAGATCTAGGTTCAAGGAGATCAAACAAAGTCATTGATAATGGTCCAACATTGTCAAAATATTTTTTATGGTCCATTCTCATGATAAGACAATGGTAGGTAACAACGATAGGCCATTAGGAGTTTTTAATGATTTCTAAGTTTGATACAGGTTATGTTAAATGGCGTGCGTATCTACGGGATAACACATTTATAAATTACCTATGCAAGTGTGAAGTGTAAGCATTTTCAAGGAGAATCCGGTAAGGCCAGTTTTCTACGCACTTATAAACCAAGACATGTTCATGGTTGAAACGAACAAAACAATGAGAACCAAAACAGTTCAAGGGTTGATTGTGTGACTTATATTGTCTAGGTATACACCAAAGCTCGACGTTTCAAAGATATCAAATCTATCGATTAATCGAGTATATCCGATATATGTTCACTACGGAAAGTTCAAAGGGAAAGCCACTTATCCAGATGCAATCAATCCTTACTTATAAATCACACAGTTTTCATGCATATGTTTTAACAATAGTCATTCCCTATTCATGTGGGGTATTTTTGGGTTTTAAAGGTGTTAACAGGAAATGAAGGGTTGTGATTCTCCGAAAGGGTTGTGACTTTGCCGAAGGGTTGTGACCTTTATGAAAGGTTGTATCTTTTCAAAGGGGTTGTAACCTTCCTGAAAGGTTGTCTTTTTTTTCAAACAGTTGTGACCTTTACCCTTTGTTGTCTATAAATAGAAAGGCTTTCTCTCATTTTTCTGCATCGAATTCTTCCCTTCTCTTGCATACATTTCTAACAAAACAAAATCGATCGATCGTGTCTGTGTGTGATCTATTGATGTCATTTTAAGTTCATTGAAAATATTGATGTTTAAGGTACCACTACTTCTTTAGTGGTTAACCATTTTTATCTTCGGAGGAACTAATCTACAACCTCGAGTACTTGAGGGGATTAAATTTCTTAAAAACATACAATGAGTTCTGATGACTCGGATAGTTCATTTTTTTTTCTTTTCATCTTTTATTATTTCTAATTTTCTAATCATAATACAAGAGATAGCACTAGTTGGAATAGTGGTTTGGAAGGCATGATCTATAACTTTTTTGAATCATTATACACGCCTGAGTAAGGATACATGAACCCAATTCTTGATAGGATTGAGGGGAAAATTACAGCAGATCGAAATACATCCTTGAATCGAGTTTTCACTATTGATGAGGTGAAAGAAGGTGTCTTATCAATGCATTCAGATAAGGCACTAGGTCCATATGGGATGAATTTGAGTTTTATCAGAGTTTTTGGGCTGCAATGGTAAAGATGTAATGAATGCGACACTAAATTTTTTGGAAATAATTTTTACAAAATATAGTTTGATTCCAAAAAAGAAGCAACATGAGCTAGTTTATGATCTAAGGCCGATTTCTCTATATATTCTTATTGATCGTATAGTTTGCAAGATGCTGGAAAATCACATGATATTTTTCTTGGAGGATTGCGTTGCTGAAGCCCAGAGTGCATTTTTTTCTGGAAGATTTACTCCTGATAATGTCATGATTGCTTTTGGGATCAATCACTATTTAAAGGTAAAACACAAGGAAAGACAGGATTTGTTACTTTGAAAATGGACATGAGCAAAGCTTATGATAGAGTGGAGTGGAAATTTTTGATAAAGATGATGATACAGATGGGATTTTGGTGATATCATCCATCACGAGACCTTCGACAGGTGGATCCTCTGTCACCATATCTTTTCATCATTGTAGGAGTGGGTGGGTCTTTCAGCTTTGGTAAGTGCTCATGCCCGCCAAGGAACTATTCATGGAGTGAAAGTCACTCCAAAAGCTCTACCTATTACTTCATTTTAGTAGATGAGGCCGTATATTTTTTTAAAGTTATGGAGTCGGAGGCTAATATTTTCAAACAGTATTTACTCCTATATAAAACTATTTTTATGATTTTTTTTAAATATATAAAAGAATATAAAATAAGACAAACAAATTAAAACGAAAGAACCACCAAATATTTCAAAAACACCCTTAAAGTGCTCTAGCCGGCATGTTGACCTACTACTTGCTTGACCACTTGAAGCTCCCTTTTATAGTTTAGTAAAATATATTAGAAAAAATATATACAATTTATCAGACCAAAAAAATATATTAAATAAAAAAAAATATTATAAAATACCCTTTTTATCGAAACTAAATTCACTGCATGACTGTTACATCTATGATAAAATAAAGGTACAAGTCTCTCTATGTTCTAGAAGGAAAATACAATCCCAAAGACTAAAGATAAAAAAAAACACAGAGCCAATTTATTACTGATGCATAATATTATAGAACTCCGTAACATATTTGATACCAAAGTACTAGCCCCTGTAAGTTTCACCTGAGATTAACAATGCATTTTTGAACTTTCAAGGTATCTGTAAAAAAAAAATACATATATAGTGAAATGTCAGTAACTATATATACAATTCTCAAACCAAAAAATAAAAAGAAAAATAATGTATCTATTGTTTGCGAAGTGAGTACCGGCAAAAAGCGGTTCTTGTAGTACTCAACCATTTTCTCCTTGTAACACCCCGAAAATTCTATGACTTAAATTAGAGCCTCACCTTATGAATAATGACTTAGAAATAGTCCAAATGATGTTTATAAACCTAAACTAATATAATTGACTTGGTTTGGAAGAGTAAAAGTCTAAACGTCAAGAAACGATCACGACGTCCGAAAACTAGAGAAGAATGTGTTCTAGTGTGTCCTTAGGTTTTTGGGCAGGTTTGGGAGTGTCGTATGATGGTATAATCTGGTGAAAAGATTTAAAATATGTAAATATATGTTCCTAGGGTCAAAAAGTTTGAATAGGATGCCCCGGGGCCACCCTAAGGGACCCCGAAGAGGACCCCAACCTTGGCCAAGCAAGCCGCCAAGGCAGCTTGCAAGTTGTGCATAGAGGGAATGAGGGCGCGTCGCACACTTGCTCCCCCAAGGAGCAAAAAGTCAGTTCATGAAGCGGTCATGTCACGGACTCTACTGTCTCTAAATTTAATTCCAAATATCTTCAAAAAACATTTCCGCGTCGCGGAATTGTTCCACGATGAAAATGCAGAAATTCGTAAATCTATTTTTTACTTTATTATAGTGTCCATTTAAGTGAGGGATATTTAGGGTACTTTAGGTGTAACGACCCGGGAGCACCATCTAGTCGTTACATGCGTATTTGACCTCTCGGAGGTTTTATACAAACCTTAGCATTCATTCATCGCATTCGATAATAAAAACCGTAAGGAATAAAAACACTTTTTAAAACAAATCCATATTACTCATAAAATCTTTCAAATGTAAAGAAATAGAATTTCTAAGTCTCATGTACCATCTTAGACATGAATAGAACATCTTAGGGGCACGGCCCTTTACAACAATAGAAAATATAAGTCTTATACAATGTCTAAGTGGAAATACTAGAAAGATAACAACTATGTCCTCGAATATATGAGGACATACCAAGCTTCTTGAGAAGAGTCAATATCCCAAGCTTCCTCAAACGATCTCCTCATTTCCCACCACCTACACTTATAACAATAGAGAAATATGGAGTTAGTACAATAAGTACTAAGTATGATACCATGCAAGAAAACATGCACAACAGACATTTACAAGAAATGTATGCTTTTAAGACCTTCTTTAACAAACCTTTACAACCACAAGCATAAACCCACATTTCAAGTCACCATTCACAATTAAGACCATATTCACATCATTTACAACTCAATTAATACAAGTGCACAATACTTAAACAAGATAGCAAAGTAATTCCTTCATTACCATTTAAGTCTCTATCTCAAGTCACCCTAAGCCACACTTAAGTGAATAATGAAGTGACCGCCCATACAACCTCTTCATATACACCTAAGTTTTCCTAAGAGTTACCATAGACAAGGGTTTTATCATTACATTATAACATACAAAGTTAACATTCTTTATAAAACCATCTAAGGGACACACAAGCATATAGGGGACAATCACTTAATAGCCCTAAGGCTTAGGGAACTCACTTTATCATCTTTTAAGCCTACTCGTGCCATGTGTAAATAGGATCCCATACTACTACTTACACGTTGTAGAACCTATCCAATACTAGAGTGCACATCCCACATATTGGAAATAGGCCTTAACCGACATAGACCACACTAGCAAGGTATGAAATATGGAGTCTATCCTACTCCATGGAGGTTGTTCTACTTGCCAAGGGTAGAACCAAAAGAAACCCATGTTCGCACATGGTTTAAGAGATGTCGAAGAATGTTCATTGTGCCTAATGTCATGCTCAACTAGGCCACCATCCTAATCACATCCACTCGGTGCTTAGCCTTGGTTTCCATAGAGTATTCAATCACATATGTACTAGAGAGGGTTCCTTTTCTAGTTCAACCAACTCATAGTACCTCTTCCCAAGAAAGGCCCCATTTCTTAGTCATAGCCAACCTAGGATCATAAGGATAGCTCATTTGACTTTCTTAGATAAGGATTCTCATGCTGTTCCGGCTCTATCCATCTCTAAGTCTATCATTTCACTCAAGAAGGGAACATCGCCCTAAGGCCCATCCTTCAAGGTTATACACTTTCTTAGGAAAGCTAGACTCATAAAAAGGCACTATGCTTAAGTCTACCAATTCAAGTCTTGGCCTAGAATTCCTCTTTTAGCATTTATAGGAAGAGCTCCATTACTAAGTGATAGCCCAACCAAACATTCATATATATAATCAAGCTTCCATCACACAAGACAAGATAATCAAGTCTAGCATATGATCTACAACATCATCTTATGAAAACTCATCATAGTCCATCATCACCACATATCACCATTTCAAGAGAGACATGCTTTCACATTAGCATGATAACACTTTATACCTTATCACATTAATACCATTAGAACATCTTCACATTATAGCTTCACACAAACTTTACATATAGCTTCATATAGGACTTTACATATAGCCTCATATATGTATAAAAATACAACAATATAATAACACTCATATATTGCCTTTCATGGCCTCAATTCCCAATAATACCACACAAGAATAAGATATAGCACTTCCACCAACCTACCAACAACAATCAATTCCATAAAGAGAGTTCAAGCTTTCTTACCATAATCCAAAGCCATAGCCAACATCACCAATACTTCACCCATAAGGCTTACCACCCTTAATTCATCCATTATCAACAAATAATCATAAATAAATATTAAACAACACAAGAGATATCAATACAATTCACTTTACACATAATTCCATCAACTTTGAATTTATAGAAATAGAACCACTTCATAGCAACTTTAGGATTTTAGTGAAAACATGGATTCTTGAAGGAAGTTCATATTAAATAATCAATTCTACTTTAATTCACCAATATAATGCTTTTGAAACCATTTATCAATGAACCCATGCTTAGAATAGAAATTAGGCATTTTGTTCTTTGAAGACTTTTGAAACCCTTTTCAATGGACTCTTTAAAAGAAAGGATAATCAAGAATCAAGGGTCACCATACCTTAGACTTGATGAATCCCAGGAAAACTTGATGAATAAAGCTTGAAATCTAAAACCCTAGGTTCCACCTCTCCTTCTTCCTTGAGTTGAGAGATAAATATCGAGAGAGAAGAACTTTGGAGTTTAATTTGGGAAAAGAGAGTAAAATGACTTGTTAAAAGACTTAAAACCTTATATATTTATCATATAAACCATTTAAAATCAACCCCACATAATAAACAATTAAAATGAAATTACTTAAAAGCCCTTCTCTTGAGGCAGTCCATCACGGACCACGCCCAACTTAATGGGTCGTGAGGGGCACCACCGCTCGTGGTGGTTCCTGTGGTCCTTGAGGCAGTGAGCCTCCCTCACTTGCCAAGCCCTCCAAGGCAAAGTCAAGTTCACGGAAGCTCCCACGATCCATGGTCAACACCACGGGTCGTGGTGATGCTCGTGAACTTGGAGGCAGTGGCTTGGCTAAATGGCCTTGCAAGCTTTGCCACCAAGTGACCTTCACGGCCACTTTCATGAGCTGTGGTCATGACCACTTGCCGTGAAGTGGTCCGTGGTCATGGGGCAGTAGCTTGGCCAAGGTTGAGCAAGCTTTGTCCCCTTGGCTTGGCACATGCCTCTTCCTTAAACCATCATTTAAAAACAACTTTTTAACATAGACTCTAGCACGTGCCTTGACGTTGATTCATGAAACTCTTTTAAACAAGACTCGGGACAACCATACTCCATCAAAAAACATGTGAACCTCTAGTTCTTCCTACGTCATTTTGAGGGGCGTTACATTAGGGGACGTGTATATAATAATTTTTTTAAGTCAATTTACCTCACTTTAATCACTCAAACACAAAACCCCAAAGATCTACACCTAAAGTTCCTCCTTGTCTCTACTCTCTCTCTTCTCAAGAACTCCATTGAAGAAGATTGGAGCTTCAAGAAGAAGACCAACTCTCCAAGGTTTCAACTCGGATATTCGTGGTTAATTCGTCAATAAGGTATGGTTGCTTATCACTTTTGGGATTCCTTTCCCCAAGTGGCCCCTTCAAGATGAATTTCAAAATCTCCAATTTCTAGGTTTCAATCCAAAAACGTGGGTCTTCTTTCTAAAGTGAAATTGATGTTATAAACTGACTTTCATTGATGTTATATGAACTATTATGGATGAATTTATGTTGTATTGGTGGTTTCTTGAAGAATTCCCCATGAGACCGATGTTTCTCCTTCTTTTCCTAATTCTAACCCTAGTTCGTGTTGGATATTGAATGAGGGTTATGAATTGAATGTGATGTTATGTAATTCATGTTTGTATGAGGGTTTTACCCTAGGTTATGTATAATTTCTATGAAATTAGGGTTGAGTCTTTGAATGAAGCCTTGAAGGCTATGAAGGGAATATGTCAATTGCTTATATTAATGTTGATTATGTTATTACTTCATGAATTACCTTGTATTATGTATTGGTTATGAATTGCTTGGTAATTGAAGTATGGATGTCCAACGAAGGGCAAGACGGTATGAAGGTTGGTTCATCTTTGAACTCAAATATGAAAGGTGAATTACTTAGATTGTAATGATGCTATACCTAATGTGTTATTGTGGTGTTGATGACCTAGTTTCCTCATCCTTAACCCTCTACACTTGAATTAGCTATGAAGTATGTATGTATATTCTTGTATGATTGCTATATGATTGAAAGGTAGGTCTCATGATTGTAGTGTAATGTAAAGATAATGGTTTACTCACTTGCTAAGTGTCTCTAAAGTGAAAGGATTGTTACTCACTTATGAACACATATGAGCTATTATGGTAAGATGTCTACTTAAAAGTCTAGTAAAGGCTAATGTGAACTTATGTGATAACTAAAGGGAATTTGATGCTTAGCACTGAGAGGGCATGTAAATGAGATGGGGTTCTCACGTCTTGTAAGTCTGGCTCCCCACATGGGTTTCCTTACAGTAAGTCCGGATTATGTACGGTATGTGTTATCTTATGAGATGGAAACCC
This sequence comes from Solanum verrucosum, assembly GCF_900185275.1. Classification (NCBI taxonomy): domain Eukaryota; kingdom Viridiplantae; phylum Streptophyta; class Magnoliopsida; order Solanales; family Solanaceae; genus Solanum; species Solanum verrucosum. The sequence goes on from NW_026020239.1 coordinate 468,393, forward strand.
CCACGTTTAGTAAGTTAGGGTTTCTAGAAGCAATCTCCTTAACCCTTAACTATGTGCCCACATAGGACTCTAGCTTAGTGGATCCATCTAGATAGCTATGTACGAATGGTAACACCTTAGGCAAGTGTTAACCCTCTCTTTTCGGTGTGGGAGTAGAACACCGGATTCCATGTAGCTCTCATGGTCTATGTCGGTTATTGTAATATTTTCTTAATGTAAAAGTAAATGAAGGTATGGAAGCTGTGAACTCGTACTAGGGCTTTCTTAAGGGTTTGGACATAGTGTAAGGGAGGTTATGGGATTTCTCTTGCACATTTCACTTGTGGGATCCTAAGAGATGGTTGTAGTAGTATTCTTTTCTGATTATGATTATTATGACTTATGTATGTTGAAGCTATATTATGTATGATCATTATGAATGTGGTAAGTTCTTATGAAATATGATCTTATGAATGTATGCATGAAGTAGGTTGCTTAATGTGATACTTGTCTTTGAATAGGGTTATCGGGTTCTAGTCTTTGCATTGCACTAGTATTGCTTGGGCTGTTTACATGTTGGGATGATATTTTGTTGGTTTGGACTATGATACTTAATTATGTGCATATTGGATTTACTTGGCAAAAAACATGTTTTGAATAAAATGTCCTTTTATGCATGTTTTAATGGTTTTTATGCATAGTAGCCATACGTAGTACGTGTGTTGTACTAAACCATATTTTCTCCCTTTTCCCAAACATTTAGGTTCGGGCCGTTGAAAATTCAAGCTTACTTCTCAAGACACTTGGACTTGCTTCCCCAAGTTGGTGAGTCGTTAAGTTCGAGGACAAGACCCTATGATCTAGCTTCTATGTTTAGTTCTTTTCTTATGTTGAAAGACATTGTTGTACTTCCTATTTTCAAGACTTCTTATTGATGTAAGGGCTAAGTCCCATTTTCGATACTTCTATGTCTAGATGGTGCATTGTGATGAAGTTAGATTCTATTTTTCATGTATGAAGTGAAGTTGAACTTCCAAAGTAAAAGTTTTATATTTTCCAGGATTTTATTCTATGATACATGTTATGATGAAGGCTAAGGGCTTGTATAAGACCTCTTCGAGGTCGAATACACCAGTAACGACTAGGGGGTGCTGTCGGGTCATTACAAACTTGATATCAGAGAATAAGTTTGAGAATAATGTAGGATGCATGTCACAAGATACCACGCGAGTAGAGTCTTGTTCATGGGTGTGAAGCGCGCCACACTTATGAATGAGAGGCTACGAGATGCTTAAGAACTTTCACTCTTTTGTTATTCCATAGTCGTGCCTAAGAGTCTTAACTCTATTTTGTCCTTTTCTTCTAATCCTCCTCTTGTGCTTATAGGCAATGAATATAAGAAGGAATAACACAAGGAGTGCCGGTAAGGAGAATGTGAATGAGGCGGCTCCCGTTCAAGCTCCTCAAAACACTGAAGTTCCTATTGAAGAAGGGGCTATGTCTAATGTTGAGATAAGGTCGGCTATTCATAATTTGACTCAAGTGTTGGCCACTCAAGTTGCAAGGGATGCTATGGTGCATGTGAACCCTAATGCTAGCACTACCGCTTCTAGGATAAGGGATTTCACAAGGATGAATCCCCTACTTTCTTTGGCTCCAAAGTGGAAGAAGATCCACAAGGGTTCATTGATGAAGTGTTTTTGGTTCTAGAGGCTATGGGTGTCTCTTCTCAAGAAAAGGCGGAGTTAGCCGCCTATCAACTCAAAGATGTGGCACAAGTGTGGTATGAGCAATGGAAGGAGGGGAGACCTATTAGAGAGGGTCCGATAAGCTGGGCTACATTCAAGATGGCTTTTCTTGAAAGGTTTTTCCACTTGGAACTAAGGGAGAGGAAAATGCAAGAATTCATCAACCTTCGTCAAGGGGGTATGAGTGTGAAGGAGTATGGCCTCAAGTTCACTCATTTGTCCAAGCATGCTCCTACTTTGGTGTCGGACTCTAGAGCTACAATGAACAAATTTGTTATGGGTGTATCCGATCTTGTGGTGAATGAATGTAGGTCGGCTATGCTAATCCCAAGCATGGACATTTCTCGCCTTATGGTTCATGCCGCGCAAATTGAGGAGCAAAAGCTTAAGCAAGCTGGCAGAGAATTGAAGAGGTCAAGAACCGATGATGGAAATTCTTCCAAGGTTAGGTTTGAAATCCAAGATAAGCCAAATTTCAAAAAGAGGTTTTCCAACCAAGGTCCTGCTAACACTCCAAGGATCAAAAAAGGTAAAGTGTCTACCCCCAAGCCTCAAGAAGCAAGAGGTGGTGATCCTTATGTTGAGAAGCCTATTTGTGCAAAGTGTCTTTTGTAACCCATTTAGTGGCTATGAAGTTTAATATGCTTTCCGATGTCTTAGATAAACCCTTTACGGTTTCTACTCTGGTAGGTGATTCCATATTTGCTAACAGAGTCTATAGGGGTTGTCCCATATCTTTGCCCAATAGAGTCACTTTGGTTGATTTGGTGGAACTTGATATGTTAGACTTTGATGTTATATTGGGGATGGATTGGCTTCATGCTTGTTTTGCGTCCATAGATTGTAGGACCCGAATTGTGAAGTTTCAATTTCCTAATGAACCCATTTTAGAATGGAAGGGAGGAAATTACATTCCTAGGGGAAGGATCATTTCATGTCTAAAAGCTTGTAAGTTGATTTCTAAGGGTTGTCTCTATCATATTGTGAGGGTCAAGGATCTTGAGTTCGAGATTCCTCCTTTGGAGTCGGTCCCCGTAGTGAAGGATTTTCCAGAAGTCTTTCCCGATGACTTACCCGTGATTTCTCCCGAACGGGAAATATATTTCGACATAGATTTATTGTCGGATACACAACCCATTTCAATCCCTCCTTATCGGATAGCCCCGACGGAGTTGAAGGAATTAAAAGCTCAACTCAAAGATTTGTTGGGTAAGGGTTTATCCAACCTAGTATATCTCCTTGGGGTGCACCAGTGTTATTTGTGAAGAAGAAGGATGGATCTCTTCGTATGTGTATTGATTACTGACAGTTAAATAAGGTGACCATTAAGAACAAGTATCCACTCCATAGGATTGATGACTTATTTGATCAACTTCAAGGAGCGAGTTACTTTTCAAAAATTGATTTGAGGTCGGGTTATCATCAACTTAGGGTGAGAGGTGTTGATGTTCCGAAAATAGCCTTCCAAACAAGATATGGTCATTTTGAGTTCTTAGTGATGTCCTTTGGTCTTACAAATGCCCCTTTCATGGACATTATGAATCGTGTGTTTAGAAATTTTCTAGACTCATTTGTTATTGTCTTTATTGATGACATCTTGATATACTCTAAAAGTGAGGATGATCACATGAATCATTTGAGTATAGTATTGCAAGCCATCAAAGATCACCAATTCTATGCTAAGTTTAGCAAGTGTGAGTTTTCGCTATGATCGGTTGCTTTCCTTGGTCACATTATTTCTAGTAAGGGTCTAGAAGTTGATCCAAAGAAAACCGATGCGGTCAAAAGTTGACCTAGACCTTTGAATCCTTCCGACATCCGAAGCTTTTTGTGTTTGGCCGGTTATTACCGGAGGTTTGTTGAGGGATTTTCAACTATTGCATCTCCATTAACAGCCTTAACTCAAAAGAAGTCCAAGTTCAAATGGTCGAAATCTTGTGAAAAGAGCTTCCAATTGTTGAAAGAAAAGCTCACCTCCGTTCTGGTTTTGACCTTACCGGAGGGCACCGAAGAGTTTGTAGTATATTATGACGCTTCCCGAGTAGGTTTAGGCTGTGTCCTCATGCAGTATGGTGAGGTTATAGCTTATGCTTCGAGACAACTCAAGGTGCATGAGAAGAATTATCCAACTCATGACCTTGAGCTAGCGGCCGTAGTCTTTGCTATAAAGATTTGGAGACACTATCTCTATGGGGTACATGTGGATGTGTTTACCGACCACAAGAATCTTCAATATGTTTTTAGCCAAAAATAATTGAATCTCCAACAAAGGAGGTGGTTGGAACTCTTAAAAGATTATGATATGAGTGTCCTTTACCACCTCGCAAAAGCAAATGTGGTTGTGGATGCTTTGAGTCGTATATCTATGGGTAGTGTGTCACATGTGGAAGAAGAGAAAAGGGAGTTAGCCCGTGATGTACATAGGCTAGCCTGGTTGGGTGTCCGACTTGAAGATTTCCCAAAAGGAGGTGTTATGGTCCGTCATAATTCCAAGTCATCAGTTGTTGTTGACGTGAAGTCTAAGCAACATCTTGACCATATATTGATAGAACTAAAATAGTCGGTTCTCAACAAAGCAATAGAAACTTTCTCTCAAGGAGAAGATGGGGTGCTTAGGCACCAAGGAAGATTGTGTGTGCCGGATGTGGATGGTCTAAGAGAGACAATCGTAGAGGAGGCCCATGGGTCCCGATACTCCATCCATCCGGGAGCCACCAAAGTGTATCGCGAGTTACGTGAGATCTATTGGTGGAACGAAATGAAAAGAGACATAGCAGATTTTGTGGCTAGGTGCTCAAATTGCCAACAAGTCAAAGCCAAGCACCAAGGACCGGGAGGTCTAACTCAAGATATTGACACCCCCACTTGGAAGTGGGAAGAGATCAATATGGACTTCGTGGTAGGTTTGCCTCGAACCAGTAGGCAACATAATTCCATTTAGGTCATTGTGGATAGATTGACCAAATCAGTCCATTTCCTTCCCATCAAGGTTTCTTATTCGACAGAAGATTATGCTAAGTTGTACATTAAGGAGATTGTGAAATTGCATGGGGCCCCATTGTCGATTATTTCGGATAGAGGTGCCCAATTTACTTCCCATTTTTGAAAGCCTTTCCAAAGTGGGCTTGGTACTCAAGTGAAACTTAGTACCTCATTTCACCCTCAAACGGATGGTCAAGCGGAACGCACCATCCAAACCCTAGAGGACATGTTGAGAGCCTGTGTCATTGAGTTCAAAGGTAATTGGGATGACCACCTACCTTTAATAGAATTTTCGTACAACAATAACTACCACTCAAGTATTGTTATGGCACCCTTTCAAGCACTTTATGGTAAAAGGTGTCGATCTCCGGTTGGGTGGTTTGAAGCAGGTGAATTTTCTCTTCTTGATCCCGAGGTAGTCTATGAGGCTACGAAAAAAGTTTGACTTATTAAGGATAAGTTCAAAATGGCTCATAGTCGACAAAGGTCTTATGCCGATAATAGAAAGAGAGATCTTGAATTTGAAGTAGATGATTGGGTCCACTTGAAGATCTCACCCATGAAAGGGGTGATGAGGTTTGGTAAGAAGGGGAAACTTATCCCCCGGTATGTTGGGCCTTATGAGATCTTGAAGCGTGTCGGAAAGGTCGCTTATGAGTTGAAATTACTCATCGAGTTGGCCCTGGTTCACCCAGTGTTCCATATTTCTATATTAAAGAAGTTTATAGGTGACCCGTTGTCCATTCTCCCTCTAGAAGGTTTATGGGTGAATGAGAACCTTTATTATGAAGAGGTTCCAGTTGAAATCCTAGATCGTCAAGTTAAGAAGTTGAGGAATAAAGAGGTTTCCCCCGTAAAAGTCCTATGGAGAAACCACCTAGTTGAGGGTGCAACATGGGAGGCCGAGGCTGACATGAAGTCCCGCTACCCTCATCTTTTTCCTCCTACTCCTAGCCATAGTTGAGGTTAGTAGTCTCTCTTATTTGGTATAAATTAAAAAATCTTGTGTGTTGATGATTATGACATGAATTCCTTGTATGTGCATATTTTTGTGAAAATTCATGCTTAAAGTTGTATTTTGAGTTTTCATGAATTTTGTTTCTCATGATTGAAATTACACCCATAGATGTTGTGTGATGTTGTCTTCATGAGAGTTGTAATGAGCATGCTTGATGTTGTCTTGCTAAAGTAATGTCTTGTTGATTGCTTAACATATATGTTGATCCTCATGGAATATGGAGAAGGTAGTTCCTCCTATACTTATGTGAAGTAAAGAGTTTAGAGCATAGTGATGTTGTGGAATAAATCCCTATATGATATGATGATATGATGTTGTTGATGTGACTGGTTATTGTGCTGCTAGTTTGATTCATTGTCTCCCTAGAAAGAAGTTCAGGTGACATTCGGGGACGAATGTTCCTAAGGGGGGATATTGTAACACCCCAGAAATTCTATGACTTAAGTTTGAGCCTCACCTTATTAATAATGACTTAAAAATAGTCAAAATGATGTTTATAAACCTAAACTAATGTAATTGACTTGGTTTGGAAGAGTAAAAGTCTAAATGTCAAGAAACGACCACGATGTCCGGAAACTAGAGAAGAATGTGTTCTAGTGTGTCCTTAGGTGTTTGGGCAGGTTTGGGAGTATCGTATGATGGTATCATCTGGTTAAAAGGTTTAAAATAGGTAAATATATGTTTCTAGGGTCAAAACGTTCGAATACGACGCCCAGGGGGACCCTAAGGGGCCTCGAGGAGGACCCCAAACTTGGCCAAGCAAGAAGCCAAGGCAGCTTGCAAGTTGTGCATGGAGGGAATGACGGCGCGTCGCGCACTTGCTCCCCAAGGAGCAAACATTCAGTTCGCGACGCGATCCTGTCGCGGACTATATTGTCTCGAAATTTAATTCCAAATATCTTCAGGGAACAGCTCCGCGTCGCGGACTTGAACTGCGATGAAAATGCAGAAATTCATAAATCTATTTTTTACCTTATTAAAGAGTCAATTTTAGTGAGGGGTATTTAGGGTACTTTAGGGGACGTGTATATAATGATTTTTTAAAGTCAATTTACCTCACTTTTATCACTCAAACACAAAATCCCAAAGATCTAAACCTAAAGTTCCTCCTTCTCTCTACTCTCTCTCTCTCTTCTCAACAACTCCATTGAAGAAGATTGGAGCTTCAAGAAGAAGACCAACTCTCCAAGGTTTCAACTCAGATTTTCGTGGTTAATTTGTCAATAAGGTGTGGTAGCTTATCACTCTTGGGTTTCCTTTCCCCAAGAGGCCCCTTCAAGATGAACTTCAAAATCTCCAATTTCTAGGTTTCAATCCAAAAACATAGGTCTTCTTTCTAAAGTGAAATTGATGTTATAAACTGACTTTCATTGATGTTATATGAACTATTATGGATGAATTTATGTTGTATTGGTGGTTTCTTGAAGAATTCCTCATGAGGTTCATGTTTCTCCTTCTTTTCCTAATTCTAACCCTAGTTTGTGTTGGATATTGAATGAGGGCTATGAATTGAATGTAATGTTATGTAATTCATGTTTGTATGATGATTCTACCCTAGGTTATGTATATTTTCTATGAAATTAGGGTTGAGTCTTTTAATGAAGACTTGAAGGCTATGAAGGGAATTTGTCAATTGCTTATATTGATGTTGATTATGTTATTACTTCATGAATTACCTTGTATTATGTATTGGTTATGAATTGCTTGGTAATTGAAGTATGGATGTCCCACGAAGGGCAAGAAGGTATGAAGGTTGGTTCTTTGTTGAACTCCAATATGAAAGGTGAATTACTTATTATGTGTTATTGTGGTGTTGATGACCTAGTTTCCTCATCCTTAACCATCTACACTTGAATTAGCTATGAAGTAATATGTATATTATGTTATGATTGTTATATGATTGAAAGGTAGTTCGATTGTAATGTAATGTAAAGTGAAAGATTTACTCACTAGCCTAAAGTGAAAGGATTGTTACTCACTTATGAACACATATGAGCTATTATGGTAAGATGTGTACATAATAGTCTAGTAAAGGCTAATGTGAACTTATGCGATGACTAAAGATGAATACTAAAGGAAATTAAATGCTTAGCACCAAAACGGCATGTAAATGAGATGGGGGTTTCATGTCGCGTGAGTCCGGCTCCCCACATGGGTTTCCTCACGTTTAGCAAGTCAGTATTACCTACTGTATGTGTTGTCTCATGAGATGGAAACCCCCACGTTTAGTAAGTTAGGGTTTCTAGAAGCAATCTCCTTGACCCTTAACTATGTGCCCACATAGGACTCTAGCTTAGTGGATCCACCTAGATAGCTATGTAATAATGGTTACACCTTAGGCATGTGTTAACCCTCTCTTTTCGGTGTGGGAGTAGAACACTGGATTCCATGTAGCTCTCATGGTCTATGTCGGTTATTGTAATATTTCCCTAATGTAAAAGTAAATGAATGTATGAAAGGTGTGAACTCTTACTAGGGATTTCTTAAGGGTTTCTACATAGTGTAAGAGAGGGTATGGAATTCTCTTGTACATTGCACTTGTGGGATCCTAAGAGATGGTTGTAGTAGTGTTCTCTTATGATTATGATTATTATGACTTATGTATGTTGAAGCTATGTTATGTATGATCATTATGAATGTGGTAAGTCATGATGAAATATGATCTTATGAATGTATGCATGAAGTAGGTTGCTTAATGTGATACTTGGCTTTGAATAGGGTTATGGGGTTCTATTCTTTGCATTGCACTAGTATTGTTTGGGTTGTCTACATGTTGGGATGATATTATGTTGGTTTGGACTATGATACTTAATTATGTGCATATTGGATTTACTTGGCAAAAAGCATGTTTTGAATAAAATGTCCTTTTATGCATGTTTCAATGGTTTTTATGCATAGTAGCCATACTTAATACGTGTTGTGTACTAACCCATATTTTCTCCCTTTTCCCAAACATTTAGGTTCGGGCCGTTGAGGATTCAAGCTTACTTCTCAAGACACTTGGAGTTGCTTCCCCAAGTTGGTAAGTCCTCATGTCCGGGGACAAGACCCTATGATCTAGCTTCTATGTTTAGTTCTTTGCTTATGTTGAAAGACATTGTTGTACTTCCTATTTTCAAGACTTCTTATTGATGTAAGGGCTAAGTCCCATTTTCGATACTTCTATGTCTAGATGGTGCATTGTGACGAAGTTAGATTCTATTTTTCATGTATAAAGTGAAGTGAACTTCCAAAGTAAAAGATTTAAATTTTCCATGATTTTATTCTATGATACATGTTATGATGAATATTAAGGGCTTGTAGAAGACCTCTTTGAGGTCGAATACGCCAATAACGACTAGAGGGTGCTCTCGGGTCGTTACGCTCCTATTCCAAGACTTTTGTTTGCTTGTATCCGTCAAGCTTATTCATTTCCAACGAGATGATTAATCAAGCTCAATTAAAATAGAACAATGATGTAGGAGGCATCCCACTTTCACGCTGCAGGATTAGGATAAGACTGCACACCAAAGGGGTGTAATGTATGTAGTCTACCCTAACACAAATATCAGTGGTTGATTCCACGGTTTGAACATGTTATACGTAACATATTATGTTACTCAGACTCTTAAAAAATATCAATTGGTGCATCAAAAGTGAAGAGTCTGTGCAACTCATGACTCAGTAGTAACACAGAGACAACTTTATTGTTGTTCCAAGGCTTCACTCCATTATAAAGCACATAAATTATACATGAAAAATGCCCCAACCAGCTAGCGTTGAGGTTTACACTATCACCAAAAGAAACAAAGGAAATTTTAACAAGCCTTAGTCTCTATGCTTTCCAAGTGCAAGCCATGAACCCTTTTCTATTGTGATGAACATTCTAGGATACAACATCTAATACAACTAATTAAGTTGATGAATAATGAAATTTGTTATACCATATAAAAATATTAATCATACTTTACACTCCATATCTAATATAAGTCCTACCTAAATCCATTTGGCTAGTTTAGGCCTCCCGGTTGTGATATCATAGTTAAATCCCTCTGGCATAAAAATATGGAACCTTTCAATAAATGTAGCATATGTTATGTCAACTTAGCACAACAAAGTTTTCATATCAGCACAAACTCTCTATGAAATTTGAAATTCTTGGAAAAAAGTACACCCACAGTACTCGGTACTGCTTGTCGAGTATGTTTTTGGGAAAAACTACCATCTCACATGACACATAATCGGAGAGGAAGAGAAAATTAAAGATAGTAATGACCTGACTGAATTGACAGAGGAAGAAAGGCCCATCGTCAAATTTGTGGAGAGCTTTTTCTAGGTAATCAAATTGTGCACCCGGTACAAGTGTGAATACCATTAACTTACATAAGAAACATTTAACAAACAAAACATAATGTGTTTCAATGAACAAAAGCTCAAATCCCACCAGCCAGTGTCTGTGCATCATTTGCGAACGATCTGTATACTATTGGGACAAATATAATATCACTATAAGCTATTAATTCTTCAGCAAATTTTTGCTTTTCGGGGTCCTGTATTAATTTGCCAATATTTTATTTTTATCAATTTACTGCTTAAGATTTTCCTACACAGATAGGATAATAATGAAATTTTGCAGCTTACATCCGGCAAGAGTGATGGTCCTTCAACGTTACTATCAACATATTTAACCAAATCCAAACTCTCTCCCGTCGCTTTGTTATTGTCCTCCAGGGATGACACCTGTGAAGAGTAGAAAATATAAATAACCAGAAACATAAAATGAGATGCATACTCTCCCAAAGATTTAAACATTCACTTGCTTCAATCAGACGAATTTTAAGACTAGAGCATTTATGCACTAGCTCAGTCAATATTCATCGAATACAAAGAGGAAGAGAAATCCCTTTCCCAAAAATATATGGATATTTTCTTCAGGAGTTCTCATACAATTTACAACGAGGCCAAATGCCTTTGTCAAAATCTTAGCTCAAGATTTTCAAATACATGTGAATTGGGCAAGCGAAAATGAATGTTGGTATTCTGGAAAATTACCTTATATGTGGGGTAAACTTTTTCCTTGTACCAATCAGGCCTGTTCTGAAGATCAATTGGAACTAACTTGATCCTGTCTTGCAAACCCTGCAATCCAAAATATTAGAAAATTTATCTAGGCAAACAAGACCATTGCCAGGTATAAGAACACACAGACTGAATAATTCCAACAATAATAGAAATTACTTCCAAAATGAAATTAACAAAAGACTTCAATAAAATAAACAATTCTAAGTAGTAACATTTCCTTTCTGAGGTGGATAGAACTTTTGAACTATGGGTGCATCCAAATCAAATATTTTGGACATAGAATGTGTATATTTAAATGAAAGATCATCAAAATTTTAACGCATATTAAAATCCAAGAGAAGACCCAAAGCTATTTGTAGATAAGAATTGTATACGATTAGTTGAAGTATTATGTCTATTCGCGAGAATTTCTTCTCTCCGGTCGAGCAACAAAAAGCCCCTTGTAAAGGGTTCCAACCCTATCTGAATTCTAAGAAGTTGTTGCTTTTCATCAGTCGTTGCGCTTTAGCCTTTTCTCAACCTAGTAAAGGGGCTGCTTGTTGTAGTGCACAGTGTACTAGTAAATACGAAAATAAAATTGAGAACTACTCACTCTTTTTCATTTTATGTGACAGTATTTGACTGGACATGAAATTTGGAAAAGAAAAATGATTTTAACCTATATCAAAAGTATCTTTCGACTTTCGATCTTACACATGTCATGACAGTTTTAGAGCTTTAAAGATATGCAATTACGAGTAAAATGGTAATTTCTAGGTTAGAGAGTCTCCAAATATAGAAAGTTGTCCTTGTTTTTAGAACAAACTGCAAAGAGAAAAGCTAGATAAAGTAGAATGGAGGAAGTGGTAGAAGGGTGAACCTTAAAATTCCTGGTAATCCACACACGTTGAGAATAGGGGCCTTGATAATTGATATACAACCTTTAGAAAACGCAATCGAGTCAGATAACAATCTTCAGTCGGAGAAATAATATCGTAATGATGACAAACACCACATTATTCATAAGGCAGACAAAAAACATATTTTCTTAAGGCAGACAAGAAAGAAATTAAGAGAAAATATTTAATTAAACCTGGTAGTTCCATCAAAGAGTGATAGGCGGTAGAAGTTCTTGTACACTTCTGTGCAAATAAAAGAATAACCCCATGAACATCCATATCAAAAGCAAACTGAAAAAAAAACAATTTGCATACAACATACATATACAACCATTACTTAATCAAAAATTTAAAATCAGTGGTGTTGTTGTATCACATACTGATGAGTCCACAAATTGGACTCATTTAGGGCTTTATTTTGATAAGAATAGTGTCCTCGAATGCTTATTTTGTTTAAATATCCGATGAAAAGTCTTAAGTTTTAGGTATTTGAAGTTTTAGTGAAAGCATAGACACTTAGGCGGAAAAAGGAACAAAAAGGCTAAAAAGAACGATGAAGGTCAAGCCCGAGCATCGCCAAGCACACTTGGCGATTCACCGAAGGGATTTACTCCACCCTTTGTTCTAGTACGCGAAGCCCTGAAGGAGAAGGATAAAAAAAGAGATGAAAGGAGCAGTCGGCTCTTCGCCGAATAGTACCGGGAAGTAGTACTATACTGCCCAATGGTCCAGAACGTGAAGGTGCTAAAGGTAAGCACGAAACGGCGATGAGACAGACGTAGGGCGAATCGCAGAAGTCGTTAGGCGACATCGACTAACTTTTCCGAAAGATCTGCCAACACTATTTTCTGAAGTCTATAAGTATTGAACTTATTATTATTTTTAAGGGTGGAACTTTTATTTTTAATTTCCAAAATAGAATTGTACTTTTTAGATATTTTCTCTCAAGTTTGGAGAGGGTTTTTGGGAACTTGAAGAAAGTAGTTCATCTTCCCCAAGTTGGAAGTGAGTCTTCTTTATTCTTCTTCCTTTGCTTAAATTAAGGTTTAATTTCTTATACCCATTTGATTTTACTATCATTTTAGGTGTAATTTGTTATTTCTTGATGTGTGGCTAAAAACCCCATTCTTAGGGTGCGATTTAGCAAATATGTGTTGATATTATTGTTGGGTCTTGCTTGCTGATAGGGTAGATGTAGTTTAATGGTGATTTCACCTACTGGTTGGGGTTCAATCTAAATGGTTTGTAGTTGCAAATACAAAGCCACTCATGTGTTTTCAGCTTGCCCGAGAGGGAGGTCGCGAAACCAAGACCACTAGACTGATGGTCTAAAGAGTGGGTCAACATGAGGTTCCGCCCGAGCGGGTGAGCCCTAGTCCCATATCCTAACACTCAGCTTGAGAGAGTGAGTGGGGTAAGGGGTACATCGTCTTCATGCGACAAATGGGTGTCCGAGAGGAACGCATTTGAAACGGGGTAAGTTGCCTGAGAGGGAACTTATTTCCATTTAAAGCTTAGCCTAGTCACTATTATCTTACAAATTTCTGGTCAAAAGCATGTACCCAACTATTTATCTCAACTTGTATTGCGGTCACACCCCAAGAATTTCCCCATACTTGATTTTCTTGTTAATTTTTGCTGTTTTTACTACTTGTAACAAAACCCCAAAATCGATATTTGACACTTTCGTATCAACCCTTTTATTTACTATGTTTTTATTCGATAACGTCTTTAGCTATGACTAGTTAGAGCTAAATTTTATTTTTCTATCAATTTTCAAAACCACTCCCTTGGGACACGACCCCAACTTTTAGTTGGGTTACTATACTATCGATGATCGTAGACATTCATACCGTAGGTTAGTGTCATTGGTCACGATAAGCATCACATACATACACAAACCCTAAGCCCTACCTCTTGCTTCATCATTTTTTTTCCTTTTATTAAATGGCAAATCAACTAGTTTCATGAGATACCTCCCACCACCTTCAACAACAACAAGTACCAGGTAACACTTCATCTTCTTCTTTACATATAAAAGGTACTCAACTCAAATATCCTATGGATAAAGAAATGAACTTTGTAGCTAACTCAACTCCTCAGAAGACCATTGATTAATAAATCACTCAACACTAAAGCTGGGAATCTAAAACATGGACAATTTCATATGGAATCCAATATAAGGACTTGTTCACTAATTATGCCGGTTCACCAAGACCTCTTTCCTCTCCCTTCTCTACTAGCTCGTTGGGGTCGGACCCCCACAAGGGGAATTTTATATGGCAACCACTATCTGTTGTGGCACTTATCTTGTATCATGCTATTTTGTTGTTTTATTTTTCATAAAATCTTGCTTTAGATACTTTTCTTTTGAGTCTAGAGTCTATAGGAAATAACCCTCACTACCCTACCCAACATTTGAAACAACAAATGGACCTCGAACATAGCTCAATCTCTTAATCGGTACCTCCGTAAATGATTAATGTTAATTACTAACCATTTTGAATAAATTAAACACATTTGATGAACAATTAACAAAAAATTAAGCAAATGATGGCTTACGGGGAAGCCATTGATGCTGAATTTTTCTGGAATGGAAGAAGACTCGGAAGATTCTGGATATGTGAAGCGATGAAAACAATAATTTTGGGAGGTTTTATAGGAAGAAGTACAAGTTGTGTGAGCAACATAGTGACGAAGTGAAGGGCTCATTTGCTATTAAATACTATTCAATGTCTAATACATTTTCCAGAACATTAAATTTAATATACTCAAAGGGCACTATAGTAATTACCCCTATTATTAATTATTTCTAAAGGTGTGTGTTAAATCAATAGTGGACAACTATTGTTAGCCAGATGGAGTATTTCATAATTTTAATTTTTATCCCAATAAGATATAAGTCAAATTCATCCTAAAATTTGTATCAAAATTAATTATTTCTTATAATATTACAAAACAATAAACTGAATCAAATTTTTCATCAGTCTGAAAGTTGACCAATTTTCGCATACTTTCTATAGGGTTTGTTTGGTAATTATATGGATTTTTTAAAGTTTACTGTTTTAGTTAAATTAAATTATTATATTTAGCAATTTAAAAAAAAACCTAAAAATGCTCGTGATCAATATTTAAAGGAAAAAAAATAAATCTACTTTAACTAAATACACAATAATTTTGGCTATCAATTCACAAAATTACGAGAAAATGAAGGAAATTTTTAATGTATGTGTAAGGTCCATAGTAGAAAAATGGAAATAAACTTCATCGACCACGTACAATTTATGAATTCCATACAGTTAGTACCACATGCAATTTATGAATTCCATACAATTAGTTGTCTATTTATTTGCATTCAAAAGAGCAACATTGTTTTTATAATTAATAAGAATATGGAAAATTAAATGATGCATATTGTAACACCTTAGGAACCAAGCAGACAGAACTACAGAAACTTGGGTGAACCACAGAGGGGTTCATAGACCATGAAAGGGACCACGGTCCGTCGACCTGCTCGTGGTTCACATCCAGCCAGCGTGGTAGACCAATGTGCCCACCACGGGGAGTGGTCCCACTATCGAGCCGTGGATTGGCCCATCAAGTCAAGCCAGCAGACCCCCTAGCCCAAGTGAAGAACCACGGTGGGCTTCACGGTCTGTGGTCCTTCACATGGTCCGTGAAGTGGACCGTAGAGGGGAGTACTCAGAACCAGTAAGAACAGGCCAGCAACCACGACCTACTCGACGGACCGTGGTTCCATCAATTGTCCGTTAGTGGCTCCGTGGGTGGGCCTCGTCAGCTTTTAAGTCAGGGTAGTTTTGGTCTTTTCGTGTATGCATAGAGCCTCTAAACTACTTTATTTAACATCTAAACTACTTCGTTTTACTCTAATAATCTAGTCAGAACCTACTCAAAGCTTTCATTCTCCAAAAATCATCCAAGTTAGATCTAACAGATGAGAAAGAGGCGACAATTTCTTTCAAGAACAAGCAGCATTGTTCTTCAAGCTTCAACCCCGAAATGCAAAAGATTTCTCCGTTGTTTTCGTCAGTTGGTATGTGGGATTTCACTAGAGGGTTCCTTTCATCAACTAGGTCCCTAGAATAAATCCAGTTCCTTGATTCTATATAGCTTATTTACACCTATGGTTTCTAAAACATTGGAGAATTGTTGGGATTTAGCTGTTATAGTATTCTTAATAGAAATATCATGTTTCCTTGGGAAGGTTGTTTAATTCCTTGTACCAAACTCAGAACCCTAGTTTGTGTAGATTCCCTTAATTCATGAATTACACTTGCTAGGTCAATTTAGAAGATAATCATGCTCCAAATTTTGAATGTCACATTATCAGTATATTAATGTTGAATTCTCAGATTGCATGTCAATATTTTGAGCTATTCAGTATTTCAGTTACATTTCAACCATATACATATTCGGTTGGGAGTAGACTTAGCACCAAGTTGGACTAGGGTTTAGCAGACCCTCATTGTCCAAGAACTACATACCCCCGTAAGAGTATAACTCTCCTCTTTTGGGCATCAAATTTAGTGATCATGTCAGTCATGCCTTTTAACCCCTAGCAAGGTATATTTGGGTCCTCTCAATATGGTGTATACATCGGACTCCACGTTTAGATCACGTGGTTTATGTCGGTTAATAGTAGCTTTCACAGTCAGACTCTTTGGGCATTTGACCAGGTTTTCAGTATATACTTTAGCATTTAAGTTCAGTATATACTTGGTCATTGCATTCAATTTAGCTTTTCAGTTATATTTCAGTATTTACATTCTTGCTCAGTTTACTTCAGTGCTCAGTTATGCTTTGTTCAACTTATATATATTTGTTCAACTTAATATTTATATCCTGCACGATCAGTACATTCAAAGTACTGACGCATACTCTGCGCTACATCAGTTTATGATGTAGGTTTACGTACTCAGCATCCAGATCACACTTAGATCAATTCTCAGTTCGCATTCAAAAGCGTCAGTGGTGAGTCCTCATTTTCGAGGACAATAGACATGCTTTTATTTTAGTCTTCGCTTTCAGTTTTAAAATTGTTTAGAGTTTGGTGGGGACATGTATTAACAACTCAACTCATTTACAGGATTTTCAGACATAGTAGTAGATTCAGCTTGAGTTGTTAAGTGGTGTTTCAATTATCCACTATTTTATCTTCTGCATAGTGTATGTCTAATTCTATTTTTCTCAGTATGCTTGATATATGATAGACACAGGATTAACTTGGGGTCACTCGTGATACTAGGTGCCATGTAAAGTCAAGGGGGTAGCCTTAGGGCACGACAAACTTTGTGGTAGAGCTATGTTCAAGAGTCCTAGGGTGACTGAAAGCCGCACTAGGTAGAGTCTCTTTCATGGGTGTGAAGCACGAGACATCTATGAGGGGGAGGCTACAAAGTGTTTTATTAAAAACTTCACTATCTTTGCTTTTGTTATCGTGCGTGAGTTATGATTCAACTTCTTCTTTCTAATCTGTCGTTATGTATTTTAGATCATGCCTTCTTGTAGAGCCAACACACGGTATCCTAATGCACGGAATGCTAACGCAGTTCCTCTAGTCCCGAACCATGAGGTTATGAATGCAGAATTTTGTAATGCGATCCAACTTTTGGCTCAGACTGTGGCCAATCAGTACAATCAACATGCCATAGTTTCTACAAAAACTAATGATGGATCATCTGCAGCTAGGGTTCGAGACTTTGTTTGGATGAATCTGCCATAGTTCTAGAGTCGAAGGTTGGTGAGGACCCACAGAACTTCAGTGATGAAATCAAGAAGATCCTAGAGGTAATCCAGGTAACTGGAAATTAGAGGGTGGAGCAGGCATCCTACCAACTTAAGGATGTGGCTCATATTTGGTTCACTTAGTGGAAAGACAAAAAGGGTGCGGATGCAGCTCTTCTGACTTGGGATTATTTTACTAGAGCTTTTCTAGACTGGTTCTTCTCAAGAGCTTATGAACTTAAGGCAAGGTTCAATGTATGTCCAAGAGTACGGGCTCAAGTTTACCTAACTCTCCAAGTATGCTCCACACATTGTTCCCAATCCAAGGGAACAAATGAGTAAGTTCTTGTTAAGGGTATCCGATCTAGTGAAGATCGAGTGCAGGGATGCTATGCTCTTAAGGGATATGGATATCTCTAGACTAATGACTCATTCTTAGGAGGTTGAGGGAGATAAGCTTAGGGAATTGGCTAAGGATAACAAAAAGGACAGAATAGGAAATTATGAATACTCAAAGCAAAAGTCAGACGGTGGAAATCGCTCATAATTTCAGCAAAGGTCTATAGTCCAAGCACCTTCATCAGCTAGTACTCCATCCCCCAGGTTTCCAAAGGATTAAAATGATTGGGTATCATGCTCTAAGTCTCAGGAGAGTGCTTCAGGTAACAAGACTTTCTAGACTTGTCCAAAGTGTGGTACCATCCGGGGTGAGCGTCTTGCAGGCAGGGAAGGGTGCTTTCAGAATGGTCAGTCTATCCATAGGTTGAAGGATTGCCCTTTTTCTAGGCAGGGGTAAGGAGGTAACAACAATAGGGATCAATCTATAGCTCCAGAGCATTAACAGGTCGCCCAAATTAATAGGGTTCTTCGTCTAGGACAACTGGCGGTCAGCGGATGCTACTGATGAGGAGATCAAGGCTTATGATAAATGGGTCAAGGTTGATGAGAGTGAAAGGTGCTACATTATTGCCTCAATAGAAAATGTCTTGCAATTTCAACATCAGTCTATGACATCTGCTTACAATATTCTCGAATCTCTAAAAGAGATGTTTGGAGAGTAGGATCGTGCTACCAAGCAAACTGCCATGAAGGCTCACTTGAGCACCCAAATTGTTGAAGGATCAGTTGTCAAGGATCATGTGCTTAACATGATGAGTCAACTGAATGAGCTGGAGATACTTGGCACTGCTATTGATAAGAAATCTTAGGTGGAGATGATCATCAAAACTCTACCAGACAGTTCTTAACAGTTTCCCTTGAATTATAATATGAACATGATGGATTTGTCTCTTGCAAAATTGTTGAATGAATTGACTGCGGCGGAATCCATTATCAAGCAGAAAACTCGTCCCTCTATGGCATACATGCTGGACAAACATGTCACTTCTTTGTCTAAGTTGGCTATAGCCTAAAAGAAGAAGAAGAAGTCGTGCAAGGTTATGGCACCTGGAGGTTCTAGAGGTGGTGTGGCTAAGCCTAAGGGCAAGTGCTACCACTGCAAGCAGCCTGGTCACCACAAGAGGCAATCCCCTGAATATCAAGCCAAATGAAGAACAAAGATAATTCTTGTTTAAATGTCATTGAAAGTTGCTTAGTGGTTGTTTCCACATAATTATGGGTTGTAGATCAAAAGGAGCACTGTCCATGTTAAACTTCTTTGCAGGGGTTTCAGGAAACGCGATGACTAAGTGAGAACGAAGTTTGCATTTTCAGGCGAATGGGGAACCAACACCATTCCTAGCATTTGGAAATATCTCTTTTTCCTTTAGTAGTTCCAGAATTTTGTTTTTAAAAGGTGTTCTTTATATACCTTCGATAAGAAGGAATTTGCTTTCTATTTAAAAAATAATGGATGTTGGTTATGAAGTTTTATTTGTAAATAATTGTCCTATTATAAAGTACGATAATCAATTCATTCATAGTGCTCCTAAACTACATCATCTATTTGTCTTTGAAGTCTCCCATAACATGCTACAAAAATGAATTAAATAATATTGATATTTCTCATATAGAAAACGTATTTATGAATTGAGTCAAACTTACTTATGGCACTTACGTCTATGTCATATCGATATTAATAGGATTTCGCGGTTGATTTCTAATGGACCTCTATGTTTGTTGAAAGTTGAGGAACAACCAACTTGTGAATCTTGTTTAGAAGGTAAAATGACAAAGAGACATTTCCCATCAAAAGGAACTAGAACCAGTAATAAGTTAGAATTAATTCATTCTGATTTGTGAGGTCCTATGAATATATGAGACAAAGGGGTTTTTAAGTTTTTTTGTGAATTTCACACATTACTACTCAAAATATGGATACATTTATTTGTTATGGCATGAATTTGAATGCTTTGAAATGTTCAAAGAATTCAAGATAGAAACAGAAAAGTGACATGGTAAACATATCAACACATTACAATCAGATCGTGGTGGTGAATACCTTTCGGTGGAATTCATTATGTACTTATCAGAATCATACATTACATCTCAATATTCTATCCCATGAACACCACAGCAAAATGGAGTGGAAGAATGAAGAAATAGAACTCTTTTGGAAATCGTTTGATCAATGTTAAGTTATCCAGATTTGTCTTTTAGCTTCTGGGGACATGCCTTAAAAACTGCAAATTACATTCTTAATTTGGTTCTTTCCAAATCTGTTCCTTTAACCCCATCCGAATTGTGGAATGCGCACAAGCCTAGTTAATCTACGCCATATTCGAGTTTGGGGATGTCTAGCATATGTATTAAAAGGGAAAACAAATAAGTTGGAATCAAGGACTGAACTGTGCATTTTCATTGGATATAAAAAAGAAACAAAAGGAGGTTTATTTTACTGTCCTAAGTAACAGAAGGTAATTGTTTCAACAAATGCCAATTTTCTGGAACATGACTCTTTAATTAACCATGTTCTTAGAAGTAAACCTGTGTTACAGGAACAAAGCAAAGGAATAACTACTAATGAAACATCAACACAAGTACCTCAAAAAATTCTTGACATACCATTGCATCCACGTAGTGGGAGGAATGTCGGTCGAAAAGAGGTTTCTCAAGAGGATGCTCCAGAGGTTCTCAAAAGCAGAATCAAGACATCTCGCTACCACAAAGTAGTGGGAGTAATGTCGCGCAATCTGAAATTGTGGAGGAAGTAGTTCAAAATGTTCATAATTTAGTTCAAGATGTAGCTAATCCTATAGTTGCTAGTTGTCGTAGTGGGAGAGTTATTAGAACACCACAACGGTTTACGCTCTTGGGAGAATCATAAGATAAAATCCCTGAAGAGACTAATACATAACCATTAAATTACGCTGCAATACTACATGATAAAGATGCTAAAGTGTGGGTTGTTGCTATGAAATCTGAAATGGAATCTATGTACTCAAACCAAGTCTAGGATCTTCTGGAACAACCACTAGGTGTTAAACTTATTGGTTGTAAGTGGATCTACAAGAAAAAGAGAGGTGTGGATGGAAAAGTGAAAACTTTTAAGGCTCGTCTTGTTGCGAATGGGTTTACTCAAAAAGAAGGAATCGATTATGAGAAAGCTTTTTCCCCAGTAGCCATGCTTAAATCTAGTAGGATTCTCTTATCCATTGCTGCTCATTATAATGATGAGATTTCGTAAATGGATGTCAAGACCCTTTTTTTTAACATAAGTCTTGATGAGTTCATTTATATGACACAACCAGAAGATTTCATGGTAAATGGCAATGAAAATATGGTCTGTAAACTTAAGAGATTTATTTATTGATTGAAAGAGGCATCTCGGGCATGGAACATTTGTTTTGACAATTTGATTAAAACTTTTGGTTTTGATCAGTTTGAAAATGAATCATACATCTATAAGAAATGGGAGGTAGATAGAGTAACATTTTTTATTCCTTTCGTAGATGACATCTTGCTGATAGAAAATATTGTGAGCATCTTGAATTCTGTTAAGGAGTCGTGTCCTCTCTTTTTTATATGAAAAACATGGGAGAAGCGTCTCATATACTTGGGATTAAGCTTTTGCGAGATCGCAAACAAAGGATATTAGGTTTGTCTCAAGCACTTTATATTGATACTATTCTTGCGAGATTTTGCATGAAAAATTCCAGAAAGGGGTTTCTTCCTTCTAGACAAGAATTACTTTATCAAAGAATCAATCGCCCAAAACGACTGACGAGATAGTGGGGATGAAGATGGTTCGTTACGATTCTATTGTAGGGAGTCTCATGTATGCTATGTTATGCACTACACAGAATATCTACTTTGTTGTAGGCATTGTTTGCAGATTTCTGGGCAAGAACATTGGACTGTAGTCAAGTATATTATCAAGTACCTTAAAAGTACTAGGGATTATATGCTTATTTTCCACCCTGGAAATCTTGTACCTATTTGATATATAGATTCAGATTTCCAGTCAAATAGAGATTCTAGAAAATTGACCTTAGATGTGTATTTACTTTGGGAGGTGCAGGGAACTATAGTTTTGAGAAGCATAAAGCAATCATGTGTTGTTGATTCTACCATGAAAGCTGAATATGTAGCAGCCCTTGCTGTGGCTACAGAGGCTTTTTGGAGAAATTTTCTAAAAGAGCTTTGACTGGTTCCTTCTATTGAGGCACCAATCACACTCTATTGTGATAATAGTGGTGCAGTTGCCAACTCAAAAGAATCAAGAAGCCATAAAAAGAGTAAGCACATTGAGAAGAAATATCACTTGATTCGTGATATAACTCAAAGGGGTGATGTCAGATTTTTGAAGATTGAATCGAAAAACAATTTGGCAGATCCATTTACCAAAGGCTTACCAAGAATTCTTTTGATAAGCATGTGGATAAAATGGGTGTTAAAATTGTACATGCATGGTTAAAAGTCTATGTGTGGAAGATTGTTGGGATATACTATTAACCATATGGTTGCGTTATAGTATTGATTTTAATCCTTTATAAAGACTTTACATTTTATGATAATTATTATAATAAAGTCTTTGCTTGAATAGATCATTGTGTTTATATGTGTGTCCATTCTTATATAGTGGACAATTTTTGGGTATAGAGTTGTTTAACTAATACGTGGAAGATTAAAATTGTCGGTTCTTATAAGTTAAAAATTAAATGTTCACAATCAAAGATGAAGTTGGAGAAACATCTTGATGATTGTAACAAAAGATTAAATATAATTCAATCTTAATTATGGAAATGGTAAAATTCCAACTTCTTATGTTAGTACACTTTGCATGTATTGAACGGACCACATTGGGATATGTATTACAAGTTCTGAATTTAATAATAATATCTCTAGTCCATTACATGAGCTTATACTTTTAATCTTGATGTATTTATTATGATATGTGTAGTTTGCTTTATTAATTCAATATATTAAAAGGTGAGACTCTATGATGAGTCAAAATATTCCTAATGGATTCTATAATAACAAATTACATTCGTGAAATAATAATTAGTTGATAGAACCATATCTCAGATATGAGAAAGAAGACACCCATTTATGGTTGTTTATAAGTAATCATGTGAAAACCTTGCAGGTGGATTCTATGTATATCCATCACATAAATTACAAAAATAAAGGATTAAATTAATCAATGAATTAAATTTTACAGATGTTTGATTTAATTGATTGGTGTGGGTAATTCTAACATGGGGAGTTAAATAAGTTGTAACGGTAAAAAATTGGAAATAAATATAGTAGTGCAATTACAGATTTTTATTGGTATAATCTGTGATTTATTATAATATGGTTAATTCATGCTTTTACGAATTAAATATTACAATTGAAAGCCTTTGCTAATAACTTTGTGGTCCCTACTATGCCTTGTTAATTAATCGAGTTCGGAAAAGAAAATGACTATTAGTATTTTTTTTCAGTTTTGAAATGAATAGTTTTTTACTTTTATTAGTTTAAAAGTGAAAAAACTTATTATTTCCTTTAAAGAAGATAAAAAGAAAATATTTTGTTTCTTTCTTTCCTTAGAAGATGAAAGAAGTAAATAATAGTATTCAATGGTCATTAGTGGCTATTGATGGTGTTTAATAGTTGTTGATTACCCTTGGTGTTTAATGACTTTCTAAATACACTTAATGTTATTTAGTGGTTGTTGCTAACAATTGATCATGGTTGTTATTTTTCTTTTTATCTTTCATTATTTTTGGTTTGCTAATCTGAATACAGGAGATAACAAACTTAACAAATTTATTATTGATGGTATTTTCTATGATAAGGAAATTACTTTTATTTTCTGTGTTCTTTTTGTTGGAAAAAAGGAGAAGAAAAAGAGAATTATTTTATCATATGATAAAAGAGATTTGGGATGAATTACTACTACTCTAATATGTTTGAGTTTATTTTCTGTATTATGTTTTCCTTCGATCAGTAAGATTATTTTTATTTCTTCCCAAGTGCATTGAAGCGTTGCACCCCTTCAGTTTTCTTTTCAATAAGAAACGTTCTTTTGTGCATAAAGGTTAAGATATGCACTTTAATTTTTATTTATTTTTCCCTATATTCTTGGTTTTATTTAACTATGGGGAGAAGTAAATGAACAACTATTGTCTCCTAACAATATTTGAATATGAGTTTAGTTTCTCATTGAAATTCAATGTCTTTTAATGAAAATTAGAAAATGATGGAAACTGGGAAAGAAGGAAAAAATTAGCTAGAAAAGTGACTTGCATGGAATCATTGCTGACAAATAGAATATGATTCTATGGGAGTAAAAATCAGGTTTTATCTTTATTTCCCTTGATTATTATGTTTTTCTATCCTTTATAAGTTATGAGATTTATTTGATAAATGTTAGGATAGATGGTCATTATGTGATGATCTCAGAATATATCTTTATTACTATTAATATGTATTCTGTTTAGAGGAGGAAAAAAACCTTTGTAGTTTTCTACTCCATTTGAAATTTGATTGTGTTTGATTTTTGGAGACTAAAATTCTCTGATTTTTTTCTGCTTTGGTTTGAAGAATATAAGAAGTTCACGAACAAATCAAATTGTGTATTGGTTTGAATAATATAAAAACTTCACAAATTTATTAAATACTTCATTTGAATGAATATTCTGACTTGAAGAGTACAAAATCTTCATCAGGAATATTAAGTCTAAATGATTTGAAAAAGATAAAGTCTTCATCGTTAGCTAGAAGTGGTGTTGTATTTGAGGTTTCTAGAGATCAAAACCTTTTTGGTTTACTACTCTGTCTCAATGTGAACCTGATTCAAAGAATATAAAACGTCATCAAAATTCAAGGTTCATTCGGTTAAGGATTGGAAGAATATAAAAACTTCATTGTTAAACTAGAAACAAGTTGTAAAACGATTGAATCTATATTGTTACTATTCTAAATACTAAGTGTTCTACCTAATTCTGACATAAAGGAAAAAAACACCAGTGACATAAAATTAGTGATTTTTGTACCTGCAATGGGTGTTTCTATGGATTGAATCTCCAAAAGAAGGTTTCGTGTTGCCAATGTGTATTTTGATGGTACGCAATTTGAAAGCATGGGAAAAAATATATGAAAAATAATTTTAAGAACATATTT
The DNA here is from genome assembly GCF_900185275.1 of Solanum verrucosum. NCBI lineage: Eukaryota > Viridiplantae > Streptophyta > Magnoliopsida > Solanales > Solanaceae > Solanum > Solanum verrucosum. The sequence goes on from NW_026020239.1 coordinate 493,352, forward strand.
AAAATGTGGGGGGCTTCTTTACTTGTGATAAAGAAAAAGTTAGACTTACTATCTAATTTAAATTTAAAAGTACAAGATATGAAATTTAAAGACATTCTTGTATTACATTAGACCCACAAAATTCTTGGAGTATATTTGATATTGTGGTTGTTGAGTCACTCTTTAATAGTATATCATATGACTAGTATAAAACCACAAAATTATATTACTCATTCAAAGGAATTATACTCTTTGATGAAAACATGTCACTTAAAAGATTACGATTTTTCATGAAAATATGTCTATTAAAATAAATTTATTTGTATAGACATGAACACTGGTGACAAGTGAACTGTTATGTTTGTGTTGTAACATAAACATTTGGGTGATATTGCCCTTATTCGATCGATGAGACTATGGTCATGGGTAATTCTATAACAAATTGAATGTTATGGAAAGGTCCTTCTGTAAAGGACATATGGCAAGGTGTTGACTCTAAAACAATGTTTGTATATGAGAAAGTTATAAAAAGTAAAGAACAAAATATATGTGGGAAAAAGTTACCTGACAAAAGGACTTTTCAAACTTAGTATTTCTGTTTGTTATTACTTGCTTGAATGAAACTATTTGTGACATGTCAATTACAAAACCTTGCAAAAATTGATCAAGTTAGAAGTTTTGACCAACTTTTAGTGCAATAAATTAAAATCTCAAGTATGTATTGAATCGAAGTATGTCAAGCGTACTTATAATTATTTTGAAGGGAATTTTAATCCCTTAAATTGATTCACACTGACATTTGTGATATAACGTCAACACCATCTCTTGGTTGGAAAAAGTGTTCATAAATTTTATTGACAATTGCACTAGATATTGTTATGTCTATTTGCTAAATGGTAAGGATGAAGCAATAGAAACATATAGGCAATATAAAACTGAAGTTTTTTTGGATAAAAAGAGTATCATGATTAGAAGTAGTATATGTGGAGAATATGAATCTTCATTTGCAGAAATATATTTGGAAAATGGAATCATCCATCAAATTACTGCACATACTCACCTCAATCTAATGAAATTGTTGACAGGAAAAAACAAAACTTTGAAGGAAATATTGAATGTCTTACTTATAAGTTCAGATTTACCACAAAATTTGTGGGGGATGCTATCATTATAGAAAAAGAGAACAACAAAAGGTTTGTCTGTTCAGAAACAGAGAATTTTTTTTGTTTGTTAGTAAAGGGACTAACAAATAAAAACTTTTGTTTGGTAAGAAAGGCAGAAGCAAAAAGACGTGTTTGTTCAGGCTTTGTTGTATCCTGATAGAGAATTATTTGTCGTCCCTTAAAGTATATACAAAAATTAATTCTTGAGAGATAGTGATCTAGCAATTTCCAATATAGTCTATTCCATTTGAGAAATGGAAATGAGGGACCTATTCCCAAATGGGTCAAAATATGACCTAAGATTGTGGATTGTATGTTCATTGGATATGCTACAAATAGTAAAACATGTCGATTTATGGTTCATTAATCTGAAATGTCGGATAGTCAAGTGAAGGATCTAAATGACCTTGGAAAGAACCAAAGTAGGATGTACTTAATAAAGAGATTCAGAGGCGTCGTAAATGTCAATTGACAAATTACTTCCTTCGAGTTTGATTTTGAAACATTTCTTCTTGAAAATGAGTCTCATAAATTCGAAGAAGTTATGTCCTCTGTGAACTCATTCTTTTTGGGAATAGGCTGTCAACAGTGAGATAGATCAATCTTGACCAACCGTACTTGAGAGTTGGTTGATCTTCCTCTAGGAAATAAACTTTGGGTTCAAAGTGGATCTACAAAAGGAAAAGAAAGTTGATGAAACTATTGAAAAATGCAAAGCAAGACTTGTTGTCATAGGCTTTAGACAATAATAAAGCCTTGAATATTTTGACACAAAATAGCCACTAATTAGGATTACACCAATTCAGATGTTAATTGTGCTAGTTGCGGTATATTGCTTTCAAATTCATCAAAATGGATGTGAAACATTTTTTTTTTAAATGGAGAATTTGAGCGAGAAATTAACATGAAACAACCCAAGGGCTTTGTGGTTCCTGGTAATAGAAAGTCTATACCAGGAACAACCCGAGGGCTTTGTGGTTCCTAGTAATAAAAAGAAAGTCTATGAACTTGTTAAGTCACTTTGTGGACTAAAAACAAGTTCCCAAATTATGACATATGAAGTTTGACCAAACTATGTTGGAAAATGAATTCAAGATTAATGTATATGATAAATGTTTTTACATTAAAGACACCCAAATCACAAGGTCATTGTTTGAATTTACGTTGATGACATGTTGATCATCAAAAAAGATATTTCTGAAATAAATGGTATTATGCATTTGCTAGAAAGTAGCTTCGATATGAAAGACATTGAAGTTACGGATGTGTTTGAAAAGGTACTGGACAAGTTCAAGTATTTGGATTTTAATATTGACAAGACTCCAATAAAAGTGAGCAATGTAGTTCAATAGAATGAAGACAAAAGTGACTCTAGATTATCCTATCGTATTGAGAAGTATGATATATATCATGAAATGTACGCTATCAGATATAACATGTGATATTACTAACCTGAGTCGGTTCACGAGTAATCTCAATCAAGCTCATTGAATGACAATGAAAAGAGTTTTGGAGTATTTAAAACATACTTAAAAACTATTACTTTGCATTATAACTAATATTCAACAATATTGGAAGACTATAGAGATGCAAATTGAATAACCAAGTCAAATGAAGTAAAATACACGAGTGGATATGTACTTACTCTTGGTTGAGGAGCAGTATCTTGGAAATCATCCAAACAGAATTGTATCATTCACTCTACTATGAAATTTGAGTTTATCACTCTTAAAATGGTTGGTGAAGAAGTAGAATGACTATGAAATTTCTTGAAAGATTTTTGGCCCAAACCTTTAGCTCTAATATGCATACACTGTGAGAGTTAATTTACAATAGGTAGGGAATGGAGCATGATGTATAACGGAAAGTCTGATCATATATGACGTATACATAATATCATTAGAGAACTAATCTCTAGTTGAATTATCCCAATCGACTATGTAAAGTCAAAGGATAATGTCTCGGATCCACTTACAAAAGGCCTAACTAGAGAGGGAGTTGATAGATTGTCCAAGAAATGGGACTATGGCCGAGGACAAGTCATTGTGACGGTAACTCTACCTAGAAGACTGGAGATCCCAAGATCTAGGTTCAAGGAGATCAAACAAAGTCATTGATGACGGTCCAACATTGTCAAAATATTTTTTATGGTCCATTCTCATGATAACACAATGTTAAGTAACAAGGATAAGCCATTAGGACTTTTTAATGGTTTCTAAGTTTGATACAGAGTATGTAAAATGGTGTATCTATGGGATAAGACATTTTTAAATTACCTATGTAAGTATGAAGTGTAAACCGCATCAAGGAGAATCCGGTAAGGCCAGTTCTCTATGCACTTATAAACCAAGACATTTTCATGGCTGAAATGAACAAAACAATGAAAACCAAAAACAGTTCTAAAGTTGATAGTGTGACATATATTGTCTAGGTATACACGAAAGTTCGACTGTTCAAAGATATCAAATCTATCGATTGATCGAGTATATCCGATATATGTTCACTGTGGGAAGTGCAAAGGCAAACCAACTTATCCAGATGCAATCAATCCTTACTTATGAATCACACAATTTTCATGCATATGTTTTAACAATAGTCATTCCCTATTCATGTAGGGGATTGTTGGGTTTTAAAGGTGTGAATAGAAAATGAAGTGTTGTGATTCTCCGAAAGGGTTGAGACTTTGCCGAAGGGTTGTGACCTTTATGAAAGGTTGTACCTTTTCCAAGGGGTTGTGACCTTCCTGAAAGGTTGTATTTTTTTTCAAAAAGGTGTGACCTTCAACCTTTGTTGTCTATAAATAGAGAGGCTTTCTCTTATTTTTCTACATCGAATTCTTCCTTCTCTTGCATACATTTCTAACTAAAAAAAATCGATCGATCATTTCTGTGTATGTGATCCATTGCGGTCATTTTGAGTTCATTGAAATTATTGAAGTTTGAGGTACCGCTACTTCTTTAATGGTTAATCCGGTTTGTCTTCGGAGTAATTAATCAACAACTTCGGGTACTTGAGGGAATTAAATTTCTTAAGGACACACAATGAGTTCTGAGGACTCGAATAGTTCATTTATTTTTCTTTTCATCTTTTATTATTTCTGATTTGCTAATCTTAATACAAGAGATAACACTGGTTGGAATAGTGGTTTGTAGGGCATGATCTATAGCTTTTTTGAATCATTATACACTCCTGAGTAAGGATACATGAACCCAATTCTTGATATATTTAAGGGGGAAATTACAGAAGATCGAAATGCATCCTTGAATCGACTTTTCACTATTGATGAGGTGAAAGAAGTTGCCTTCTCAATGCATTTAGATAAGGTGCCTGGTCTATATGGGATGTATTTGAGTTTTAATCAGAGTTTTTAGGCTGTAATTGGTAAAGATGTGACGAATGCGATACTCAGTTTTGTCAATAACAATGGAGTCATTACAGGAAATAATTTTTACAAAAACTATTTTGATTCCAAAAAAGAAGCAATGTCAGCTAGTTTCTAATCTAAGATTGATTTCTCTATGTATTCTGATTGATAGTATAGTTTGCAAGATGTTGGCAAATCGCATGAAATTTTGCTTAGAGCATTATGTTGATGAAGAACAGAGTGCATTTATCCCCGGAAGATTTATTCTTGGTAATGTCATGATTGCTTTTGAGGTCAATCACTATTTAAAAGGTAGAACACAAGGAAAGACATGATTTGTTACTTTGAAAATGGACATGAGCAAAGCTTATGATAGTGTGGAGTGAAACTTTTTGAGAAAGATGATGATAAAGATGGGATTTTCATTGGAATGGATTACAAAGATTATGCAAATGGTTTGCATCTCATGTTGTTAACCATTTTGGTGATATCATCCATCACGAGGTCTTCGACAGGCGGATCCTCTGTCACCATATCTTTTCATCATTGTAGCAGTGGGTCTCTCAGCTTCGGTAAGTGCTCATGCCCGCCATGGAACTCTTCATGGAGTTAAAGTCACTCCAAAAGCTCCACCTATTACTTCTTTTTTAGCAAATGAGGCCGTATATTTTTTTAAAGTTATGGAGTCGGAGGCTATTATTATCAAACAGTGTTTACTCCTATATAAAACTGTATTTATGATATTATTTTTAACTATATGAAAGACTATAAAATAAAACAAACAATTAAAATGAAAGAACCACCAAAAATTTCAAAAACACCCTCAAAGTGCTCACGTCGACATGTTGACCTACTACATGCTTGAGCACTTGAAGCTCCCTTTTATAGTTTAGTAAAATATATTAGAAAAATATATACAATTTATGAAACCATAAAAATATATTAAATAACAAAAAAAAATTATAAAACACATTTTTTATCGAAATTAAATTCACTGCATGACTGTTACATCTATGATAAAATAAAAAGTACAAGTCTCTTTAGGTTCTAGAAGGAAAATACAATCCCAAAGACTATAGATAAAAAAAAAAACACAGAGCCAATTTATTACTGATGCATAATATTATAGAATTCCATAACATATTTGATACCAAAGTACTATCCCCTGTAACTTTCACCTGAGATTGACAATGCATTTTTGAAGTTTCCAGCTTTCTGTAAAAAATCAAATACATATATGGTGAAATGTCAGTAGCTATATATAAAATTCTCAAACCAAAAAAAAAAAGAAAAGAAATGTATCTATTGATTTCAAAGTGAGTACCGGCAGAAAGCGGTTCTTGTAGTAATCAATCAATTTCTCCTGTTCCAAGACTATTGTTTGCTTGTATCCGTCAAGCTTGTTCATTTCCTACGAGATGATCAATTAAACACAATTAAAATAGAACAATGATGCAGGAGGCATCCCACTTTCACGCTGCAGGATTAGGATAATGCTGCACACCACAGGGGTGTAATGTATGTAGTCTACCCTAACACAAATATCATGTTATACGTAACATGTTATGTTGCTCGGACTCTTGAAAAATGTCAATGGGTGCATCAGAAGTGAAGAGTCTGTGCAACTCAAGATTTACTAGTAACACAAAGACAAATTTATTGTTGTTCCAAGGCTTCCCTTCATTATAAAGCACATGAATTATACATGAAAAATGCACCAACTAGCTAGCCTTGAAGTTTACGCTATCACCAAAAGAAACAAAGGCAATTTTAACAAGCCTTAGTCTCTATGCTTTCCAAGTGCAAGTCATGGACCCTTTTCTATTGTGATCAACATTCTACGATACAACATCTAATACAACTAAATTAAGTTTAAGAATAATAAAATTTCTTATATAATATAAAAATATTAATCATACTTTTCACTCCATATCTAATATAAGTCATACCTCAATCCATTTAGTTTGTTTAGGCCTCCCGGTAGTGATGTCATAGTTAAACCCTTCTAGCATAAAAATTTGGAACTTTTTGACAAATTGAGCATATGTTATCTCAACCTAGCACAATAGAGTTTTCATATCAGCACAAACTCTCTACGAAGTTTGAAATTCTAGGAAAAAAGTACACCTACACTATTCTGTACTATTTGTCTAGTATGTTTTCGGGCAAAGCTACCATCTCACATGACACATCATCGGAGAGGAAAAGAAAATGACATATAGTAATAACCTGACTGAATTGACCGAGGAAGAAATTTGTGGAGAGCTTTTTCTAGGTAATCAAATTGTGCACCTGGTACAAGTGTGAATACCATTTACTTACATAAGAAACATTTAACAAATAAAACATAATGAGTTTCAACGAACAAAAGCTCAAATCTCAACAGCCAGTGTCCGTGCATCTTTTGCAAACGATCTGTATACTACACGGACCAATGTAGTATCACTATAAGCTATCAATTCTTCAGCAAATTTTCCCTTTTTGGTGTCCTGCATTAATTGAAAAATATTTTTTTTTGATCAATTTACTGCTTAAGATTTTCCTACATAGATAGGACAATAATGAAATTTTGCAGCTTACATCCGGCAAGAGTGATGATCCTTCAAAGTTACTATCAACATATTTAACCAAATCCAAACTGTGTCCTCTCACTTTGTTGTTGTGCTCCAAGGATGGCACCTATGAAGAGTAGAACATATAAATAACAAGAAGCTTAAAATGAGATGCATGCTCTCCCACAGATTTAAACATTCACTTGCTTCACTCAGATGAAAGATAAGACTAGAGCATTTATGCACTAGCTCAGTCAATAATCATTGAATACAAAGAGGAAGAGAAATCCCTTTCCCAGAAATTCATTGACATTTTCTTCAGGAGTTCCCATACAATTTAGAACGAGGCCAAATGCCTCTGTCAAAATCTTAGCTCAAGATTTTAAAAAACAAGTGAATTGGGCAAGCGAAAATGAATGTTGGTATTGTGCAAAATTACCTTATTTGTGGGTTAAACATTTTCCTTTTACCAATCAGGCCTGTTCTGAAGATCAATTGGAACTAACTTGATCTTGTCTTGAAAACCCTTCAATTCAAAATGCTAGAAAATTTATCTAGGCAAACAAGACCATTGCTAGGTATAAGAACACACAGACTGAATAATTTCAATAATAATAGAAATTATTTCCAGAACGAAATTAACAAAAGACATCAATAAAATCAACAATTCTAATTAGTAGCACTTCCTTTCTGAGGTGGATAGAACTTTTGAACTATGGGTTCATCAAAACCAAATATTTTGGACATAGAATGTGAATATGTAAATGAAAGATCATCAAAATTTTAACGAATATTAAAATCCAAGAGGAGACCCAAGGCTTTTTGTAGATAAGAGTTGTATACGATGAGCTGAAGTCTTATGTCTATTCGCGAGAATTTCTTCTCTCCGGTCGAGTAGCAAGCAGGCCCTTGTAAAGGGTTCCAACCCTATCTAAATTTTAAGCACTTGTTGCTTTTCATCAGTCGTCGTGCACTATCCTTTTCTCAACCTAGTAAAGGGGCTGCTTGTTGTAGCGTGCAGTGTACTAGTAAATACAAAAAGAAAATTGAGAACTACTCCATCTTTTACATTTTACGTGGTAGTATTTGACTGGACATGAAATTTGAAAAAAAAAATTAACCTATATCCAAAGTATCTTACGACATTCGATCTTACACATGTCATGACATTTTTATAGCTTTAAAGATATGCAATTACGAGTAAAATGGTAAGTTCAAGGTTAACGAGTCTCCAAATATAGAAAGTTGTCCTTGTTTTTAGAACAAACTGCAAAGAGAAAAGATAGATAAAGTAGAATGGAGGAAGTGGTATAAAGGTGAACCTTTACATTCCTGGTAATCCACACACGTTGAGAATATGGGCATGAATAATTGATTTACAACCTTCAGACAACACAGTCGAGTCAGATCATAATCTTCTATCGGAGAAATAAACCGTAATGATGACAAAGAACACATTATTCATAAGGCAGACAAAAAACATATTTTCTTAAGGCAGACAAGAATGAAATTAAGAGAAAATATTTAATTAAACATGGTAGTTCCATCGAAGAGTGATGGGGGTTGGAAAGTAGAATCCAGAGATTTACATACAACATACATATACAACCATTACTTCATCTAAAATTTAAAATCAATGGTCTAGTTTGTAGCGACCCTAAAAATAGATAGGTGAAACTAGAGCCTAACGTATGAATTTTTAAAGTTTAAGCATAAATTGGAAGTAGTCACTTTTGGAAAAAAAGTTCTGAATCTGGAAATTGGCTAAGTTCAAAACCTGGAAATTTGGTTAAGTGTGGGAAATCAGTGAGTTTTTGGCCAACTTTGAGCAGTCATAACTCCTAGCTCAGGATGATCCAGGAGTAGTTCCAGTTATTCTTGGAAAGCCCTTCGAACGATCTTTTCAACGCCACCGAGTTTGCTCGATTCCGAGTTCGTATGAGTGAGTTATGCCCTTTGAAAGTTGGGCAGTTGGCAAGGAGTCCGTCCGGAAATTTAAGGGCATTTTGGTCATTTCACAAATCTTTTCTTTTGAGGTTATATTATTGTGTTAGGCTGATTGTGGATCATTTTTGTTCCATTTTAAAAGAGTAAAGTTAGGGTTCTTGAGTGAAGAAGAGAGGAAGAAGAAGTTGGAGCTAGGGTTGAAGATTTTGAGTTCTTTCTTCTTCAATTTTTCGTGGGTTTTCAACTTAGAGGTATGGTGACCCTTGATCCTTGATGAATCTTTCTTTCAAGGAGTCCAATCAAAAGGGTTTCAAAAGTGTTTCAAAGAACAAAAATCTCAAATTCTAATCTAAGCATGGGTTCATTGGCAAAACATTTTCTAAGCCATTATATTGATGAATTAATATATTTTTAAGATGATTTCGTATGGAATTCCTTGAAGAACCCATGTTTTCCCTAAATTCCTAATTTTCTTATGAAGTGGGTCTTTTGCTTATGATTCAAAGTTTATGAAATTGTGTTTGGATTGGATTGTATTAGTGACTCTTATGATTTTCTACATCTATCTATGATGAATTGATGATGTATGGATGAATTGAAAGTTGTGGCCTTATGGGCAAGTTATGGATGAATTCTTTTGTGGTAAGTAAAATGGTTGGGACTTGAGTGTTGTTGATTATGGCTTTGGAGGATGGTAAGTTGGCTTAATCTCTTATTATGGATAAAATTGTTCTTGCTTAGTTTGATCCACTTATGGTGGAGGTGGTTAATTATGGAATGTATTATGAACATGGACTTGAATGCATAATTTATTGAATTAAAGTGTTATCAAGTTATGAAATGTTATTGTACTATGTGAAGGTATTCTTATGGTTATAAGGTGATCTTGTACAAAGTGTTATTGTATTGTATATTATATATATAAATGAGGCTATATGTAAAGTCCTATATGAAGCTATATGTAAAGTTTTATGTGAAGCTTTATGTGTGAAGGTATGATGTGAATGAGTTTATGTGATCTTGTGATGATCCTATGTAAAGTGGATAGCATTGTGATTTAAAGTATGATTTTTCTCATGATGTATTTATGAAATGATGTTGGATTATGAAGTATCCTTAGATGATAATGTTGTGACTTGGGTGGTAGACTAAAGTGTCTCTCCTTGTTACTTAAAGTCTTGAATGCATGAATGTGTGAAGTGGGCTAGAACTAAGAAATGGTGCCTTTTCTATAAATGCTAAAAGAGGAATTCTAGGCCAAGACTTGAATCGGCAAAACTAAGAAATGGTGCCCTTTCATAAGTCTAGCTTTCCTAAGTAAATGTATAACCTTGAAGGATGGGCCTTAGGGCGAAGTTCCCTTCTTGAGTGAGATGATAGACTTAGAGATGGATGGAGCCGGAACGGCATGAAAATCCTTATCTAAGAAAGTCAAATGAGCTATCCTTATGAACCTTGATCGGCCATGACTTAGAGATGGGGCCTTTCTTGGGAAGAGGTACTATGAGTTGGTTGAACTAGAAAAGGAACCCTCTCTAAGTACATATGTGATTGAATACTCTATGGGAAACAAGGCTAGCACTGAGTGGATGTGGTTAGGAAGGTGGCCTAGTTGAGTATGAGATTAGGCACAATGAACTTCCTTGGACATCCCCTAAACCATGTGCCTACATGGGTTGCTTACTAGTTCTACCTTTGGCAAGTAGAACAACCTCCACGGAGTAGGATAGACTCCGGATTCCATGCCTAGCTAGTATGGTCTATGTCAGTTATGCCTATTCCCATCATGTGGGATGTGCACTCTAGTTATTGGATAGGTTCTACAACGTGTAGGTAGTAGTATGAGATGCTATCTACACATGGCATGAGTAGGCTTTGAAAATACTAAAGTGAGTTCCCTAAGTCTAACGACTATTATGTGAAAGTCCCCTTATGTGCTTGAATGTCTCCTAAATGGTTTCTTAAAGAATGTTGGTCTATTGATGTTATGTTATAAAGGAAGTGTCCTTATCTAAGGTAATCTTGAGGGACACTTAAGTGTGCTTGAAGAGGTTGTATGGGCGGTCACTTCTTGTCTCACTCAAGTGTGTCTTAAGGTTATATTAGGTAGAGGTCCTACGGTAATGAAATGGCGTGTGTTCTTTTAAAGTTAAGCATGGGTTGTATATGAATATATGTTGAGTATGTATATGGTTGGCTATGGTTTTATATGTGAACATTGACTTGTATTATGTCTCCTATACTTGGGAAGTGAAGGTTTTATCAAAATAATATGAAAGCATTTATTCCTTGTAAATGTCCGTTTTGGCATGTTTTTGCATGGTCATCATACTTAGTACTTAATTGTGCTAATTCCATATTTCTCTATTTTCTACAAGTGTAGGTTCCGGAAAGTGAGCTGGTACTATAGTAAGCTTGGAACTTGAAGTTCTTCCAAGATCTTGTGGTATGTCCTCATATGTCGAGGACAAGAGTTTTTTATTCTAGTTTTATGATAAGGTTCTTGTAATAGACTTAATAGACTTCTTTTGATTGTAAAGGGCCGTGTCCCTAGTATGTTTTCACGTTTATGTCTAAGATGGCTAAGAGACTTAGTATTCCGCTTGTGTACTTTTGAATGATGTTTTAAAAGTGACCTTTGAGTCTTATGGGATTTTATTTAAAGAGTTTTTAATTCCGCACTATTTTACATATCTAATGTGATGAATGCTAAGGGCTTGTATGAGACCTCCGAGAGGTCGAATACGCATGTTACGACTTAGGGGTGCTCTCGGGTCGTGACATTGTTGTATCACATACACACACACACAAACCCCGAATCCCACCTCTCGCTTCAGCATATTTTTTATTTTTCTTTTTAATGGCGAATCGACTAGTTCCATGAGATACCTCCCACCACCACCACCAACAACAAGTAGCAAGTAACACTTCATCTTCTTCTTTTCATATAAAAGGTACTCAACTCAAATATCCTATGCATAAAGAAATTAACTTTGTAGCTAACTCAACTCCTCAGAAGACCATTCATTAATAAATCACTTAAAACTAAAGTTAGACATCTAAAACATGAGCAATTTCATATAGCATCCAATATAAAGACTTGTTCACTAATTATGATGGTTCACCAAGACCTCTTTCCCCTCCCTTCTCTGCTAACTCATAGGGGTCGGACCTCCACAAAGGGAATTTTATATGGCAACTACTATCTATTGTTGCACTTATCTTGTATCCTGCTATTTTGATGTTTTATTTTTCATAAAATCTTGCTTTAGATACTTTTCTTTTGAGTCTAGAGTCTATAGGAAAAAGCCCTCGCTACCCTACCCAACATTTCAAACAACAAATGGACCTCGAACATAATTCAATCTCTTAATCGGTACCTCCGTAAATGATTACTGTTAATTACTAACCATTTTGAAAAAATTAAACAAATTTGATGAACAATTAACAAAAAAATAAGCAAATAAAGACTTACGGGGAAGCCATTGATGCTGATTTTTTTTGGAATGGAAGAGGACTTAGAAAATTCTGGATATGTGACGCGATGAAAACAAGAATTTTGGGAGATTTTATATGAATGAGTACGAGTTGTGTGATTAGCATAGTGACGAAGTGAAGGGCTCATTTGCTCTTAAATATTATTCAATGTCTAATACATTTTCCTAAGCATTAAATCAAATATACTCAAAGGGCACTATAGTAATTACCCCTATATTTATTATTTCTAAAGGTGTGTGTCACATCAATAGTGGACAACTATTGTCAGCTAGATGGAGTATTTCATAATTTTAATTTTTATCCCAATAAGATATAAGAAAAATTCATCCTAAAATTTGTATCAAAATTAATTATTTCTTATAATTCTTACCAAACAATAAACTCAATCAATTTTTCCGTCAGTTTGAAAGCTGACTAGTTTTGGCATACTTTCTGTAGGGTTTTCTTTGGTAATTATATGGATTTTTTAAAGTTTACTATTTTAGTTAAATTAAAAAAAAAACTAAAAATGCTCGTGATAAGTATTTAAATGACAAAAAATAAATCTACTTTCAGTAAATATGCAATAATTTTGGCTATCAATTCACAAAATTAAGAGAAAATGAACGAAATTTTTAATGTACATGTAAGGTCCATAGTAGAAAAATGGAAATAAACTTCATCGACCATGTTCAATTTATGAATTCCATACAGTTAGTTGTCTATTTATTTGCATTCAAAAGAGCAACATTTTTTTAATGATTAATAAGAATATGAAAAGTTAAATGATACATATTTTAACACCTCAGGAACCTAGCAGATTGAACAACAAAAAATTAGGTAAACCACGGAGGGGTTCACGAACTGCGAAAGGACCACGCTCCATCGACCTACTCGTGGTTCACATCCAGCCAGCGTGGTAGACCATTGTGCCCACCACGGACCGTGGTCCCACTAACGAGCCGTGGATTGGCCTGTCAAGTCAAGCCAGCTGACCCCTTAACCCAAGTGAAGAACCACGGTGGCTTTCACGGTCTGTGGTCCTTCACACAGTCCGTGAAGTGGACCGTAGAGGGGAATACTCAAAACCAGTAAGCATATGCCAGCAACCACGACCCACTTGACGGACCGTGGTTCCATTAATGGTCAGTTAGTGGCTCTGTGGGTGGGCCTCATCAGCTTTTAAGTCAGGGTAGTTTTGGTCTTTCCCCGTATGCATAGAGCCTCTAAACTACGTTGTTTAACACCTAAACTACATCATTTTACTCTGTCTAAGCCTAAGAAGTAGTCAGAACCTATGCAAAACTTTCATTCTCCAAAAATCATCCAGGTTAGATCTAAAAGAGGAGAAAGAGGCGACAATTTTTTCAAGAACACCGAAAAGTATTCTTCAAGTTTCTACCCCGAAATGCAAAAGATTTCTCTGTAGTTTTCGTCACTTGGTATGTGGGATTACACTAGTGATTTTCGTTCATCAATTTGGTCCCTAGAATTAAGCTAGTTCCTTGATTCTATATAACTTGTTTAGACCTAGGGTTTCTAAAACATTGGAGATTTGTCATGATTTAGCTGTTATAGTATTCTTAATAGAAATATCATGTTTTCTTGGGAAGGTTTTTTAATTCCTTGTATAAAACTCATAACCCTAGTTTGTGTAGATTCCCTTAGTTTATGAATACACTTGCTAGGTCAGTTAAGCATATAATCATGCTCCAGATTTCGAATGTCACATTATTAGTATATTAGTGTTGCATTCTCAGATTGCAAGTCAATATTTTGGGCTATTCAGTATTTCAGTTACATTTCAGCCATATATATTCAATTGGGAGTAGACTTAGCACCGAGTAGGACTAGGGTTTAGCGTACCTTCATTGTCCAAGAACTACATTACCCCGTAGGAGTATAAGTCTCCTCTGTTGGGCATCAAAAAATTTAATGATCACGCTAGCCATGCCTTTATACCCCTAGCAAGGTATATTGGGTCCTCTCGATGGGGTGTATACATTGGACTCAATGTTTAGCTCATGTGGTTTATGTCGGTTAATATTAGCTCCCACAGTCAGATTCTTTAGGCATTTGACCAGATTTTCAGTATATACTTCCACATTTCAGTTCGGTATATACTTGGTCATTGGGTTCAATTTAGCTTTTCAATTATGTTTTAGTATTTACATTCTTGCTCAGTTTACTTCAGATTTATTCTTTGTTCAACTTATATATATTTGTTCAGCTTAATATCTATATTCTGCATGCTCAATACATTCAAAGTACTGATGTATACTCTACGCTACATCCTTTTATGATGTAGGTTTAGGTACCCAGCATCAAGATCACGCTTAGACGATTCTCGGTCCGCATTCAAAAGCTTTTGTGGTGAGTCCTCATACTTAGAGGAAAATAGACATGCTTTCATTTTTGTCTTCGCTATCAGGTTTTGAATTTTTTAAGAGTTTGTTGGGGGCATGTCCTAGCAATTCAACTTATTTAGAGGGTTTTTAGACATAGTAATTTTGTCAGCTTGAGTTGTTAAGTGGTGTTTCAGTTATCCATTGTTTTAGCTTCCGCATAGTACATATCTTATTCTATTTTTCTCAATATGCTATATATGCTAGACACATGGTTAACTTGGGGTCACTCGTGATCCTAGGTCCCATGTTACATAAAAAGGGGTAGTCTTGAGGAGCGACAAACTTTATGTCTGAGCTAGGTTCAAGAGTCCTAGGATGTATGAAAGCTGCACTAAGTAGAGTCTCTTTCATGGGTGTGAAGCTTGCCACATCTATGAGGGGGAGGCTATGAAGTGTTTTATAAAAAACTTTACTTTCTTTGCTATTCTTATCGTGCGTGAGGTATGATTAAACTTCTCCTTTCTAATCCATCGTTATGCATTTCAGATCATGCCTTGTTGTAGAGCCAACACACGGAATCCTAATGCACGCAATGCCAATGCAGTTCCTCTAGTCCCGAACCATAATGTTATAAATGCAGAATTTTGTAGTGTGATCCAATTCTTGGCTCAAAGTGTGGCCAATCAGTACAATCAACATACTATTGTTTTTGCAAAACCTAATGATGGATTAGTTACAGCTAGGGTTCGAGAATTTGTTCGAATGAATCTGCTATAGTTTCTAGAGTCGAAGGTTGGTGAGGACGCACAAAACTTCATTGATGAAATCAAGAACATCCAAGAGCTGATGCAGGTAACAGGAAATGACAGGGTGGAGCAGGCACCCTACCAACTTAAGGATGTAGCTCATATTTGATTCACTTAGTGGAAAGACAACAAGGGTGCAGATGCAGCTCCTGTGACTTGGAATTGTTTTACTAGAGCTTTTCTAGACAGGTTCTTCCCAAGAGAGTTGAGAGAACTTAGGTGCAAGAGCTTATGAACTTGATGAACTGTTCAATGTCTGTCTAAGAGTACGGGCTGAAGTTTACCCAACTCACCAAGTATGCTCCACACATGGTGGCCGATCCAAGGGAACAAATGAGTAAGTTCTTGTTAAGGGTATCCGATCGGGTGAAGATCGAGTGCAGGAATGCTATGCTCTTAGGGGATATGGATATCTATAGACTAATGACACATGCTTAGGAGGTCGAGCGAGATAAGCTTAGGGAATTGACTAAGGATAACAAAAGGCCAGAACAAGATATTATGAATACTCAAAGCAAAAGTTGGATGGTGGAAATCGCTCACAATTTCAGCAAACGTCTATAGTCCAAGCACCTTCATTAGCTAGTACTCCATCCCCCAAGTTTCTACAGGATCAGAAAGGGTGGGAATCATGCTCTAAGTCTCAAGGGAGTTCTTCAGGTAACAAGACTTTCCCAACTTGTCCAAAATGTGGTACCATCCGGGTGAGTGTCTTATAGGAAGGGAAGGGTGCTTTCAGTGTGGTCAGTCTGGCCATAGGTTGAAGGATTTTCCTTCTACTAGGAAGGGGCAAGGAGGTAACAAAAATATGGATCAATCTATAGCTCCAGAGCACCAGCAGGTCACACAAATCAGCAGGGCTCTTTTTCTGGTATATCCGGCGGTTAGCGGATGCTACTGATGAGTAGATCAAGGCTTATGATAAATTGATCAAGGCTGATGAGATGGAAAGGTGCTACATTCTTGCCTCAATAGAAAATGTCTTGCAACATCAACACCAGTGTATGACATCTGCTTACGATATGCTCGAATCTCTGAAAGAGATGTTCAGAGAGTAGAATCGTGCTACCAAGCAGACTGCCATGAAGGCTCTCTCGACCACCACAATGGTTAAAGGATCACCTGTCAAGGATCATGTGCTTAACATGATGAGTCATCTGAATAAGCTAGAGATACTTGGCACTGCTATTGATAAGGAATCTCAGGTGGAGATGATCCTACAGACTCTGCCAGACTGTTTTAAACAGTTTCACTTGAATTATAATATGAACAGGATGGATTTGTCCCTTGCTAAATTTTTTAATGAACTAACTGCGGTGGAATCCATTATTAGGCAGAAAACTCCTCCATCTATGGCATACATGGTGGATAAATATGTCACTTCTTCCTCTAAGCCGGCTAAAGACCAAAACAAGAAGAGGAAGTCGTGCAAGGTTGTGGCAACTGGAGGTTCTGAATGCTTTGAAAAGTTCAAAGAATTTAAGATAGAAACAGAAAAACGGCATGGTTAACATATCAACACATTACAATTAGATCGTGGTGGTGAATACCTTTTGGCTAAATTCATTAAGTACTTATCAGAATCAAATATTACATCTCAATATTCTACCCCAAGAACACCACCACAAAATGAAGTGGCAGAATGAAGAAATAAAACTCTTTTGGAAATGGTTAGATCAATGTTAAGTTATACAGATTTTTCTTTTAACTTTTGGGGATATGCCTTAGAAACTGCAAATTTGAGTTTGGGGATATCTAGCATATGCATTAAAAGGGAAAACAAATAAGTTGGAATCAAGGATAGAATTGTGCATTTTCATTGGATATCAGAAAGAAACAAAATGAGGTTTATTTTACTGTCCTAAGGAACAAAAGGTAATTGTTTCAACAAATGCTAAGTTTCTCGAACATGACTATTTAATTAAGCATGTTCTTAGAAGTAAAGATGTGTTATAGGAGCTAAGCAAAAGAATAACTACTAATGAAACATGAACACAACTACCTCAAACAATTCTTGACATACCATTGCATCCGCGTAGTGGGAAGAATGTTGATCGAAAAGAGGTTTCTCAAGAGGATGCTCTAGAGGTTTCTCAAAAGCATACTGAAGACATCCCGCTACAACAAAGTAGTGGGAGTAATGTCGCGCAACTTGAAATTGTGGAGGAAGTTGCTCAAAATGTTCATAATTTAGTTCAAGATATAGCAAATCCTATAGTTTCTACTCATCGTAGTGGGAAAGTTATTATAACACCACAACGTTTTATGCTCTTGGGAAAATCATTTGATAGTATCCCTGAAGAGACTAATACATAACCATTAAATTACGCTGAAACACTACATGATAAACATGTTGAAGCGTGGGTTGTTGCTATGAAATCTGAAAAGGAATCTGTGTACTCAAACCAAGTTTAGGATCTTGTGGAACCACCACTAGGTGTTAAGCTTATTGGTTGTAGGTGGATCTACAAGAAAAAGAGAGGTGTGGATGAAAAAGTGAAAACTCTTAAGGCTTGTCTTGTTACAAAAGGGTTTACTCAAAAGAAGGAATCAATTATGAGAAAACTTTTCCCCCTATAGCCATGCTTAAATCAATTAGGATTCTTTTATCCATTGTTTCTCATTATAATTATAAGATTTGGCAAATGGATGTCAAGACCATATTTTTGAATGGAAGTCTTGATGATTGCATTTATATGACACAACCAGAAGATTTCATGGTAAATGGCAATGAAAACATGGTATGTAAACTTAAGAGATCCATTTAAGGATTGAAACAGGCATCTCAGGCATGTAAAATTTGTTTTGACAATTTGGTTAAGACTTTTGGTATTGATCAGTTTGAAAATGAATCATACATCTATAGGAAATGGGACATAGACATAATAGCATTTTTGATTCCTTCCGTAGATGATATCTTGCTCATAGGAAATAATGTGAGCATCTTGAGTTCTGTTAAGGAGTTATTGTCCTCGCGTTTTGATATGAAAAGCTTAGGAGAAGCGGCTATATACTAGGGATTAAGCGTTTACGAGATGACAAACAAAGGATATTAGGTTTCTCTCAAGTACTTTATATTGATACTATTCTTGCAAAAATTTGCATGAAAAATTCCAAAAAGGGGTTTCTTCCTTTTAGACAAGGAATTACATTATCAAAGAATCAGTCACCCAAAATGACTGATGAGATAGTGAGGACGTAGATGGTCCGTTACGCTTCTATTATAGGGAGTCTCATGTATGTTATGTTATGCGCTAGATCAGATATCTGCTTTGTTGCAGGCATGGTTTACAGATTTCTAGGAAAGAACATTGGACTGTAGTCAAGTATAATATCAAGTACCTCAAAAGGACTAGGGATAATATGGTTGTTTTCCACCCTGGCAATCTTCTACCTATTTGATATATAGATTCAGATTTCCAGTCAAATAGAGATTCTAGAAAATTGACCTGAGATATGTATTTACTTTAGGAGGTGGAGCAATAGTTTTGAGGAGCAAAAAGCAATCATGTGTTGCTGATGCCACCATGGAAGCTGAATATGTAGCAGCTTCTGAGGCGGCTAAAGAGGCTGTTTGGCTCAGAAATTTTCTAAAAGAGCTTGGAGTGGTTCCTTCTATGAAGGCATCAATCACACCTATTGTGATAATAGTGGTGCAGTTGCAACCTCAAAAGATCCAAGAATCCATAAAAAGAGTAAGCACATTGAGAAGAAATATCACTTGATTCGTGATATAACTCAAAGGGGTGATGTCAATGTTTTGAAGATTGAATCGAAGAACAATTTGGCAGATCCATTTACCAAAGGCTTACCATGAAGTCTTTTGATAAGCATGTGGATGAAATGGGTCTTAAAATTGTAAATGCATGGTTATAAGTCTATGTGTGGGAGATTGTTGGGATATACTATTAACCAAATGGTTGAGCTATAGTATTGATTTTAATCCTTTATAAATACTTTACATTTTATATTAATTATTACAACGAAGTCTTTTTTTGAATAGATCATTGTGTTTATACGTGTGTCCATTACTTATATAGTTGATGATTTTTGGGTATGGAGTTATTTAACTCATATGCGGAAGATTAAAATTGTCGGTTCTTATAAGTTAGAAATTAAATGTTAACAATCAAAGATGAAGTTGGAGAAACATCTTGATGATTGTAACACAAGATTAAATATAATTCAATCTTAATTATGGGAATGGTAAAATTCCAACTTCTTATGTTAGTACACTTTGCATGTATTGAACGGACCAAATTGGGATATGTATTTTGGTTCTGAATTACAATAAATAATATATGTAGTCCATTACCTGAGCTTATACTTTTAATCTAGATGTAGTTATTATGATATGTGTAGTTTGTTTTATTATTTTAATCTATTAAATGGTGAGACTCTATGATGAGTCAAAATATTCCTAATGGATTGGATAATTACAAATTACTTTCGTGAAATAATAATTAGTTGATCGAACCCTATCTCAGATATGAGAAAGAAGAAACCCCTTTATGGTTGCTTATAAGTAATCATGTGAAAACTTTGCAGGTGGATTCTATGTATATCCATCACGTAAATTACTAAAATAAAGGATTAAATTAATCAATGAATTAAATTTTATAGATGTTTGATTTAATTGATTGGTGTCGGTAATTCTAACATGGGGAGTTAAATAAGTTGTAATGGTAATAAATGGAATTAAATAGAGGAGTGCAGTTACATATTTTTAGTGGTACAATCTGTGATTTATTATGATATGGTTAATTCATGCTTTTACTAATTAAATATTACAATTGAAAGCCTTTGCTGATAAATTTGCGGTCCCTACTATGCCCTGTTAATTGATTGAGTTCGAAAAAGAAAAGGACTATTAGTATTTTTTTTTCAGTTTAGAAGTAAATCATTTTTTACTTTTATTAGTTTAAAAGAGAAAAAACTTATTATTTCCTTAAAAGAAGGAATAAGAAAATACTGTGTTTCTTTGTTTCCTTAGAAGATGAAAGAAGAAAATATTAGTGTTCAATGGTTATTACTGGCTATTGTTGGTGTTTATTGGTTGTTGATTACCCTTGGTGTTGAATGACTTTCTAAATACCCTTAATGTTATTTAGTGTTTGTTGATAACTATTGATCATGGTTGTTAATTTTTTTCATCTTTTATTATTTCTTATTTGCTAATCTGAATACAAGAGATAACAAGCTTAAGAAGTTTATTATTGATGGTATTTTCAGTGGTAAGGAAATTACTTTTATTTTATGTGTTCTTTTTGTTGGATAAAAGGAGAAGAAAAAGATAGTTATTTTATCTTATGATAAAGAGATTTGGGATGAAGTAGTAGTACTTTAATATGTTTGAGTTTATTTTCTATAGTATGTTTTCCTTCGATAAGTAAGATTATATTTATTTTCTTCCCAAGTGCATTGAAGCATTGCACCCCTTCAGTTTTCTTTTCAATAAGAAACGTTCTTTTGTGCATAAAGGTTAAGATATGCACTTTAATTTTTATTTGTTTTTCCCTATATTCTTGGTTTTATATAACTATGAGAAGAAGTAAATGAATAGATGTTGTCTCCTAACAATATTTGAATATGAGTGTAGTTTCTCATTGAAATTCAATGTGTTTTAAGGAAAATTAGAATATGATGGAAACTGGGAAAGAAGGAAATGATTAGCAAGAAAAGTGACTTGCATAGAATCATTGCTGACAAATAGAATATGATTCTATAGGGATAAAAATCAGGTTTTATCATTATTTCCCTTGATTGTTATTTTTTTCAATTTTTTATAACTTATGAGATTTATTACATAAATGTTAGGATAGATGGTTATTATGTCATGATATAACAATATATCTTTACTACTATTAATATGTATTCTATTTAGAGGAGGAGAAAACTTTTGTAGTTTTCTACTCCATGTGAAATTTGATTGTGCTTGACTTTTGGACACTAAAATTCTTTGATATTTTACTACTTCGGTTTGAAGAATATAAGAACTTCAAGAACAAATCAGATTGTTTATTGGTTTGAAGAATATAAAAACTTCACCAATTTGTCAAATACTCCGTTTGAATGAATATTCTGACTTGAAGATTACAAAATCTTCGTCAGTAATATTAAGGCTAAATGATTTGAAAAAGATAAAATCTTCATCGTTATTTAGAAAAGGTGTTGTATTTGAGGTCTCTGGAGATCAAAACCTTTTTGGTTTACTACTCTGTCTAAATGTGAAACTAATTCAAAGAATATAAAACTTCATCAGAATTCAAGGTTCTTTCGGTTAAGGATTGAAAGAATATAAAAACTTCATCGTTAAACTAGAAACAAGTTGTATAAAGATTGAATCTTTATTGTTACTATTCTACATACTAAGTGGTTTGTCTAATTGTGACAGAAAGGAAAAAAACACCAGTGACATAAAATTAGTGATTTTTGTACCTACAATAGGTGTTTCTATGGATTAAATCTCCAAAAGAAGGCTTCGTGTTGCCAATGTGTATTTTGATGGTACGCAGCATGGGAAAAAATATATGAAAAATAATTTTGAGAACATATTTAATATGTGGGGGGGGGGGGGATTTCTTTACTTGTGATAAAGAAAAAGTTAGACTTATTATCTAATTTAAATTTAAATGTACAAATATGAAATTAAAAGCCATTCTTGGAGTATATTTGATATTGTGGTCGTTGAGTGTCTCATTAATAGTATATGCCATGACTAGTATAAAACCACTAAATTATATTAGTCGTTCAAAGGAATTATACTCTTTGATGAAAAAATGTCACTTAAAAGATTATGATTTTTCATGAAAATATATATCTATTAATTTTTTTTTATTTGTATAGACATAAACACTGGTGAAAAGTGAGCTGTTATGTTTGTGTTATAACACAAACATTTGGGTGATATTGCCCTTATCGGACCGATGAAACTATGGTCATGGGTAATTCTATAACAAATTGAATGTTATGGAAAGGTCCTTCTGAAAAGGACATATGGCAAGGTGTTGACTCTAAAACAATGTTTGTATTTGAGAAAGTTATAAAAGTAAAGAAAAAAATATATGTGGGAAAAAGTTACCTGGCAAAAGGTCTTTTCAAACTTAGTATTTCTGTTTGTTATTACTTGCTTGAATCAAACTGTTTGTGACATAAATGCTTGGGACATGTCAATTACTAAACCTTGCAAAAATTGATCAACTTAGAAATTTTGCCCAACTTTTAGTGCAATAAATCAAAATGTCAAGTATGTGTTGAATCGAAGTATGTTAAGCATACTTATAATTATTTTGAAACATATTTTAATCCCTTAAATGGATTCATACTGACATTTGTGATATGAAGTCAACACCATTCCTTGGTTGGAAAAAGTGTTCATAAATTTTATTGGCAATTGCACTAGATATTGTTGTGTCTATTTGCTAAATGGTAAGGATGAAGCAATAGAAACATATAGGCAATATAAAACTGAAGTTGAAAATCAGTTGGATAAAAAGATTATCATGATTAGAACTGGTATATGTGGAGAATATGAATGTTCTTTTGAAGAAATATATTTGGAAAATGGAATCATCTATCAAATTACTGCGCATACTCACCTCAATCTAATGAAATTGTTGACATGAAAAAACCGAACTTTGAAGGAAATATTGAATGTCCTACTGATAAGTTCAGGTTTACCACAAATTTTGTGGGGGGTGCTATCAATATTGCAAAAAAGAACAACAAAAGGTTTTTCTGTTCAGAAAGAAAGATTTTTTTTGGTTTGTTTGTTAAGAAAGAGATCAACAGAAAAACGTGTTTTTTCAGGCTTCGTTGTATCCTGATAGTGAATTGTTTGTCGTCCCTTATAGTATATACAAGAATTAACTCTTGAAAGATAGTGACCTAGTAATTTCTAATACAACCTATTCCATATGAGTAATGAAATGAGGGAACTATTCCCAAATGGGTGAAAATACGACCTAAGACTGTGGATTATATGTTCATTGGATATGCTACAAATAGTAAAGCATGTCGATTTATGGTTCATAAGTCTGAACTATCCGATAGTCAAGTGAAGGTTCTAAACGACCTTTGAAAGAGCCAAAGGAGGATGTACTTAATAAAGAGATTCAGAGGCGTCGTAAATGCCAATTGAAAAATCACTTCCTTCGAGTTTGATTTTGTAGCATTTAATCTTGAAAATGAGTCTTATGAACTCGAAAAAATTATGTCCTCTGTGAACTCATTCTTTTTGGGAAGAGGCTGTCAACAGTAAGACAAGTTCAATCTTGAGTCCCCATACTTTAGTGTTGGTTGATCTTCCTCCAGGAAATAAACCTTTGGGTTCAAAGTGGATCTATAAAAGGAAAAGAAATTTAATGAAACTATTGACAAATGCAAAGCAAGACTTGTTGTCATAGGCTTTACACAATAATAAAGCCTTGAATATTTTGACACAAAATAACCACTAGTTAGGATTACATGAATTCAAATGTTAATTGTGCTAGTTGCAGTATATGGCCTTCAAATTCGTCAAAATATATGTGAAACATTTTTTTAAAAATGGAGAATTTGAGGGAGAAATTTAGATGGAACAACCCGAGGGATTTGTGGTTCCTGGTAATAGAAAGTCAACACTAGGAACAACCCGAGAACTTCGTGGTTTCTGGTAATAAAAAGAAAGTCTATAAACTTGTTACGTCACATTGGAACTAAAAACAAGTGCCCAAATTATGACATTTGTAGTTTGACAAAACTATGTGGGCAAATGAATTCAAGATTAATGAATGTGATAAATGTTTTTACACAAAAGACACTCAAAACCACAAGGTCATTGTTTGGATTTATGTTGATGACATGTTGATCATCAAAAGAGACATTTCTGACATAAATGACTAAGCATATGCTAGAAAGTTGCTTCGTTTTGAAAGACATTGAAGTTACTGATGTGTTTGTAAAGGTACTTAGCAAGTTCAAGTATTTGGATTTTAATATTGACAAGACTCCAATGAATGTGAGCTATGTAGTTCAAAAGAATGAGACAAAAGTGACTCAAGATTATGCTAGAGTATTGAGAAGAATGATATATATCATGAACTGTACGCGATCAAATAAAGCACGTGATATTATTAACCAGAGTCGGTTCATGAGTAACATCAATCAATCTCATTGAATGACAATGGAAAGTGTTTTCGAGTATTTAAAACATACTTAAAAACTATTGATTTGCATTATAACTAATATTAAACAGTATTGGAAGAATATAGAGATACAAATTGAATAACCAAGTCAAATTAAGTAAAATACACGAGTGGATATGTACTTACTCTTGGTGGAAGACCAGTCTCTTAGAAATCATCCAAACAGAAATGTATCGCTCGCCCTACTATGAAGTTTGAGTTTATCACTCTAAATAAGGTTGGTGAAGAAGTTGAATGACTCTGAAATTTCCTGAAAGATTTTTGGTCCAAACCTTTAGCTCTAGTATGCATACACTGTGAGAGTTAATTTGCAATAGGTAGGGCATGGAGCATGATGTATAACGGAAAGTCTCGTCATATATGACGTATACATAATATCTTTAGAGAACTAACCTCTAGTTGAATTATCCTAATTGACTTTGTAAAGTCAAAGGATAATGTGTCGGATCCACTTACCAAAGGCCTAACTAGAGAGGGACTTGATAGATTGTCAAAGGAATGGGACTATGGGCGAGGAAAAGTCATTGTGCCGGTAACTCTACCTAGAAGACTGGAGATCCCAAGATCTAGGTTCAAGGAGATCAAACAAAGTCATTCATGACGGTCCAACATTATCAAAATAATTTTTATGGTCCAATATTAGGACTTTTTAATGGTTTCTAAGTTTGATATAGGGTATGTAAAATGATGTGTTTACGGGCTAACTTCTTTATAAATAACCTATTTAAGTGTGAAGTGTAAGCCGCTTCAAGGAGAATCCGGTAAGGCCAGTTCTCTACGCACTTATAAACCAAGACATGTTCATGGATGAAACGAACAACACAATGAGAACCAAAAATAGTTCAAGGGTTAATTGTGAGATTTATATTGTCTAGGTATACACCAAAGGTCGACTGTTCAAAAATATCAAAACTATCGATTGATCGAGTATATCCGATATATGTTCACTATGGAAAGTTCAAAGGAAAACCCACTTATCCAGATGCAATCAATCCTTATGAATCACAGTTTTCATGCCTATGTTTTAACAATAGTCATTTCCTATTCAGGTGGGGGATTATTGGGTTTTAAAGGTGTGAACATGAAATGAAGGGTTGTGACTCTCTGAAAGGGTTGTGACTTTGCCGAAGGATTGTAACCTTTATGAAAGGTTTTCTTGTTTTCAAAAAGTTTTGACCTTTACCCATTGTTGTCTACAAATAGAGAGGCTTTCTCTCATTTTTCTGCATCAAATTCTTCCCTTCTCTGGCATACATTTCTAACAAAACAAAATTGATCGATCGTGTTTGTGTATGTGATCCATTGCTGTCATTCTGAGTACGTTGAAATTATTGAAGTTTGAGGTACTGCTACTTCATTAATGGTTAATCTGTTTTATCATGAGAGGATTTAATCTACAACCTCGGATAGTTGAGGGGATTAAATTTCTTAAGGACACACAATGAGTCTGAGGACTCAGATAGTTTTTTTTTTTTTTTTTTATCTTTAATTATTTCTAATTTGCTAATCTTAATAGAAGAGATAACACTGGTTGGAATAGTGGTTTGGAGGGCATGATCTATTGTTTTTTTTTGAATCATCATACACGCCTGAGTAAGGATACATTAACCCAATTCTTGATAGGATTGAGGGGAAAATTACAGCAGATCAAAATGCATCCTTGAATCGACTTTTCACTATTGTTGAGGTGAAAGAAGTTGTCTTCTCAATGTATTCAGATAAGTCTCCAGGTTAATATGGGATGAATTTGAGTTTTTATCAGAGTTTTTGGGCCGTAATTGGTAAAGAAGTGACAAATGCGATACTTAATTTTGTCAATAACAATGGAGTCATTACAGGAAATAATTTTTACAAAAAATATTTTGATTCCAAAAAAGAAGCAAGTTCAGCTAGTTTCTTATATAAGACCGATTTCTCTATGTATTTTTACTGATCGTATAGTTTGCAAGATGTTGGCAAATTGCAAGAAATTTTTCTTAAAGGATTGTGTTGCTGAAGCCCAGAGTCACATTTATCCTTGAAGATTTATTCTTGATAATGTCATGATCGCTTTTGAGGTCAATCACTATTTAAAAGGTAAAACACAAGGAAAGACAGGATTTGTTACTTTGAAAATGGACATGAGCAAAGCTTATGATATAGTGGAGTGGAACTTTTTGAGAAAGATGATGATAAAGATGGGACTTTCATCGGATTGGATTACAAAGTTTAAGCAAATGGTTTGCATCTCATGTTGGTAGCCATTTTGGTGATATCATCCATCACGAGGCCTTCGACAGGCGGATCCTCTGTCACCATATTTTTCATCATTGTAGCAGTGGGTCTTTCAACTTTGGTAAGTGCTCATGCCTGCCAAGAAACTCTTCTCCACCTATTACTTCTTGTTAGTAGATGAGGCTTTATATTTTTTTACAGTTATGGAGTCGGAGGATAATATTATCAAACAATGTTTACTCCTATATAAAACTGTTTTTATGATTTTTTAAAATATATAAAAGGCTATAAAATAAAACAAACAAATTAAAACGAAAGAACCACCAAAATTTTCAAAAAAAACCTCAAAGTGCTCAAGCCGACATGTTGACCTACTATAACGACAATATTCGAAAGAGGTTTGAGGCTAAATAGAGTAAGTAAAGTATAATTTGTCATAGTAATCAATCTACTTGCTTAAGCTACTGATTCGGATGTCTTACGTAATTAAGTTACTTACGTACATGTATAGCTTACGTAGAAAGGATGACATAGGTTATTAATGGTAGATTAACTGCTGACCTACTTAAATAAGTGGCAAGTAGGTGATGCACCTACTTAGGAAATATGTGGACTGCATTTTAAAAGAAAAGGGCAATTAGGTGATGCAGCTACTTAAAGAACTTGTGGCAGAAATTAAGGGAGTGATGTACCTGCTTACTTAAAGTGAAGGACTAGATATTTCTACATATTTCTTAATGTAAAAACGTCCATAAAGGACCCTTAAGAGAATGAAATTCATTTCATATATCTCTCACTTGTTCTACAACAATTTACTCCCATAAAGAAACCCTAGAAGCTCCAAAGTGCTGGACTGCAAGTTCACCATTAAAAATCTGAGAAAACCCTTTATTTTTCAAGTACAAGTTGGTGTAACATCTCCCATCTTAAGGAATTATAGAGGAGGAACTGATTTCACCTTAAGATAATTTGGAAAAGACAACCTAAACCTTGAAGTTAGCAAGTGAGGTCGTTGTCCAACAAGGTGAGTTACTGAAATTTTCATCCCTCTTTTGTGGTTGAATCGGTTAGGGGATTTGGTATGTGTTAATGAGCTGAGAATTGTTCCTTTTACATGGTGTGAGATTGGGGAATGTTCTGGTTGATTGTGCATGTTGGGACAGCCATGGAGGGGAGTCCCCTTTAACTCAATTGTTAGCCCATTTGAGCATTTTAAATGTAATGTTAGTTGGATGCTCAAGGGACAGTGGTCAGAAACCGTGAGTTCATATTGCTACTGCCACATTCTGATGTTTAGAAACTGATTTGTGTATAGTAACATAAAGATGCATGTGCAGAAGTCATGAGAACTTGTTAAAGGATAAAACAGTAAAGGGTACAGTAACGTACCATCTATTTGGGCGTTGCATGAGCTTGCTGCCTGCAATCCCTTTGTATACTATTTTGCATATGTTATAAAGCCCGAGCAGTTTCAGGAGACCTTATTAGAAGGTCGTATTGTATATGACGTTATTAAAGAAGGAGGGGTGAAATGCATACCATCGGTTTGATAAGTATGGGTTTGCTGCCTGATTACTATTTACCAAGTTCAAGTAGCCCAATCTATTGGTTAGGTACTAATATTAGTTGTGTTACTTATTTCGTTGTAGATTAATAATCGGAAATGAAGGAGGTTAATTCGTTGTACTATTTGAGAGGTACAACAAGGTATGTAAGGCTATTCGATTCTATATTCTTTGGCATGAACTCTGCTTGTGTCACTACCAACAAGTGAGCTTTGTAAGTGCTCTTTCAAGTAAAAGACACATAGTGGCAGCGTACAATCCCAAACACAGCTAACAATATTTCCCCACTCCTTAGTGTGTCGAATTACTTCAATATATGTGCATCTTTACTTTTCCAAGTATTGGTATGAGAAAAGGGTAATTTCAGCAGTAGTTTTGTGATTCCTCCTGTCAATCAAATGAGGTCCATTGTGTCATTTGAGCTCTTATGTAATTCATTAGTGTTACATTTCCATCTTGTGTTATTGTTACTGCCCTAAGTGCATATTCACATTTTTCCTACTATTGATCCACATTTCTGATGCTAAAAAATAATTATGACCACCAAAATAACAATCTCAAAGATTAAAGAAACTATACGAAGCGGTATATGTGTACGGGTGGCAGCCCAGGGGCAAAAGCCTAGCATGGGTCGATCCCAATTTGTGTATAAGGGTGGCAGCCTAGGTGCGAAAGCCTAGAATGGGTCGATCCCAAATTTATATATTTGAGGACAGCATCTCAGGGGTTAAAATGCCTAGCATGAGTCATCCTCTTTTACCACTGATCAGTTGGTTATTTGTATCACATGCTTTACAGAGATCGCAATGTAAAGAAAATTACAGAACACAATATAATGTGCATGATCCCACAACAGCAACAAGGGTGGTCTTTAATCTGATCTATGCAGTTACATATTGATACTTGATTTCAATTGAGCTCTTGTTTACATATGTTATTGCCTTACATATTCAGTACATTCTTCGTACTGACGTCCCTCTCGGGGGACGCTGCATTTCATGCTGCAGCCACAAGTACTCCAGCTAGTAGACCTCCCCAATAGGAGCACAGGACACTCCGCTGCTATTGGTGAGCTCCAAGTTGATTTGGGGCTTAATCGAGTCTTTGGCATCTATTTTGTTACCATATAGTAGTTAAGGGTAAGGCGGGGCCTTATCCCGACCTAAACTAAGGTTGTCTATCTTGTAGAGGCTTTATAGACTAATGTATAAAATTTGGTTGTGTCTTGTCTCTTAACAATTGTGGCCTCCACGGCCAAGTGTTGTACATAAGTTTGGGGCCTTTCTATGTCGGTCTTTTATCACTACAGGGTATATAAGCTTGTCATAGCTTCATAGTTATCATAGTTAAATGTATGGTAAGTGGAGGTTGTATGTTGGTTCTCCTGGGCCATTTAGACATCGAGTGCCTGTCCGTCTTAATGAGATCTGAGGCGTGACAAAAGTGGTATCAGAGCAGGTCATCCTTGGGAGTCTACAAAGTCGTGTCTATGTAGAGTCTTGCTTATGGATGTGTTGTGCACCACATCTATAAACAGGAGGCTACTGGACATGTAGGAGTTGTTTCATCTTCTAGATCGTTCGATAGAGCCATATTGTAGGTGGATTATATCTAACCTCTAAATTGTTTTATTATAGCAAAAATGCCGGTTACGAGAAGGAGTAAAAATACAGGCAAGCAAATAGATGTGGCTGCCGGAGAAGGGAGTAGCCAATCATTACCTAGACAAGCTGATCAAAGTGAGGCTCAAAATGAGTCTCTATCACAGACTTCCCCGACTCCTCCATCTCCAGATGATTTAAGGAGGGAAGCAGCACCTCGAGAACCCCCTATTAATACTACTGAGCAAGATTTAAAGAATGCAGTCCAATTATTGACTCGTATAGTTGTTGGCCAAGGGCAAAGGCAAGAAGGTCCAATTGTAGGTACGAGTGGTGCAGATAGGGCTACTAGTACGCGGATACGTGATTTTCTTAATTTGGACCCTCCATCAGTCACCGGGTCAGATCCTAAAGAAGATCCGCAAGACTTTATTGATCAGATTCAACGAACTTTGGATGTTATGCATGTAAGTGGTAAAGAAGCAGTTGAGCTAGAAACATATAGAGTCAGGGGTATGGCTATATTGTGGTATGACGCTTGGAAGCAATCAAGGGTTACATATGCACCTTTAGCTAGTTGGAAAGAGTTCAAAAAGGCATTTCTTGACCATTATCTGCCATTGGAGATCCGAGAGGTCCGTGCTGATCAGTTTTTAAATCTCCACCAAGGGAATATGCGCGTGAGGGAGTGCAGTGTCAAGTTTAATTCTTTATCCAGGTATGCTCCTAATGTAGTGTCTACTATGGAGGATAGAGTTCATCGATATGTGGACAGATTAGATTCATATTTGGTTAGAGATTGTACCATGCTTTTTTGAATAAAGACATGGATATAGCGAGGATGCAAGCTTTTGCACAAAAGTTGGAAGATCAAAGGCAAAGAAAAAGGGCAGAAGAGTCGGAAAGAGGGCAGTCCAAGAGGGCCAAATCTACGGGGCAGTTTACCCAATCTCAAGGTGAGTTTAAGCCTCGGTTTTCTAATAGACCGCCTAGGCCATCATTTTCCTACTCTACAACTAGTGCTCCACCCCGAGGGTCTAGGGGCGATCAGTTTGGGCAAAGAGGTGAAAGCCAAAGCTCAAGAACAGCGAGGCACCAAGAGCAGGGAATTATGAGCCAATCAAGACCTCCTCGACAACTTTGTATACAATGCGGGAAAAATCACCTAGGCACATGTAGGTTTGGGACAGATGCTTGTTTTTGGTGTGGTACACCGGAACACATGATGAGAAATTGCCCTTAAAGGGGCATGAGTTGTATGGCACAACCTGTTGGATCGATTGCTGCATCGTCTTCATCAGTTCCTTCTTTAGGCAGGGGTGCACAAATGCCTGCAGGTCGTGGTAGAGGTGTTAGAGGGGCAGCTAGTTTTAGTAGAGTTCAGAATCGCACGTATGCCCTAAGGAATCGACAAAATTTGGAGGCTTCACCGGATGTGGTTACAGGTACATTATCCATCTTTTCACATATTGTATATGCATTAATTGATCTGGGGTCTACACTATCATCTGTCACTCCATTGATTGCTGCAAAGTTCAAAAGAACACCAGAATTATTGGTTAAACCATTTGAAGTATCTACACCGATTGGTGAATTTATTATAGTTAGAAGAGTCTATCGAAAGTGCATAGTAACTGTTTGTGGTCGTAATACATTAGCTGACCTTGTTGAACTAGAAATGGTTGATTTTGATGTCATAATGGGTATGGATTGGTTAGCTTCTTGTTATGCTACAGTAGAATGTCGAACTAAGATGGTGCATTTCCATTTTCCAAAAGAGGGAGTCCTTGAATGGAAAGGTAATATTGGGGCGCCAAGAGGCAGTCCTTGAATGGTGCATTTACAACGCATTAACAAAGGCTACATATGCCATTTAGTAAGAGTAAGAAATATAGATGCAGATCTACCAACTCTTCAATCTTTTCCGGTGGTAAATGAATTTCCTGAAGATCTTCCAGGTTTGCCTCCAGAACGAGAAGTAGAGTTTGGTATTGATATAATTCCAGATACTCAACCTATCTCCATTCCTCCATATAGAATGTCCCCGACAGAATTACGGGAGTTGAAGGAACAATTAAATGATTTGTCAGAAAAAGGATTCATAAGGCCTAGTATGTCCCCTTGGGGAGCACCAGTTTTATTTGTACGCAAGAAAGATGGCTCATTGAGAATGTGTATTGATTACCGACAGTTGAATAAGGTAACAATTAAGAAAAAATATCCCCTCCCAAGAATTGATGATTTGTTTGATCAGTTACAGGGTGCTAAGTGCTTTTCAAAAATTGATTTGAGGTCGGGTTATCACCAAGTGAGGGTCAAAGATCAAGATATACTCAAGACGGCTTTTCGAAAACGGTATGGTTATTTTGAGTTTTTAGTTATGTCATTTGGGCTAACAAATGCACCAGCAGCTTTGATGGACTTGATGAATAGGGTGTTCAAGCCATTTTTGGATGTGTTCGTGATAGTATTTATAGATGACATTATAGTGTATTCAAGATCTGAAGAGGACCATGCTAATCACTTGCGGCAGGTGTTACAGATTCTTCGTGATCGAAAGTTGTACGCAAAGTTCTCTAAATGTGAGTTTTGGTTAAGATCTGTGGCATTCTCATATTGTATCTGATGAAGGAGTAAGGGTTGATACCCAAAAGATAGAAGCTGTGAAGAACTGGCCAAGACCTACAACACCTACGGAGGTTCGTAGTTTCCTTGGGCTGGCAGGTTATTATAGAAGGTTTGTTGAAGGATTTGCTTCTATTTTCGCACCATTAACAAAGCTAACACAAAAAGAAGTCAAGTTCCAGTGGAGAGATGCATGTGAAAGAAGCTTCCAAGAACTGAAGAATAAATTGACTTCTACACCTGTATTGGTACTTCCAGAAGGCACGGAAGGGTACGTACTGTATTGTGATGCATCGGGAGTGGGCTTAGGATGTGTGTTGATGCAGCATGGTAAGGTGATAGCTTATGCCTCAAGGCAGTTGTGGTCACATGAGAAAAACAATCCAACCCATGATCTAGAGCTAGCAGCAGTTGTGTTTGCTTTGAAGATATGGCGCCACTACTTGTATGGTGTTCACGTTGATATATATACTGATCACAAGAGTTTGCAATACATCTTTAAGCAAAAGGATCTGAATTTGAGGCAACGAAGGTGGCTTGAGTTATTAAAAGATTATGACATTGATATCTTGTATCATCCTGGGAAGGCAAATGTTGTAGCTGATGCTTTAAGTCGTAAAATGATGGCAAGCACTTATGAGCAGTCCATAGGAAGGCAACAAATAACTAAAGATCTACGTCAATTAGCTAGCTTGGGGGTTCGCCTTCTTGAATCTCCAGATGAAGGAGTTATTGTGAAAAATTCTGCAGAATCCTCATTTGTAGCGGAGGTGAAAGAGAAGCAGTACACGGATCCTATCCTATTACAGCTTAAGGAGAATGTACAATAAGGCATGACAAAGGCATTTGAGCTTACAGAAGAGGGAGTACTTCAATGCCAAAACAGATTGTGTGTACCTAACATAAATGGACTAAGAAGGAGAATTATGACGGAAGCACATCATTCAAGATATTCTGTCCATCCGGGATCAACAAAAATGTATCATGACTTGAAAGAAGTATATTGGTGGGGTGACATGAAGAAGAGCATTGCAGAATTTGTAGCTCAATGTTCAAATTGTCAACAAGTTAAAGTAGAGCACCAGAAGCCTGGAGGTTATATGCAGCGTATAGAACTTTCAATTTGGAAGTGGGATATGATTAATATGGATTTTGTCACTTGTTTGCCTTGCTCATTTCGGAAGTTTGATTCCATATGGGTGATTGTTGATAGACTCACCAAAGCAGCGCACTTCTTACCGGTCAAGACTACTTATACAGTTGAAGAGTATGCAAAGTTGTATATTAAAGAGATAGTTCGGCTACATGGAGTGCCAATCTCTATTATATATGATAGAGGAGCTCAATTCATAGCGAACTTTTGGAAGTCATTTCAGAAGAGTTTGGGAACACAAGTGAATTTAAGCACAGCCTTTCACCCTCAAACGGATGGTCAGGCAGAACGTACAATCCAAACACTGGAGGATATGTTGCGAGCTTGTATATTAGACTTCAAAGGTAGTTGGGATGATCATTTGCCGCTTATTGAGTTTGCTTACAACAACAGCTACCATTCAAGTATTAGAATGGCACCTTATGAAACGTTATATGGGAGAAAGTGCAGGTCACCGATCGGATGGTTTGAAGCGGGCCAAACTGCCTTATTTGGGCCAGATCTTGTTCATCAAGCTATGGAAAAAGTTAAGGTGATACAACAACGATTAGCAACAGCTCAAAGACGACATAAATCATATGCAGATAATAGAAGGAGAGGACTGGAATCTTTCATAGGAGATTGGGTATTTTTGAAGGTATCCCCAATGAAAGGGGTAATGAGATTTGGTAAAAAAGGGAAGCTGAGTCCGCGCTATATAGGGCCGTATAAAATTATTCGAAGAGTTGGTCAAGTCGCGTATGAGTTAGAGCTACCTCAAGACCTCTCAACAGTCCATCCAGTATTTCATGTCTCAATGCTTCGAAAATGCATAGGCGACCCATCTCGTATCACTCCTACGGAAGATGTACACGTTACAGAAGATCTCACTTACGAAGAAGTACCCATCGCAATTTTGGATCGACAAGTTAAGAAACTAAGAAATAAAGAAGTAGCTTCTGTAAAAGTACTATGGAGAAACTAACAAGTTGAAGAAGTTACATGGGAGGCGAAAGAAGCAATGAAGTCCAAATATCCTCATTTATTTCAATCCGAGGAAAAGGGTCAAAGTGTTGAGTTGAGACAATAACAAGTAAGTATAAGTCTTTGCGTATTATGTGGCTAACAGTAGAATTCAACATAGGCTTGATTGAACTTGATTGGAACTGAATAATTAGGCAAACATTCGAGGACGAATGTTCCTAAGGAGGGGAGGATGTAAAGTCCCATATTTTGCTTATACTAGTTCTATGTGAGTAGTGAGGGTTTGAAATAGGTTTGACAATATTCGAAAGAGGTTTGAGGCTAAATAGACTAAGTAAAGTATAATCTGTCATAGTAATCAACCTACTTGCTTAAGCTACTGATTCAGATGTCTTACGTAATTAAGTTACTTACGTACATGTGTAGCTTACGTAGAAAGGATGACATAGGTTCTTAATGGTAGATTAACTGCTGACCTACTTATATAGCGACTTACGGACCATTCCATTCATTGTAGGTGGTAAGTAGGTGATGCACCTACTTAGGAAATATGTGGACTGCATTTTAAAAGAAAAGGGCAACTAGGTGATGCAGCTACTTAAAGAACTTGTGGCAGAAATTAAGGGAGTGATGTACCTGCTTACTTAAAGTGAGGGATTAGATATTTCTACATATTTCTTATTGTAAAAACGTCCATAAAGGACCCTTAAGAGAATGAAATTCATTTCATATATCTCTCACTTGTTCTACAGCAATTTACTCCCAAAAAGAAACCCTAGAAGCTCCAAAGTGCTGGCCTGCAAGTTCACCATTAAAAATCTGAGAAAACCCTTTATTTTTCAAGTACAAGTTGGTGTAACATCTCCCATCTTAAGAAATTCAAGAGGAGAAACTGATTTCACCTTAAGATAATTTGGAAAAGACAACCTAAACCTTGAAGTTAGCAAGTGAGGTTGATGTCCAACAAGGTGAGTTACTAAAATTTTCATCCCTCTTTTGTGCTTGAATCGGTTAGGGGATTTGGTATGTGTTAATGAGCTGAGAATTGTTCCTTTTACATGGTGTGAAATTGGGGAATGTTCTGGTTGATTTGGCATATTGGGACAGCCATGGAGGGGAGTCCCCTTTAACTCAATTGTTAGCCCATTTGAGCATTTTAAATGTAATGTTAGTTGGATGCTCAAGGGACAGTGGTCGGAAACCGTGAGTTCATATTGCTACTGCCACATTCTGATGTTTAGAAACTGATTTGTGTATAGTAATATAAGGAGGCATGCGCAGAAGTCATGAAAACTTGTTAAAGGATAAAACGGTAAAGGGTGCAGTAACGTACCATCTAATTGGGCGTTGCATGAGCTTGCTGCCTACAACCCCTTTGTATACTGTTTTGCATATGTTATAAACCCCGAGCAGTTTCAGGGGACCTTATTAGAATGTTGTATTGTATATGACGTTATTAAAGGTTAAGGGGTGGAATTCATACCATCGGTTTGATAAGTATGGGTTTGCTGCTTGATTACTGTTTGCCAAGTTCAAGTAGCCCAATCTGTTGGTTAGCTACTAATATTAGTTGTGTTACTTCTTTCATTGTAGATTAATAATCAGAAAGGAAGGAGGTTAATTTGTTGTACTATCTGAGAGATACAGCAAGGTATGTAAGGCTATTCGATTCTATATTCTTTGACATGAACTCTGCTTGTGTCACTACCAACAAGTGAGCTTCCTAAGTGCTCTTTCAAGTAAAAGACACATTGTGGCAGCGTACAATCCCAAACACAGCTAACAATATTTCCCCTCTCCTTAGTGTGTCGAATTGCTTCAATATATGTGCATCTTTACTTTTCCAAGTATTGGTATGAGAAAAGGGTAATTTCAGCAGTAGCTTTGTGATTCCTCCTGTCAATCAAATGAGGTCCATTGTGTCATTTGAGCTCTTATGTAATTCATTAGTGTTACATTTCCATCTTGTGTTATTGTTACTGCCCTAAGTGCATATTCACAAGTTTCCTACTACTAATCCACAGTTCTGATGCTCAAAAATAATTATGACCACCAAAATAACAATCTCAAAGATTAAAGAAACTATATGAAGCGATATATGTGTAAGGGTGGCAGCCCAGGGGTAAATGCCTAGCATGGGTCGATCCCAATTTGTGTATAAGGGTGGCAGCCTAGGGGCGAAAGCCTAGAATGGGTCGATCCCAAATTTATATATTTGAGGACAGCATCTCAGGGGTTAAAATGCCTAGCATGAGTCATCCTCTTTTACCACTGATCAGTTGGTTATTTGTATCACATGCTTTACAGAGATCGCAATGTAAAGAAAATTACAGAACATAATATAATGTACATTATCCCACAACAGCAACAAGGGTGGTCTTTAATCTGATCTATGCATTTACATATTGATATTTGATTTCAATTGAGCTCTTGTTTACATATGTTATTGCCTTACATATTCAGTACATTCTTCGTACTGACGTCCCTTTCGAGGGACGCTGCATTTCATGCTGCAGCCACAGGTACTCCAGATAGTAGCCCTCCCCAGTAGGAGCACAAGACACGCCGCTGCTATTGGTGAGCTACAAGTTGATTCGGGGCTTAATCGAGTCTTTGGCATCTATTTTGTTACCGTATAGTAGTTAAGGGTAAGGCGGTGCCTTGTCCCGACCTAAACTAAGGTTGTCTATCTTGTAGAGGCTTTGTAGACTAATGTATAAAGTTTGGTTGTATCTTGTCTCTTAACAATTGTGGCCTCCACGGCCAAGTGTTGTATATAAGTTTTGGGCCTGTCTATGTCGGTCTTTTATCACTACAGGGCATATAAGTTTGTCATAGCTTCATAGTTATCATAGTTAAATGTATGGTATGTGTAGGTTGTAAGTTGGTTCTCCCGGGCCATTTAGACATCGGGTGCCTGTCTGTCTTAATCAGATCTGAGGTGTGACACCTACTACCTGCTTGAGCACTTGAATCTCCCTTTTATAGTTTAGTAAAATATATTAGAAAAATATATACAATTTGTCACACCATAAAAATATATTAAATAGCAAAAAAAATTATAAAACACCTTTGTTATCGAAATAAAAGTACTTCTCTCTAGGTTCTAGAAGGAAAATACAATCCCAAAGACTAAAGATAAAAAAAACACAGAGCCAATTTATTACTGATGCATAATATTATAGAACTCCATAACATATTTGATACCAAAGTACTATCCCCTGTAACTTTCACCTGAGATTGACAATGCTTTTTTGAAGTTTCATGCTTTCTATAAAAAAAATAATACACATATAGTGAAATGTCAGTAGCTATATATACAATTCTCAAAAAAAAAATGTATCTATTGTTTGCAACGTGAGTACCGGCAGAAAGCGGTTCTGGTAGTACTCAACCATTTTCTCCCGTTCCAAGACTTTTGTTTGCTTGTATCCGTCAAGTTTGTTCATTTCCTACGAGATGATTAATTAAGCACAATTGAAATAGAACAATGATGCAGGAAAAATCCCACTTTCATGCTGCAGGATTAGGATAATACTTCACACCATAGGGGTGTAATGTATGTAGTCTACCCTACCACAAATATCACTGGTTGATTCCACGGTTTGAACCTGTTATACGTAACATGTTATGTGGCTCAGACTCTTCAAAAATGTCAATGATGCATCAGAAATGACGAATCTGCGCAACTCAAGACTTACTAGTAACACATATACAACTTTATTGTTGTTTCAAGGCTTCCCTTCATAATAAAGCACATGAATTATACATAAAAAATGCACCAACCAGCTAGCCTTGAAGTTTACGCTATCACCAAAAGAAACAAAGGCAATTTTAATAGGCCTTAGCCTCTATACTTTCCAAGTGCAAGTCATGGATCCTTTTCTATTGTGATGAACATTCTACGATTCAACATCTAATACAACTAAGTTAAGTATAAGAATAATAAAATTTCTTATATAACATAAAAATATTAATCATACTTTACACTCCATATCTAATATATGTCATACCTCAATCCATTTGGCTAGTTTAGGCCTCCCGGTTGTGATGTCATAGTTAAACCCCTCTAACATAAAAATTTGGAACCTTTCAATAAATGGAGCACATGTTGTGTCAACCTAGCACAACAAAATTTTCATACAGCACACACTCTGTATGAAGTTTGAAATTGTAGGAAAGAAGTACACACATACTACTCTGTACTACTTGTCGAGTATGTTTTTGGGAAAAGCTACCATCTCACATGACACATCATAGGATAGGAAAAAAATGAAAGATAGTAATGACCTGACTGAAATGACCGAGGAAGAAAGACCCATCGTCAAATTTGTGGAGAGATTTTTCTATGTAATCAAATTGTGCACCTGGTACAAGTGTGAATACCATTAACTTACATAACAAACAACAAACAAAACATAATGAGTTTCAACGAACAATATATCAAATCTCACTAGCCAGTGTCCGTGCATCTTTTGCGAACGATCTGTATACTACTGGGACGAATGTAGTATCACTATAAGCTATCAATTCTTCAACAAATTTTCGCTTTTCGGGGTCCTACATTTATTGTCCAATATTTTCTTTTTATCAATTTAATTCTTACGATTTTCCTACACAGATAGGACAATAATGAAATTTTGTAGCCTACATCCGGCAAGAGTGATGTTCCTTCAAAGTTACTATCAACCTATTTAACCAGATCCAAACTCTCTCCTGTCACTTGGTTGTTGTGCTCCAGGGTTGGCACCTGTGAAAAGTAGAAAATATAAATAACTAGAAGCGTAAAATGCGATGCATACTCTCCCAAAGATTTAAACATTCACTTGCTTCAATCAGAGGAAGAGAAATCTCTTTCACAAAAATTAATGGACATTTTCTTCAGTAGTTCTCATATAATTTACAACGAGGCCAAATGCCTCTGTCAAAATCTTAGATCAAGATTTTCAAATACAAGTGAATTGGGGAAAGGAAAATGAATGTTGGTATTGTGGAAAATTACCTTATTAGTGGGGTAAACTTTTTCCTTGTACCAATCAGGCATGTTCTGAAGATCAATTGGAACTAACTTGATCTTATCTTGCAAATCCTGCATTTCAAAATGTTAGAAAATTTATCTATTCCAACAACACCATTGCCAGGTATAAAAACACACAGACTGAATAATTTCAACAATAATAGAAAGTAACAAAAGACATCAATTAAATCAACAATTCTAATTAGTAGCATTTCTTTTCTAAGGTGGATAGAACTTTTGAACTATGGGTTCATCCAAACTGAATATTTTGGACATAGAATGTGATTATGTAAATGAAAAATCATCAAAATTTTAACGAATATAAAATCCAAGAGAAGACCCAAGGCTTTTCGTAGATAACAGTTGTATACGATGAGTTGAAGTCTAATGTATATTCGTGAGAATTCCTTCCCTCCGGT
The DNA here is from genome assembly GCF_900185275.1 of Solanum verrucosum. NCBI lineage: Eukaryota > Viridiplantae > Streptophyta > Magnoliopsida > Solanales > Solanaceae > Solanum > Solanum verrucosum. The sequence goes on from NW_026020239.1 coordinate 533,730, forward strand.
CGAGCAGCAAGTTGCAGCCCCTTGTAAAGGGTTCCAACCCTATCTAAATTCTAAGAAGTTGTTGCTTTACATCAGTCGTTGCGCACTAGCCTTTTCTTAACCTAGTAAAGGGGCTGCTTGTTGTAGCGCGCAGAATACTAGTAAATACGAAAAGAAAATTGAGAACTACTCCCTCTTTTCCATTTTACGTGGCAATTTTGGCTGGACATGAAATTTGAAAAAGGAAAAAGATTTTTAACCTATATCAAAAGTGTCTTTCGACTTTCGATATTACACATGTCATGACATTTTTATACCTTTAAGATATGCAATTACGAGTAAAATGGTAAGTTCAAGGTTAAAGAGTCTCCAAATATAGAAAGTTGTCCTTGTATTTAGAACAAACTTAAAAGATAAAAGCTAGATAAAGTAGAATGGAGGAAGTGGTATAGAGGCGAACCTTAACATTCCTGGTAATCCACACACGTTGAGAATAGGAGCATTGATAATTGATATACAACCTTCAGACAACACAATCGAGTCAGATCACAATCTTCAGTCGGAGAATTAAAACCATAATGATGACAAAGAACAGATTATTCATAAGGTAGAGAAAAAACACATTTTCTTAAGGCAGACAATAAATAAATTACGAGAAAATATTTAATTAAACCTGGTAGTTTCGTCGAAAAGTGGCAGGGGTTGGGAAGTGGAATCCAGAGATAGTGGTAGAAGTTCTTGTACATTTCTGTGCGAATAAAAGAATAACCCCATGAACATCCATATCAAAAGCAAACTAAGAAAAACAATTTACATACAACATACTTATACAACCATTACTTAATCAAAAATTTAAAATCAATGGTCTTGTTGTATCACATACACACACAAACCCCAAACCCCACCTCCCGCTTCATCATTTTTTTTCTTTTTTTTTATCGCAAATCGACTACTTCCATGAGATACCTACCACCAACAACAATAACAACAAGTACCAGCTAACACTTCATCTTTTTATTTTCATATAAAAGGTAGTCAACTCAAATATCCTATGGATAAAGAAATGAACTTTGTAGCCAACTCAACTCCTCACAAGACCTTTCATTAGTAAATCACTGAAAACTAAAGCTGGACATCTAAAACATGGACAATTTTTTATGGCATCCAATATAAGGTCTTGTTCACTAATTATAACGGTTCACCAAGACCTCTTTCCTTTCCCTTCGCTGCTAACTCATAGGGGTCGGACCCCCACTAAGGGAATTTATATGGCAACCACTATCTATTGTTGCACTTATCTTGTATCTTGCTATTTTGTTGTTTTATTTTTCATGAAATCTTGCTGTAGATACTTTTATTTTGAGTCTAGAGTCTATAGGAAAGATCCCTCACTATCCTACCCAACATTGCGAACAACAAATGGACCTCAAACATATCTCAATCTCTTAATCGGTACCTCCGTATATGATTAGTGTTAATTACTAACTATTTTGAACAAATTAAACACATTTGATGAACAATTAACAAAACATTAAGCAAATGAAGACTTACGGGGAAGACATTGATACTGATTTTTTTAGAATGGAAGAGGACTCAGAAGATTCTGGATATGTGAAGCGATGAAAACAAGAATTTTGGGAGCTTTTATAGGAAGGAGTACGAGTTGTGTGAGCAACATAGTAATGAAGTGAAGGGATCATTTGCTATTAAATACTATACAATGTCTAATACATTTTCCAAAGAATTAAATTTAATATAGTCAAAGGGCACTATAGTAATTACCCCTATAATTTATTATCTCTAAAGGTGTGTGTCAAATCAATAGTAGACAACTATTGTTAGGCAGATGGAGCATTTGATAAGTTTAATTTTTATCCGAATAATATATAAGACAAATTCATTCTAAAATTTGTATCAAAATTAACTATTTCTTAAAATTCTTACCAAACAATAAACTCAATCAATTTTCCGTTAGTCTGAAAGCTGACAAATTTTTGCATACTTTTTGTAGGGTTTTTTTGGTAATTATATGGATTTTTTAAAGTTTACTATTTTAGTTAAATTAAATTATTCTATGTAGCAATTTGTTTTAAAAATAAAATAAAATGCTAGTGATCAGTATTTAAAGGACAAAAAAATAAATCTACTTTAACTAAATACACAATAATTTCGGCGATCAATTCACAAAATTACTAGAAAATGAAAGAAAATTTTTAATGTATGCGTAAGGTCCATAGTACTAAAATGAAAATAAACTTCATCGACCACGTGCAATTTATGAATTCCATACAGTTAGTACGACATGCAATTTATGAATTCCATACAATTAGTTGTCTATTTATTTGCATTCAACAGAGCAACATTTTTTTTTAATAATTAATAACAATTGAAAATTTCAATGATGCATATTGTAACACCTCACGAACCTAGTTGACTGAACAACAGAAAATTGGGTAAACCACGAAGGGTTTCACAGACCGTTTAAAGGACCACGGTCCGTCGACCTGCTCATGGTTCATATCCAGCCAGCGTGGTAGATAATTGTGCCCACCACGGGCCATGGTCCCACTGACGAGCCATGGATTGGCCCGTCAAGTCAGGCCAGCTGACCCCCTAGCCCAAGTGAAGAACCACAGTGGCCTTCATGGTATGTGGTCCTTCACACGGTCCGTGAAGTGGACCGTAGAGGGGAGTACTCAGAACCAGTAAGAATTGGCCAGCAACCACTACCCACTCGAAGGACCGTGGTTGTCAAGCCCCAAGCTACCCTCGAGATGCGAACACGGGACTTAGGATCACGAATGACCTTAAGCTAACCCTGTTGGCATAACATAAGCATATTATGATAACATAACTAATGCAGAAACATAAATATCATGAAAATGAAAGTGATGGGGAATACCCATTCTAAACTGAATATATGAAATCTAATAGTTTAATACAAGAGAAATATCAAACCCAAATACTAAGCTAAATCTACTATGTTTGAAAATTTGCCTCTAAACTGACTAGAAGTGCTGGGACATGCACCAGCTAGATATAGCAAAAAACGAAAAACAAAAGACTTATATGAAGAAAATGACATGTCAACTTTCCTTGAAGAAAGAGGACTCACCATTCATGCTGCTGAACTGATAATTGGGAATCGATCTATGCTTGATCTGACTACTGAGGACATAAACATACATCACAAGAAGATATATCGCAGAGTATGCATCAATACTTGAAAGGTAATGAGCATAAGGGATAGAGTAAAGCTAAAATAAACATATAACTGAACAAGAAATAAAGCAAGAGCATAATTTGAACATAGTATAGATACTAAATACTGAGCTAACTAAATGCAATAACCAATTTATAACATTTTGAGACTGAATAATGACTATACTGAAATGTGGTCAATGCAATGGAGTCTGAATGAACTGTAGGAGCTACTAATAACCAATAATAAAGCCACATGAGCTAAATGTGGAGTCCGATGTATTTGTCCCATCGAGAGGACCCAATATACTCGACCAAGGGTATAGAGGCATGCTGGCGTGATCACTAAAATGATGCCCACAGAAGGGACTAACAACCTAAGTGGCTCATAGTTCTGGGACTATTCGTGTATGCTGAACCCTAGTCCAACTCGGTATTATGCTACTCCTAATAGACTAACTGATTAACACATTATAAGAGGATTTCTATAATATACTGGATAGCTCAAAACTGACATGCAAACTGAGAATGCACATTAATAACCGATAATGACACATTCAAAACTAAGGCATGTATATCTGAAATAACTGAAATATATGGCCTAACATGTGTAATTCAAGAACTAAAGAACTACATAGCTAGGGTTCTGAAAATCATGCAAAAAACCAAGTAATAAAATAGTAATCTTATTTCGATCATTTAGATATCTGATTCATGATAATCTGCTGATGTTCTAGAAGCCCTAGGTCTAGTTATGACAAGGGAATCAATAATCTGACTGAAATCTAGGGACCTAATGGGTGAAAGGAACCGACTAGTGAAATCCCACATACCTAGTTACAAATTAGATGGAGAAATCTTTCGATTTTGGGGTTGGAGCTGATGGAATCTTGTTGCGTTCTTGAACTTGGGTTCTTGACCTCTTTTCTCCTTTGAAGCTCTAATTTTCTTAGTTTTGATTAATTATTTGACTTAGGTAACTTCTAGTTATGTTTGTAGGCTTAAACTGACTAAAACCTCATAATTTAGGGTCTAAACGACGTAGCTTAGGGGTCCAACGAAATAGGAAGAGACAAAAAGACCCTTCACTTAATTGTTGTCGGAGTCACCGATGGACCGTCGATCGACTAACAATCCGTGCTGGTCAACCATCAGTCGTGACTCAAGGTTGGTTCTAGGGGGTCTGACTTATGGACCATGGGTCCGTTGTAGATCGACACTTACCCAATTTTCTATACTGGTTCGGAGGTGGGGTTGCGAATGCAAACCACGGACACCAGCACGGTCCGTGGGTCACCTTACGATCTGTGGGTAGCAACCGTGGGTTGCACTTGCAACTTATGAAAATCTGTCTTTTGGTCTATTTTTGGATACGAGGTGTTACAGTGGTTCCATCAACGGTCCGTTACTGGCTCCGTGGGTAGGCCTCGTCAGCTTTTGAGTCAGGGTAGTTTTGATCTTTCCCCGTAGGCATAGAGCCTCTAAACTACGTCGTTTAACACCTAAACTACATCATTTTACACTTTCTAAGCCTAATAATCTAGTCAGAACCTACTCTAAACTTTCATTCTCCAAAAATCATCCCAGTTAGATCTAAAAGAGGAGAAAAAGGTGACAATTTCTTTTAAGAACAAGTAGCAGTGTTCTTCAAACTTCAGCCCCAAAATGCAAAATATTTCTCCGTAAATTTTGTCACTTGGTATGTGGTATTTCACTAGTGGGTTCCTTTCATAAACTAGGTCCCTAGAATTAATCCAGTTCATTGATTCTATATAGCTTGTTTAGACCTAGGTTTTCTAAAATATTGGAGATTTGTCGTGATTTAGCTATTATAGTATTCTTAATAGAAATATCATGTTTTCTTGGGAACGTTGTTTAGTTCCTTGAGTAAAAATCAGAACACTAGTTTGTGTAGATTCCCGTAGTTCATGAATTACACTTGCTAGGTCAGTTAAACAGATAATCATGCTCCAGATTTTGAATGTCACATTATCAGTAAATTAATGTTGCATTCTCAGATTGCATGTCAATAGTTTGAGCTATTCAGTATTTTAGTTAAATTTAAGGCATACACATATTCAGTTGAGAGTATACTTAGCACCGAGTCGGACTAGGGTTTAGCGTACCCTCATTGTCCAAGAACTACGTGCCCCCGTAGGAGTATAACTTTCCTCTGTTGGGCATTAGATTTAGTGATCTCGTCAGTCATATCTCTATACCCCTAGTAAGGTATATTGGGTCTTCTCGATGGGGAGTATACATCAGACTCCACGTTTAGGTCACATGGTTTATGTCGGTTAATAGTAGCCGTACAATCAAACTCTTTGGGCATTTGACCAGGTTTTCTGTACATACTTAAGCATTTCAGTTCAATATATACTTGGTCATTGTATTCAATTTAGCTTTTCAGTATTTACATTCTTGCTCAGATTAGTGCTCAGTTATGTTTGTTCAACTTATATATAATTGTTTAGCTTAATATCTATATCCTACATGCTCAGTACATTAAAAGTACTGCCACTTACTCTGCGCTACATCCTTTTATGATGTAAGTTTAGGTACTCAGCATCCAGATCAAGCTTAGATCGATTCTAGGTCCGCATTCAAAAGCTTCAGTGGTGAGTCCTCATATTTAGAGGACAATAGACATGCTTTCATTTTATTCTTCGCTTACAGTTTATAATTTTTTTTAGAGTTTGTTGGGGGCATGTAACAACAACACAAGTCATTTAGAGGATTTTCAGACATAGTAGTAGATTCAACTTGAGTTGTTAAGTGGTGTTTCAGTTATCCACTAGAAAAGCTCTAGTATTTAAGACAATCACAAGTCACAGGAGCTGCATCTGCACCCTTGTTGTCTTTCCACTAAGTGAACCCAATATGAGCCACATCCTTAAGTTGGTAGGATGCCTGCTCCACCCTGTTATTTCCAGTTACCTGCATCACCTCTAGGATGTTCTTGATTTCATCAATGAAGTTTTTGTGGGTCCTCACCAACCTTCGACCCTATAAACTATGATAGATTCATCCGAACAAAGTCTCGATTCCTAGCTGCAGCAGATCCATCATTAGTTTTTCCAAAAACTATGGCATGTTGATTGTACTGATTGGCCACACTCTGGGCCAAGTGTTGGATCACATTCGAAAATTCTGCATTCATAACCTCAAGGTTCGGGACTAGAGGAACTGCACTAGCATTTCGTGCATTAGGATTCCGTGCGTTGGATCTATAAAAAGGCATGATCTGAAATGCATTACAACGAATTAGAAAAGAGAAGTTGAATCATACCTCACGCACAATAAGAATAGCAAAGAAAGTGAAGTTTTTCATAAAACACTTTGTAGCCTCCCCCTCATAGCTGTGGCGCGCTTTACACCCATGAAAGAGACTCTACTTAGTGTGAATTTTAGACATCCTATGACTCTTGAACCTAGCTCCGACACAAAGTTTGTCATGCCTCGAGGTACCCCTTTGATGTAACACGGGACCTAGGATCACGAGTAACCCCAAGTTAACTCTGTGTCTAGCATTTATCAAGCATACTAAGAAAAATAGAAAAAGAAATGTACTATGTGGACAGGTTCTTCCCAAGAGAGTTGAGAGAAGCTTAGGTACAAAAGCTTATGAACTTGAAGCAAGGTTTAATGTCTGTACAAGAGTACGAGCTGAAGTTTACCCAATTCTCCAAGTATGCTCCACACATGGTTGTCGATCCAAGGGAACAAATGAGTAAGTTCTTGTTAAGGGTATCCGATCTGGTGAAGACCGAGTGCAGGAATGTTATGCTCTTAGGGGATATGGATATCTCTAGACAAATGGCTCATGATCAGGATGTTGAGGGAGATAAGCTTAGGGAATTGGCTAAGGGTAACAAAAATGCCAGAACAGGAAATTATGAATACTCAACGCAAATGTCGGATGGTGAAATTCGCTCACAATTTCAGCAAAGGTCTATAGTCCAAGAATGTTCATCAGCTAGTACTCCATCCCCCAGGTTTCGAGAGGATCTGAAAGGGTGAGCATCATGCTCTAAGTCTCTGGGGAGAGCTTTAGGTAACAGGACATTCCAAACTTGTCCAAAGGATAGTACCATCCGGGTGAGTGTCTTGCTGGCAGGGAAAGGTGCTTTCAGTGTGGTCAGTCTGGCCATAGGTTGAAGGATTGTCCTTCTGCTAGGCAGGGGAAAGGAGGTAACAACAATAAGGATCGATCTATAGCTCTAGAGCACCAGTTGGTCGCATAAATTGGCAAGGTTCTTCGTCTGGTATAGTTGGCGGTCAACGGATGCTACTGATGAGGAGATCAAGACTTATGATAAATGGGTCAAAGCTGATGAGATGGAAAGGTGCTAGATTCTTGCCTCAATAGCAAATGTCTTGCAACATCAACATCACTCTATGACATCTTCTTACGATATGCTCAAATCCTTGAAAGAGATGTTCAGAGAGTAGAATCGTGAATTATAATATGAACATGATGGATTTGTCTGACCACCAATATGGTTGAAGGATCACTTGTCAAGGATCATGTGCTTAACATGATGAGTAATCTGAATGAGCTGGAGATACTTGGCACTGCTATTGATAAGGAATCTCAGGTGGAGATGATCCTATAGACTCTGCGAGGCAGTTTAAAACAGTTTCACTTGAATTATAATATGAACATGATGGATTTGTCTCTTGCAAAATTGTTGAATGAACTGACTACGGCAGAATCCATTATCAAGCAGAAAACTCCTCCCTCGATGGCATACATAGTGGACAAACATGTTCCTTCTTCGTCAAAGCCGGCTAAAGCCCAAACGAAGAAGAAGAAGTCGTGCAAGGTTGTGGCACCTGGAGGTTCTTGAGGTGGTGTGGCTAAGCTTAAAGGAAAGTGCTACCATTGCAAGCTGCTTGGTCACCATAAGGGGGAATGCCCTGAGTATCAAGCCAAAATAAAGAACAAAGGCAATTCTTGTTTAGATGTCGTTGAAACTTGTTCAGTGGCTATTTCCACCTAATTATGGGTTGTAGATCAAAATGAGAATTGTCTATGTCTCCACTTCTTTGCAGGGGTTTCAGGAAACACAATGGATAACTGAGAATGAAGTTTGCATTTTTCAGATGAATGGGGAACGAACACCATTCCTAGCAATTGGAAATATCTTTTTTTCCTTTAGTAGTTCCATAATTTTGTTTTGAAAAGATGTTCTTTATATACCTTCGGTAAGAAGGAATTGGCTTTCTCTTTAAAACATAATGGATGCTAGTTATGAAGTTTTATTTGTAAATAATTGTGATGTTATTAAGTACGATAATCAATTCATTCATAGTGCTCAAAAAATGCATGATCTATTTGTATTTGAAGTCTACCATGACATGCTACAAAAAATGAATTAAATAATATTGATATTTCTCGTAAGAGAAAACATATTTATGAATTGAGTCAAACTTACTTATGGCACTTACGTCTATGTCATATCAATATAAATAGGATTTTGCAGTTGATTTCTAATGGACCTCTAAGTTTATTGAAAGTGGAGGCACAACCAACTTGTGAATCTTGTTTAGAAGGTAAAATAACAAAGAGACATTTCCCTTCAAAAGGAAATAGAGCCAGTAATAAGTTATAATTAATTCATTCTGATTTGTGCGGTCCTATGAATATATGAGACAAAGGGGTTTTTAAGTTTTTTGTGACTTTCACAAATTACTACCCAAAATATGGATACATTTATTTGTTGCACCATAAATTTGAATGCTTTGAAATGTTCAAAGAATTCAAGATAGAAATGGAAAAGTGACATGGTAAACATATCAACACATTACAATCAGATCATGGTGTGAATACCTTTCGGCGGAATTCATTATGTACTTATCAGAATCATACATTACATCTCAATATTCTATCCCATGAACACCACAACAAAATGGATTGTCAAAATGAAGAAATAAAACTCTTTTGGAAATGGTTAGATCAATGTTAAGTTATCCAGATTTGTCTTTTAGCTTTTAGGGATATGCCTTAGAAACTGCAAATTACATTTTTAATTTGGTTCCTTCCAAATCTGTTCCTTTAACCCAATCCGAATTGTGGAATGCGCATAAGCCTAATTAATCTACGCCATATTATAGTTTGGGGATGTCTAGTATATGTATTAAAATGGAAAACAACTAAGTTGAAATCAAGGACAGAAGTGTGCATTTTCATTGGATATAAAAAAGAAACAAAAGGAGGGTTATTTTACTGTCCTAAGGAACAAAAGGTAATTGTTTCAACAAATGCCAAGATTCTGAAACTTGACTATTTAATTAACCATGTTCTTAGAAGTAACCCTGTCTTACAAGAATTAAGAAAAGGAATAACTACTAATGAAACATCAACACAACTGCCTCAAACAATTCTTGACATACCATTGCATCCACGTAGTGGGAGGAATGTTGGTCAAAAAGAGGTTTCTCAAAAGCAGACTCATCATATCTCGGTACCACAAAGTAGTGGGAGCAATGTCGCGCAACCTAAAATTGTGGAGGAAGTAGTTCAAAATGTTCATAATTTAGTTCAACATGTAGCAAATCATAGAGTTGCTAGTTGTCGTAGTGGGAGAGTTTTTAGAACACCACAACTGTTTACAATCTTGGGAGAATCATATGATAGAATCCCTGAAAAGACTAATACATAACAATTAAATGACACTGAACACTACATGATAAAGATGCTGAAGTGTGGGTTGTTGCTATGGAATCTAGGTACTCAAACCAAGTCTAGGATCTGGTAAAACAACCACTAGGTGTTCAGCTTATTGGTTGTAAGTGGATTTACAAAAAAAAAAAGAGGTGTGGATGGAAAATTGAAAACTTTTAAGGCTAGTCTTGTTGCAAAAGGGTTAATTCAAAAAGAAGGAATCGATTATGAGGAAAAAAATTTCCCAGTAGTGATGCTTAAATCCATTAGGATTCTCTTATCCATTGTTGCTCATTATAATTACGATATTTGGCAAATGGATGTCAAGACCATACTATTGAACGAAAGTCTTGATGAGTGCATTAATATCACACAACCAGAAGATTGCATGGTAAATGGCAATGAAAACATGGTCTGTAAACTTAAGAGATCCATTTATGGATTGAAACAAGCATCTCAGACATGGAACATTTGTTTTGAAATTTTGGTTAAAACTTTTGGTTTTGATCAGTTTGCAAATGAATCATACATCTATAAGAAATAGGAGGGAGACAGAGTAACATTTTTGAATCCTTACGTAGATGACATCTTGCTCATAGGATATAATGTGAGCATTTTGAATTCTATTAAGAAGTGGCTTTACTCGCGTTTTGATATGAAAAACTTGAGAGAAGCGGCTCATATACTTGGGCTTAAGATTTTGGGAGATCACAAACAAAGGATATTAGGTTTGTCTCAAGCACTTTATATTGATACTATTCTTGCGAGATTTTGCATGAAAAATTCCAAAAATGGTTTCTTCCTTTTGGACAAGGAATTACTTTATCAAAGATTCAGTCACCTAAAACGACCGACGAGATAGTGAGGAAGAAGATGGTTTGTTACGCTTCTAATGTAGGGAGTCTCATGTATGTTATGTTATGCACTAGACTGGATATCTACTTTGTTGTAGGCATGGTTTGCAGATTTCTGGGCAAGAAAATTGGACTGTAGTCAAGTATATTATCAAGTACCTTAAAAGGACTAGGGATTATAAGCTTTTTTTCCACCCTGGCAATCGTGTACCTATTTGATATATAGATTGAGATTTCCAGTAAAATAGAGATCCTAGAAAATCGACCTCAGGTATGTATTTACTTTGGGAGGGGGGAGCTATAGTTTTGAGGAGCATAAAGCAATCATGTGTTGCTGATTCCACCATGGAAGCTGAATATATAGCGGCCTCTGAGGCGGCTAAAGAGGTTGTTTGGCTCAGAAATTTTCTAAAAGAGCTTGGAGTTGTTCCTTCTATTGAGGCACCAATCACACTCTATTGTGATAATAGTGGTGCACTTGCCAACTCAAAAGAACCAAGAAGCCATAAAAAGAGTAAGCAGATTGAGAGGAAATATCACTTGATTTGTGATATAACTCAAAGGGGTGATGTCAGAGTTTTGAAGGTTGAATCGAAAAACAATTTGGTAGATCAATTTACCAAAGGCTTACCAAGAAGTCTTTTGATAAGCATGTGGATGAAATAGGTGTTAGAATTGTGCATGTATGGTTATAAATCTATGTGTATGAGATTGTTGGGATATACTATTAACCATATCGTTGAGTTATAGTATTGATTTTAATCCTTTATAAATACTTTACATTTTATGTTAATTATTACATTGAAGTTTTTGTTTGAATAGATCATTGTGTTTATATGTGTGGCCAGTACATATATAGTAGACAATTTTTGGGTATGGAGTTGTTTAACCAATACGTGGACGATTAAAATTGTCTGTTCTTATAACTTAGAAGTTAAATCTTCACAATCAAAGATGAAGTTGGAGAAACATCTTGATGATTGTAACACAAGATTAAATATAATTCAATCTTAGTTATGGGAATGGTAAAATTCCAACTTCTTATGTTAGTACACTTTGCATGTATTGAACGGACCAAATTAGAATATGTATTTAGGTTCTGAATTTTAATTAATAATATCTCTAGTCCATTACATGAGCTTATACTTTTAATCTTTATGTCGTTATTATGATATGTGTAGTTTGCTTTATTATTTTAATCTATTAAACGGTGAGACTCTATGATGAGTCAAAATATTGCTAATGGATTGGATAATAACAAATTACATTCGTGAAATAATTATTAGTTGATAGAACCATATCTCAGATATGAGAAAGAAGACACCCCTTTTATGGTTGCTTATAAGTAATCATGTTAAAACCTTGTAGGTGGATTATATGTATATCCGTCACGTGAATTATAAAAATAAAGGATTAAATAATCAATGAATTAAATTTTTCAGATGTTTGATTTAATTGATTGGTGTCGGTAATTCTAACATGGGGAGTTAAATAAGTTGTAACGGTAAAAATTTGGAAATAAATAGAGGAGTACAGTTATGGATTTTTAGTGGTACAATCTATGATTTATTATGATATGGTTAATTCATGCTTTTACGAATTAAATATTACAATTGAAAGCCTCTGCTAATAAATTTGCGGTCCCTACTATACCTTGTTAATTGATCGAATTCGGAAAAGAAAAGGACTATTAGTATTTTTTTTCCAGTTTAGAAAGAAATCGTTTTTTACTTTTATTAGTTTAAAAGAGAAAAAAACTTATTATTTCCTTAAAAGATGAAAGAAGAAAATATTGTGTTTCTTTGTTGCCTTAGAAGATGAAAGAAGTAAATAATAGTGTTCAATGGTTATTAGTTGCTATTGTTGGTGTTTAATGGTTGTTAATTACCCTTGGTGTTTAATGACTTTCTAAATATACTTAATGATATTTAGTGGTTGTTGATAACTATTTATCATGGTTGTTATTTTTCTTTTCATCTTTTATTATTTATAGTTTGCTAATCTGAATATAGGAGATAACTTAAAAAATTTATTATTGATGGTATTTTCTGTGGTAAAGAAATTACTTTTATTTTCTGTGTTCATTTTGTTGGAAAAAAGGAGAAGAAAAAGAGAATTATTTTATCAAATGATAAAAGAAATTTGGGATGAATTAGTACTACTCTAATATGTTTGAGTTTATTTTCTGTAGTATTTTTTCCTTCGATGAGTAAAATTATTTTTATTTTCTTCCCAAGTGCATTGATGCATTGCACCCCTTTAGTTTTATTTTCAATAAGAAACGTTCTTTAGTGCATAAATGTTAAGATATACACTTTAATTTTTATTTGTTTTTCCTTATATTCTTGGTTTTATATAACTATGAGAAGTAGTAAATGAACATATGTTGTCGCCTAACAATATTTGAATATGAGTTTAGTTTCTCATTGAAATTCAATGTCTTTTAAGGAAAATTAGAATATGATGTATCATAGGAATGAAGGAAAAAATTAGCAAGAAAAGTGACTTGCATTGAATCATTGCTGACATATAGAATATGATTCTATAGGGGAAAAAATCAGGTTTTATCTTTATTTTCCTTGATTATTTTTTTTTTCTATCCTTTATAAATTATGAGATTTATTTCATAAATGTTAGGATAGATGGTCATTATGTGATGATCTCAGAATATATCTTTATTACTATTAATATGTATTCTATTTATAGGAGGAAAAAAACTTTTGTAGTTTTATACTCCATGTGAAATTTGATTGTGTTTGACTATTGGAGACTAAAATCCTTTGATTTTTTACTCCTTTGGTTTGAAGAACATAAGAACTTCACGAACAAATCAGATTGTGTATTGGTTTGAAGAATATAAAAACTTCACCAATTTGTTAAATACTCCATTTGAATGAATATTCTTACTTGAAGAGTACAAAATCTTCGTCAGGAATATTAAGGCTAAATGATTTGAAAAAGATAAAATCTTCATTGTTAGCTAGTAACAGTGTTGTATTTGAGGTTTCTGGAGATCAAAAACCTTTTTGGTTTACTACTGTGTCTGAATGTGAAGCTGATTCGAAGAATATAAAACTTCACCAAAATTCAAGGTTCATTCGATTAAGGATTGGAAGAATATACAAACTTCATCGTTAAACTAAAAACAAGTTGTGTAAAGATTGAATCATTATTGTTACTATTCTAAATACTATGTGGTCTGTCTAATTGTGAAAGAAAGGGAAAAAAACACCAGTGACATAAAATTAGTGATTCTTGTACCTGCAATGGGTGTTTCTATGGATTAAATCTCCAAAAGAACACTTCGTGTTACCAATATGTATTTTGATGGTACACAATTTGAAAGCATGGGAAAAATTATATAAAAAATAATTTCAAATACTTGAAATATAATTTTGAGAACATATTTAAAATGTGTGTGTGGGGTGGGGGTGTTCTTTACTCGTGATAAAGAAAAAGTTAGACTTACTATCTAATTTAAATTTGAAAGTACAATATATGAAATTTAAAGACATTCTTGTATTATGTTAGAACCACAAAATTCTTGGAGTATATGTGATATTGTGGTCGTTGAGTCTCTCTTTAATAGTATATGATATTACTAGTATAACACCACAAAATTATATTACTCGTTCAAAGGAATTATACTCTTTAATGAAAAAATGTCACTTAAAAGGTTATGATTTTTCATGAAAATATATGTCTATTAAAATATATTTATTTGTATAGACATGAACACTGGTGAAAAGTGAATTGTGATGTTTGTGTTGTAACACAAACAATTGGGTGATATGCCCTTATTGGACCGATGAGACTATGGTCATTGGTAATTCTATAACAAATTGAATGTTATGGAAAGGTCCTTCTGAAAAGAACGTATGGAAAGGTATTGAATCTAAAACAATGTTTGTATTTGTGAAAGTTATAAAAAGTAAAGAACAAAATATATATGGGAAAAAGTTACTTGACAAAAGGTCTTTCCAAACTTAGTATTTCTGTTTGTTATTACTTGCTTGAATCAAACAGTTTGTGACATAATTGATTGGGACATGTCAATTACAAAACCTTGCAAAAATTGATGAACTTAGAAGTTTTGCCCAACTTTTAGTGTAATAAATCAAAATGTTAAGTATGTGTTGAATCAAAGTATGTTAAGCATACTTATAATTATTTTGAAAGGAATTTTAATCCCTTAAATTGATTCACACTAATATTTGTGATATGAAGTCAACGCCATCTCTTGGTTGGAAAAAGTGTTTATAAATTTTATTGACAATTGCACTAGATATTGGTAATTATATTTGCTAAGAGATAAGGATGAAGCAATAGAAACATATAGGCAATATAAAACTGAAGTTGAAAATCAGTTGGATAAAAAGATTATCGTGATTAGAAGTGGTATATGTGGAGAATATGAATTTTCTTTTGCAGAAATATATTTGGAAAATGGAATCATCTATCAAATTACTTCACATACTCACCTCAATCTAATTAAATTGTTGACAGGAAAAAACCAAACTTTGAAGGAAATATTGAATGTCCTACTTATAAGTTCAGGTTTACCACAAAATTTGTGGGGGTGCTATCATTATAAAAAAATAGAACAACAAACGGTTTGTCTATTCAGAAAGAAAGAATTGTTTTTTGTTTGTTAGAAAAGGGAGTAACAAATTAAAAAAATTGTTTGTTAAGAAAGGGAGCAACAAAAAGACGTCTTTGTTCAGGCTATGTTGTATCCTAATAGAGAATTGTTTGTCGTCCCTTAAAAGTATATACAAGAATTAACTCTTGAAAGATAGTGATCTAGCAATTTCCAATACAGTCTATTCCATATGAGAAATGGAAAAGAGGGAACTATTCCCAAATGGGTCAAAATAAGACCTAAGATTGTGGATTGTATGTTCATTGGATATGCTACAAATTGTAAAGCATGTTGATTTATGGCACATAAGTCAAAACTATCGGATAGTCAAGTGAAGGGGATAAATGACATTGGAAAGAACCAAAGGAGGACGTACTTAATAAAGAGTTTCAGAGGCGTCGTAAATGTCAATTGACAAATTACTTCCTTCGAGTTTGATTTTGTAACATTTCTTCTTGAAAATGAGTCTCATAAATTCGAAGAAGTTATGTCCTTTGTAAACTCATTCTTTTTGGGAAGAGACTGTTGACAGTAAGATAGGTTCAATCTTGAGCAACCATACTTGAGAGTTGCTTGATCTTCCTCTAGGAAATAAACCTTTGTGTTCAAAGTGGATGTACAAAAGTAAAAGAAAGTTGATGAAACTATTGACAAATACAAAGCAAGACTTGTTGTCATAGGCTTTAGACAGTAATAATATTTTGACAGAAAATAGCCACAAATTAGGATTACATCAATTCATATGTTAAATGTACTAGTTGCGGTATATGGTCTTCAAATTCATCAAAATAGATGTGAAACATTTTTTTTAAATGGAGAATTTGAGGGAGAAATTTATATGGAACAACCGAAGGGCTTTGTGGTTCCTGGTAATTACCAGGAACAACCCTAGGGCTTTGTTGTTCCTAGTAATCAAAAGAAAGTCTATAAACTTGTGAAGTCACTTTGTGGACTAAAACCAAGTGCCCAAATTATGACATCTGAAGTTTGACCAAACTATGTTGGCAAATGAATTCAAGATTAATGAATGTGATAAATGTTTTTACAGTAAAGACACTCCAAATCACAAGGTTATTGTTTGGATTTATGTTAATGACATGGTGATCATCAAAAGGGACATTTCTGACATAAATGCTACTAAGAATATGCTAGAAAGTAGCTTCGTGATGAAAGACATTGAAGTTACTGATGTGTTTGAAAAGGTACTTGACAAGTTCAAGTATTTGGATTTTAATATTGACAAGACTCCAATAAATGTGAGCTATGTAGTTCATAAGAATGAAGACAAAAGTGACTCTAGATTATGCTAGAGTATTAAGAAGTATGATATATATTATAAACTCTACGCGATCAAATATAGCATGTGATGTTACTAACGTGAGTTAGTTCACGAGTAATCTCAATCAAGCTCATTAAATGACAATGAACAGAGTTTTGGAGTATTTAAAACATACTGAAAAACAATTTCTTTGCATTATAACTCATATTCAATAGTATTGGAAGAATAAAGACATGCAAATTGAATAACCTGGTCAAATGAAATAAAATACACGAGTGGATATGTACTTACTCTTGGTGGAGGAGCAGCCTCTTGGAAATCATCCAAATAGAAATGTATCGCTCGCTCTATTATGAAATCTGAGTTTATCACTCTAAATAAGACTGGTGAAGAAGTTGAATGACTCTGAAATTTCTTGAAAGATTTTTGGCCCAAAACTTTAGCTCCAGTATGCATACATTGTGAGTGTTAATTTGCAATAGGTAGGGCATGGAGCATGATGTATAACAGAACGTCTTGTCATATATGACGTATACATAATATCTTTAGAGAACTAATCTCTAGTTGAATTATCCTAATTGAATATGTAAAGTCAAACGATAATATGTTGGATCCAGTTACAAAAGGCATACTAGAGAGGGAGTTGATAGATTGTTCAAGAAATGGGACTATGGCTGAGGATAAGTCATTTTGTCGGTAACTCTAACTATAAGATTGGAGATCCCAAGATCTAGGTTCAAGGAGATCAAACAAAGTCATTGATGACGGTCCAACATTGTCAAAATATTTTTATTGTCCATTCTCATGATAAGACAATAGTAAGTAACAAGGATAAGCCATTAGGACTTTTTAATGGTTTCAAAGTTTGATACAGGTTATGTAAAATGGTGTATCTATGGGAGAACAGATTTATAAATCACCTATGTAAGTGTCAACTGTAAGCCGCTTCAAAGAGAATCTGGTACGGCCAATTCTCTACCTACTTATAAACCAAGATATGTTCATGGCTGAAACAAACAAAACTGTTGGATGAAAAAGGCAAAAATAAATGAAATAGTTTGAGAGACAGAAGGTTTCTTTTACTGCAAAACTTTCTTATTTAAAAACCAAAACTCCTATTGCCCTTTTATAGGCTTACAATTAACTACTAAAGCTAAAATAAAGCAACACACAAATAATGGAAAACATGGAAAAGTGGTAAACATGGTCCACTACAATAAGAATATAATTTCATTGACTAAGTAAAACATAAACCCACTTATCCTAGAAAATAGACCCACAAACGGATTTCTGCAAACTAAATATTTTGAAGAATTAGTCAACACTCCCCCTTTCTTTAAAATCACAAACTACCATTTATCGTTTGAAGAAGTCATGCTTGTTGCGGGGCAGCGACTTCATAAGAACATTAGCAGTCTGTTTATTTGTGCTACAAAATTCCAGTGAGATTATTCCACCAGAGACTAGATCGCGAATAAAGTGATACAGAGTGTCGATGTTCTTCGTTCTACTGTGAAAAACAGGATTTTTTGTCATAGCAATTGTTGCCTTGTTGTCACACGATATTTTCGTTGGACTAATCTGTTGTTGTTGAAGATCTGCTAACAATTTCCTTAACAAAACAACTTGACAACATGCTGAAGTTGCAGCCATGTATTCTGCTTCCGAAGATTACAAACCTACTATATCTTGTTTTTTTGAACTCCATGAGACTGCTCCAGAGCCAAAACTAAAAACGCTCCCAGATGTGCTCCTACTATCATCCAAGCTACATCTCTTCTTCACATAAATTGTAGGTTCATTGTCACTTTTTCTGAACTGCTGCTCTTGAACAAAAGAGTCAAATTTGCTATACCATGCCCGTGGTGCTTGCTTTAAACCGTACAATGCCTTCATCAATCTGTATACTTTGCTTTTTCCTTCAGTAAAAATGAACCCTTCAGGTTGGCAAACATAAACTTCTTCTTGTAAGTCGCCATTTAGGAAAGCAGACTTAACATCAAATTGGTACACATGCCAACCAAGTTGAGCAGCCAAGGCTAGAGTTGTTCGAACAATTTCAAAGTGAGCTACTGCTGAGAACGTCTCATCAAAGTCGATGCCTTGTTGTTGAGAGTATCCTTTTACAACAATTCGAGCTTTATGCCTTTTGACACTTCCATCAGCATTGTACTTTATTTTGAAAATCCATTTTACCCCGATAACATTCTTCTCTTTCGGCAAATCAACTAGCTCCCATGTATGATTTTTCTCAATAGCCTGAATCTCTTCAATCATCGCATCTTGCCACTCTGATTGCTTTGCAGCTTCTTCATAACATATTGGTTCAGCAGCTAACAGGGCAAAGCCACAAGATGCATAAACATCTTGCAGTGACCGGAACATTATTGGTGGCATCTCGCTGGATGTCGCCGAAGGTGGAGAACGAGAGCTTGATGGAGTAGAATTGTTGCTACTTCCATGAGCAGTATGGTCAGTATTGCTGTACCAGGTGAGGAAAAATCAGAACATGTTATTTCACGTATCCTTGTATGCCCTACTTCTGCGTGAGCTGGAATATGGATTACTGAATCTTCTTCCTTCTCTATCCACTCCCAGGTTGATTCTTCATTAAATACAACATTCTTGCTAATAATCACTTTGCCACTAGTAGGAGTATACAGTCTATATGCTTTGGATTGAGGACTATAACCAATGAAAATGCATTTCTCTGATTTTTCATCTAGCTTAGAACGTATATTAACCAAACATAAACTATATAACCAAAAACTTTCAAGTGGCTTACTCGTTGTTTCCGTCCCATCCATGCTTCATATGGAGTTCGATTCAAAATAGCTTTTGTTGGAGATATGTTTAAGAGGTACATAGCTGCAACCAATGCTTCTCCCCAAAAATGAACAGGAAGTCCCCTTGCATTAAGTAAGCTTTTGTCCATCTAAACCATAGTACGATTCTTCCGCTCGGCGACTCCATTTTGTTGTGGCGAGTATAGTGTTGTAAGCTCTCTGCGAATTCCGTTTTTTTCACAAAACAAAGTAAAATTAATAGATAAAAATTCACCACCACGGTCTGTGCGAAGAGCCTTAATGTTGATGCCTGTTTGCTTCTCCACGAGTGCCTTGAATTTCCTAAAATTCTCAAACGCAGCTGATTTGAAATTAAGAAAATAAGCCCAACTCATACGACTATAATTATCAGTAAATAGAAGAAAATACAGACTCCCACAAAGTGACTCGATCTTCATTGGTCCACATAAGTCGGCATGTACAAGCTCAAGACAACGGGTAGCTCTCTATGATTTTCCTACAGGAAATGATTTTCTACTTTGTTTTCCGAAGATGCAACCTTCACATAAATCAAGATCACCCATTTCTGGTAACCGAACTACCATATTCTTCATAGTCAATAATTTTAGCTCATTGAATTGACTTCTGCCTCTACCGCTGCCTCGACCATGGCCACGAAATCTGCCTCTTGCTGTACCTCTGCAAGAAAAATTTGAGGATTTTTCTTTGGAGAAAGATGACTCCTCTTTCACTAGGAATGCTTTTTCTTCAATTTTCTCATGAGACCTGTTTATCCTATCTTCATGATCTAATAAAGAACCCATTAATTCATCAAATGAATAATCAGATAAATCCTTGGATTCTTCAATAGCAGCAACTATATGCTCAAATTTTTTTGTTAAAGATCTCAACACATTTCCCACAACAATTCCATCACTAATATTCTCCCCATACAACTTCATGAGATTAACAATGGAAGAAACTCTAGACATATAATCTTGAATAGATTCAGGACTTTTCATATCTGAAGTTTCAAAATCACGATGCAATGTTTGTAATTTTACAGCAATTACTTTCTTATCTCCCATAAACTCTTGTTACAGAATTTCCCAATTTTCGTGAGAAGTCTCTGCTGCTGAAATTCGGGGAAAGATATCATCATGAAGGGCTTGTTGAATCAGGAACAGCGCCTTCGAGTCTTTCTTGCGATTCTCCCGTAGTCGTTGTGTGTGTCCTTCATCCGGATCTGCAAATCAACTGTCCACCAAGTCCCACAACTTTTGAGACTTGAAGAGAGTCTTCATCTTAAGACTCCAATAATGATAATTCATCCCTTTGAAAATTGGAAGATGTTGGGAGTTACTATTAGAGTTTGTTGCCATTGTTTCTCTGGTTTGGTATTTCTGGAGCTAAAAATTTATCTCTCGTTACTCTTAAAACTGGCGCTGATACCATATTTGTTGGATGAAAAAGGCAAAAATAAATGAAAGAGTTTGAGAGACAGAAAGTTTCTTTTACTGCAAAACTTTCTTACTCAAAAACCAAAATTCCTATTTCCCTTTTATAGGCTTACGATTAACTACTAAAGCTAAAATAAAGCAACACACAAATAATGGAAAACATGGAAAAGTGGTACACATGGTCCACTACAATAAGAATATAATTTCATTGACTAAGTTCAAAGGGAAACCCACTTATCCAGATGCAATCAATCCTTACTTATGAATCACACAGTTTTCATGCATATGTTTTAACAGTAGTCATTCCCTATTCATGTGGGGGATTGTTAGGTTTTAAAGGTGTGAACAGGAAATGAAAGGTTGTGACTCTCCGAAAGGGTTGTGACTTTGCCGAAGGGTTGTGGCCTTTATGAAAGGTTGTACCTTTTCCAAGGGGTTGTGACCTTCCTGAAAGATTGTCTTTTTTTCATAAAGTTGTGACCATTACCCTTTGTTGTCTATAAATAGAAAGACTTTCTCTCATTTTTCTACATCAAATTTTTTCCATCTCTTGCATAGATTTCTAACAAAACAAAATCGATCGATCGTGTCTGTGTGTGTGATCTGTTGCTTTCATTTTGAGTTCGTTGAAAATATTAAAGTTTGAGGTACCGCTAACTCGGGTACTTGAGGGGATTAAATTTCTTAAGGACACACAATGAGTTCTAAGGACTCAGATAGTTCTTTTATTTTTCTTTTCATCTTTTATTATTTCTGATTTGCTAATTTTAATAGAAGAGATAACACAGGTTGGAATAGTGGTTTGAAGGGCATGATCTATAGCTTTTTTGAATCATTATACACACCTGAGTAAGGATACCTCAACCCAATTCTTGATAGAATCGAGGGGAAAATTACAGCAGATCAAAATGCATCCTTGAATCAATTTTTCACTATTGATGAGGTTAAAGAAGTTGTCTTCTCAATGCATTCAGATAAGGCTCTAGGTCCATATGGCATGAATTTTAGTTTTTATCACAGTTTTTAGTGGGCTGTAATAGGTAAAGATGTGACGAATGCAATACTCACTTTTGTCAATAACAATGGAGTCATTACAGGAAATAATTTTTACAAAAAATATTTTGATTCCAAAAAATAAGCAACGTGAGCTAGTTTCTGATCTAATATCGATTTCTCTATGTATTCTTATTGATCGTATAGTTTGCAAGATGTTGGCAAATCGCATGAAATTTTTCTTGGAGGATTGTGTTGCTGAAGCCCAGAGTGCATTTATCCCTGGAAGATTTATTCTTGATAATGTCATGATCACTTTTGAGGTCAATCACCATTTAAAACATAAAACACAAGGAAAGACTGGATTTGTTACTTTGAAAATGGACATGAGCAAAGCTTATGATAGAGTGGAGTGGAATGGTTTGAGAAAGATGATGATAAAGGTGGGATTTTCATCGGATTGGATTACAAAGATTATGTAAATGGTTTGCATCTCATGTTGGTAACCATTTTGGTGATGTCGTCCATCACGAGGCATTCAACAGGCGGATCCTCTGTCACCACATCATTTCATCACTGTAGCAGTGGGTCTTTCAACTTTGGTAAGTGCTCAAGCCCGCCAAGGAACTCTTCATGGAGTGAAAGTCACTCCAAAAGCTCCACCTATTACTTCTTTTTAGCAGATGAGGCCGTTTATTTATTTAAAGTTATGGAGTCGGATGCTAATATTATCGAACAATGTTTACTACTATATAAAACTATTTTTATGATTTTTTTTAAATGTATAAAAGACTATAAAATATAACAAACAAATTAAAACGAAAGAACCACCAAAATTTTCAGAAACACCCTCAAAGTGCTCAAGACGGCATGTTGACCTACTACCTGCTTGAGCACTTGAAGCTCCCTTTTATAGTTTAGTAAAATATATACAATTTTCTCAGACGATAAAAATATATTAAATCACAAAAATAAATTATAAAATCGAAATTAAATTCACTGCATGACTATTACATCTATGATAAAATTAAAGTACAAGGCTATCTAGGTTCTAGAAGGAAAATACAATCCCAAAGACTAAAGATAAAAAAAAACACAGAGCCAATTTATTACTGATGCATAATATTATAGAACTTCATTACATATTTGATACCAAAGTACTAGCCCTTGTAACTTTCACTTGAGATTGACAAAGCATTTATGAAATTTCAAGATTTCAGTAAAAATAAATAAATACATATATAGTGAAATGTCAGTAGCTATATATACAATTCTCAAACAAAAAAAACAAAAGAAATGTATCTATTGTTTGAAAAGTGAGTACCGGCTGAAAGCGCTTCTTGTAGTACTCAACCATTTTCTCCAATTCCAAGACTTTTGTTTGCTTGTATCTGTCAAGCTTGTTGATTTCGTACGAGAGGATTAATTAAGCACAATTAAAATAGAACAATGATGCAGGAAGCATCCCATTTTCACGCTACAGGATTAGGATAATACTGCACACCAAAGGGGTGTAATGTATGTAGCCTACCCTAACAAAAATATCAGTGGTTGATTCCACGGTTTGAAATTGTTATACGTAAAATGTTATGTTGCTCAGACTCTTAAAAAATGTCAATGGGTGCATCAGAAGTGAAGAGTTTGCGCAACTCAAGACTTAATAGTAACAAAAAATCAACTTTATTGTTGTTCCAAGGTTTTCCTTCATTATAAAACACATGAATTATACATGAAAAATGCACCAACCAGCTAGCCTTGAAGTTTACGCTATCACCAAAAGAAACAAAGGCAATTTTAACAAGCCTTAGTCTCTATGCTTTACAAGTTCAAGTCATGGACCTTTTTCTATTGTGATGAACATTGTACGATACAACAGCTAATACAACTAAATTAAGTTTAAAACTAATAAAATTTCTTATATCATACAAAAATATTAATCATACATTACACTCCATATCTAAACTAAGTCACACCTCAATCCATTTGGCTAGTTTAGGCCTCCCGGTTGTGATTTCATAGTTAAACCCCTCTGGCAAAAAAATGAAGTTTGAAATTCTAGGAAAATGTACACGCACACTAATTTGTACTTCTTGTCGAGTATGTTTTTGGGAAAAGCAACAATCTCACACGACACGTCATCAGAGAGGAAAATAAAATGAAAGATAATAATGACCTGACTGAATTGACCGAGGAAGAAAGTCCCATCGTCAAATTTGTGGAGAGCTTTTTCTAGGTAATCAAATTGTGCACCTATTACAAGTGTGAATACCGTTAACTTATACAAAAAACATTTAACAAACAAAACATAATGAGTTTCAACGAAACAAAAGCTCAAATCTGCACTCAGGTCATCTGGGATTTCCACTGTCCCGAATAATGAGGTAAAATCTGTGGACTTCAAATGGTCCACATAATCCCTCGCTCAGCGACATAGACTTTCAAGGCTGTCACCTCCTCAGTAGCACTCTTTTCTCTCTCACAAACCTCTATTCTCATGGTGAGTACATCAAGAGAAACCATAATAGGTGTTAACACAACAATATCTCTATCCAGGAGGCACGGATATAAGCAGAATGGGCTAGGTTCCCCATCTTGAGCAGCATCGCTTGGGTGATCGGGGATCGAAAGGTAGAAGTTATAGTAGTAGATCTAGGGGGTGGGGAAGCAACCAAGAATGTCAGAAGGAGTAGAGCTAGAAGTACCTGAAGGCCTAGTGGCTGGAGTAGGCATAACTTTCCTCTCTCACAAACCTCTATTCTCATGGTGAGTGCATCAAGAGAAACCATAATAGGTGTCAACGCAGCAATACCTCTAGCCGGAAGGCGCGAATATCAACAGAATGGGGTAGGTTCCCCATCTTGAGCAGCATGGCTTGGGTGATCGGGGGTCGGAAGGTAGAAGTTACAGTAGGAGTTCTAGGGGGTAGGGAAGCAGCCAGGAATGTCGGAAGGAACGGAGCTAGAAGTACCTGAAGGCCTAGTGGTTGGAGTAGGCATAGCTTCCTTTACATGTAGTGAATCAATATCGACCTCTGGGATGTGTCCACTGGAGCTAGTCTTCTCCTGTCAGCTTCATCTCTCGTGTACTTGACCTCTATGCACCAGATGTCAGTAGAGGATATGGATGTAATCTCAACATCCCTTTTCTCATCAAGTGGAACTCTGGCCCGACGACATAACTTGGTGATCAACATCGGAAAGGGGAGAGACGTCTAGCGCTGCTTTGCCCTCATAGACATATTCTATTCATTGATCAAACCCAAATTACACTCATTCTCGGCTATGATACACCCAAGACTGGCCACATTTGGGTGGCGGAGAATGGACTCATTCTGCTATGACATGATCATGTTGTTGATGTATCAGAACCAGTACCGAGCTGATGTGTTGAGGTCCTTCTTTTTTATCGATGCTCTGGCCTCTATAAAACTCGGGGTGGTGTCAGAAAATATGGTGCCAGCAAATCCTTGAGGTCATCCAGAGTCTGTGTCTGGATCATGCTCTAGTAGT
The DNA here is from genome assembly GCF_900185275.1 of Solanum verrucosum. Lineage (NCBI taxonomy): Eukaryota > Viridiplantae > Streptophyta > Magnoliopsida > Solanales > Solanaceae > Solanum > Solanum verrucosum. The sequence continues at coordinate 559,100 of NW_026020239.1, forward strand.
CATGCATGAACCCTTTAGCCCTCTCAAACGCAACATTTACATCATCGCTGGTGCATCTAACTTTCTTCCATCGGACGAGCACAAACTCCACTGTCCTAAAGGCACTAGCCTTTTTCTTCCCTTGAGGTACCAAATCACCATAGGCTAAGTAGAATTCCCGGACCCAGGTGGCAATGTATGGGCCACGGGGCCTGGTAAAGATCTTGAATCTGTGGAACCTGAGGGTATCCCACACTTCTTGATGCTTTTCCACTACTCCGTCTCTGCACAATCTCTTCTCCTCAAAGATGGTCCTCAATCCCTCGGCCCTTAATAGGTTCAGTTATTGGGAAGGAAAACCTTGTACTGGTGACGTCAGAACCACCATCTGTGTTGGAGCTGCAGGAGGGGGTGTCTGTGCTACTGGGATCCTAGACGGATCATGCGTCCCATTGGAGTGAAACTATGCTCTCCGGGTTTGCAGCAACTGACCATTCTCAGGCTCAGAAAATGAGGCATGAGAATCATGGGAATCTCCTTCACTGCCGGGGTTGTACTGTGGTGTCTCGGCCATGGGCGTTTTGCCCTTTCCCTTTCCTCCCTTCGGAGGTAACTTCTTGCCCATGGCATTAGAAGCAGTTGATTCCTCATTTATTACGCTCCATGTGCCCACTTTCAGGGTGACATGCCACTATCATTCAATTTTTTTCCAGCCATTCCAGCAAACCACATAGAAAAATGTTTGAAACTGTTCATGAAAAATGCAGAAAAAAAGTTGCAGAAAGAGTCGCCAAACCGTTCGGTGGGTCGCCGAGTTGCTTTGGCGAGCTAGACCAAGCTCGCCCAAAGTACCAGCATAAAAATTCAAATATTCAAGATAGGTCGTCGATGTTCAGGGTGAGCTAGAAGTGGATCACCAAAAGTTATAATGTATTTTAGGGGTTTAAGGGCGCAGAAGTGTGATCAAGAAGACATTTCGGTGAGTCGTCGAGTGAACTCAGCGAGCTCAGGCCTCTCTCCGAAAGTTACAGAACAAACTCAACAAGTTTTTGAAATTAAGGGTGATCTCCAGGGGACTTTGGTGGACCGTCGAACCATTCGGCACGCCTGATTTTGCTTGCCCAATTGCATTTCCTGCCAAGTTTCAACCCCGTCTCTCAAAATCAACCCACAACCCACGAAAACAAAATTAAATGCATACACTATCAAATTCACACTATACACATACTACCCATGCCCTCGAGGTACTCAGACTTCCCCCGATTTGGCCAAAATTGGCCATTTGACGACTTTTGCCCTTAAGAATGATGTCAAACGCTCCATCATTGGGCAAACTACTTCATTTAGCACAATTCAAGGTTACTTAGACTTCACCCCACTAGACCCAATACACATACACCACAATCCAACAATTTAGACTCAATTCAAAACAAGCACAACACGAGAATCACTCAATTTAAGTCATAGGCATTAATTTAAACAAATTACGGGCAATCCAACACTTAAACAATGCTACCCAACAACAATCAACATCAATTTACCTATAGTGCATTCGATTTCAACCACACAATTAAAGTACGGGGTTCGGAAAACCAATCATAATGCCAAAAATAATAGGTGTAATGCTAGGAAGAAAAGTTCAACAATCGGAGCAAAGAATTCAAAAAATGCGAGAGTAAACAAGGAAAATAGGAAAGATCTAAGGTAGGGAGTGAGAGTACGGGGGTTAAAAATGGGAGAAGATGAAGGATACTAAAATTTTAAAGCGTTTGGCCTTAAAAACCATTCATTTCGCGCTCCTTTTGGTGGAGTAAGTTATGCTCGCCGAACCAGTCGGCGATGCGCCGAATGGTATTTTACCTCGCCGAGTATTATAGCACTCCCACCAATTTGGGGGTTCAAACAGCAGACAAAGTCGGGCTGGTAAACTTGTTCGACATGTCACCGAGTGAGTATGTAGCCCGCCAAGTTTTACGGAGTTCCCCATCAAGTTTTAAGATAGGGATGATACTATACTGAAAATACTAAACATGAAATAACTGAATGCAATGACCAAGGTTATAACATGCTGAAACTGAATACGGATAATCTTGTCAATGCACTAGATTCTGAATGTGGGAGCTACTTCTAACCGACATAAAACCACATGAGTTAAATGTGGAGTCCGATGTATACGCCCCATTGAGAGGACCCAATATACCCTGCCAAAGGTATAGAGGCATGACTGGCGTGATCACTACACTAATGCCCATAGAGGGGACTTATAAACCTACGGAGGCATGTAGTTCTGGGACGTAAGGGTGACTAACCCAAGTCCAACTCGGTATAAAGCCAACTCCCAACTGAATATATGATTTTTATAGCATTACTAAAGTAAACTAGATATCTCAATAATCTAACATGCAAATCTAAAAAATGCAACATTGTTTATCTGATAATGAAACATTCTAACACTCAGGCATGTATATTTCTTTACCTATCCAAGATAACGTTATTCATGAACTAAACGAACTACATAACTAGGGTTCTGAGTTTATGCATGAATCTAGGCAAAAACAATACTACTACATGATAATCTTATTAGGAACATTAAAATAACTAATTCATAATAATCTGCTAAAATTCTAAAACCCTAGGTCTAGATAATATGAAGGGAATCAAGAATCTAATTGAATTCTAGGGACCAAATGGGTGAAAGGAACCCACTAGTAAAATCCCACATACATGGTGATGAAATTCATGGAGAAATCTTTCGATTTCGGGGCTGCAACTGGAGAAAACCTTGTTGCGTTCTTGGAGAGGGTTGATTGACTCTTTCTCCTTCTTTTCTCTCTAGTTTGATGAATATTTTGTGAATAAAGGTTTTGGTTATGCTCTGACGAGGTTATTAGGCTTAATCTGAGTAAAACAACATACTTTATGGGTTAAATGATGTAGTTTAGGTGCCCAACGCATAGGGAAAAGGACCAAAATGACCCTAACATAATTCTACCAAATCCCATCCATGGAGGGAACGACTGTCTGTCATTTGACCTAATGGTCGTCGTTTGGGTTCGTCGGTCAAGTCTTCCTGACAAGGCTTCACTAAAACGAGCATAACATTTTACTCGAAGATGGTAGTTTAGCAAACTTGGTGGCGTCGGAAAGATGATTCAATTATCTATGATTATATAGGTCATGGGACACCTAAATCCTTGTGTGCTAATAGTTATGACCATTTGAAGTTAACCCATCATCAATTTACCTCTAACAGGCTACTGACCCTCACCTACGGTACGTAGGTCCATACACGAAGCATATTGGTCGACCGTGGGTGGGATCAGAGACTGTTAAGACTTCGGCCTTAACGACAAAGACCCACCTATGATCAGTGGTCCTACCTACATTCCATGGGTGGTTCCATTGGTACTGGCACCAACTTTTCTTAAAACTAGGATTTTCTTCGTTTTGATATCCGACGTGTAACATCTTGAACAAGACATAAGCTTGAAAAGGAACTGAAGAAACTTCCCTTGACTCAACTCAACTCAACTCTTTTTAATATAAAGCAAAAATAAAGATGTAGTATAAAGAAAAACTTTAAAACATGAAGATAACAAGTCAATGTATTGAAAACACATAATAACTCAGTTTTTATATGAAAATTAAGTAACACTGTGTATATAAGAATACAAATAGCACTGTGGGAGTTTCTCTAACCGACAACCATCAGTATGAGCTATGTGATGATACAGCGTCTTGCCTCACGCTGCCAGGGCTGTCCTATACCTGACCGGGAATATAAAACCTAACTACTAAGTGCATCCACTAGTCTATGCTAAAAGCATTTAGGAATGATCTAAAAAGTATGACCCTTCTATACCCATGTTGGCTATAAGGTTTATGAAGACTTTGAATTATCTGAACTCAAGCTCGTCCCCACATCGGTGCTCAATACTACTCGTAAAATGTAACTAGCTTATATGATAAAAACATAACTCTTTCTCTGGTTTAAAATTATTACTCAAAAACTAGATAAAAAGCTCTCTTGGAAATCCATGTTCCCTCTTTTGTTTAAATGTGAAAACATTTACTCCTTGGGAATACTTAGTTCCCATATAATCTTTTGAAGAAAACGAACTTCACTCTTACTCTTACTCAACTCAATGCTCAAGTCCTAAAACAAGTTTAAAACAATTGTAAAAGACTTTTGAAATGACTCAAAGAACTCCCAAGACTTGAATCTTAAATCTACCTTGAATTTGAATAATGAATTCAAGGTTATGATTTGTGATAGGAAGGATATCGTGATGATTAAGAGTGTTTTTAGATAGTTAATCATGAGAAAATGGTCAAAAGAACATTGTCTAGGAGCAAGTGCGCGATTCGGAGATGCATTTTAATATTTGATCGCAAAATAATTTTTGACACAGTGGGGTCCGTGATCTCTCCGCGACGCGGAGAGGAAAAGTTCACTCTAAAAGAACAGGTCTGCGACGCGGACCTGGTACGTGTTTTTTGCCCGACTTTTTTCTTGCTTGATTTCTAACATAGATTCACCTATATTAGATTCTTTTTCTCAATTTCTCTTTAGATTCAGATACCCAACACATGTACACAAGAATCTACTCATAAACGACTCCAAAATCTACACGTTTTCCTCAAGAACCCAACAATCCCATCATAACTCAAGAACAAAAGCCAATTTTAAGAGCACAATTCAAGATAATCAAACTTTCAAGTTTCTAGAAGGAATTTTGCTGAAATAAACATTATTGGCCCGTGGGTGAATGAACAAAACGTTATGAAAGACTCACATACCTCTTTAGACTATCAACCCTTGGTGAAACGACTTCGATTCCATAAGAAATCTCCAAGAACGCCTTGACTTTTCTCCTCTTTTCTTTTATAAAAATGACATAGTGTAATTTGTAATTGTGTAAACTGAACCAAATCATTTTAAACCCCTATTTAATTACTAAAAACGAAGTTAATTAATCGGATAATGAAAATACCAAAATACCCCTCTTAAATCCGGGTGACTTTCCTTAATTGGATAGCCCAACTTCAAACGGGCATATCTCCGTCATACAAGTTCGAAATTTAGAAAATTTGGTGGCTTTGGAAAGATAATTCAAAGACCTTTTGATTTAATATCTTGTAGCCCACCTAACTCATCATGTACTAGGAGTTATGGTCATTTGAAGTTGACCCAAAACTCACACTTCCCATAACTTGCCAAATTTCAGATTTTCATTCTTTTCAAAAATTGTTCTTTCAAATTTTAGCTCTTTCAAATAGCGGAATGTTACAATATCTCCCCCTTGGTAACATTCGTCTTAGAATGAGATTACTCTAAGTAGACTAAGGGTGTAACATCTAACATTCAGCTCAAACACCCAACAAGCGAAATGTAAATACAATATGTCAACCTAAAACAAATGCCAAGAAAAGATTAGTACCTTAGTTTGGGACTTCTCTGGACTCGAAGAGATGTGGGTACCTCTTCTTCATGTCCTCCTCCACTTCCCAAGTAGCTTCCTCAACAAACTGATTCCGCCATAGAACCTTGACTGATGCTACTTCCTTGGTTCTCAACTTGCTAACTTGGTGATCTAGAATCTGAACGGGAACCTCCTTAGAAGATAAGTTATCCTTAATACCAATATCTTCAGTAGGTATAATAAGTGAAGGATCTCCTATACACTTCTTCAACATAGAAATATGAAATACTGGATGGACCGCTGCTAACTTTTGCGGTTGCTTCAACTCATAAGACACGTTACCGATCCTCTTGGATATTCTATAAGGACCAATATACCAAGGACTAAGCTTTCCCTTCTTACAAAATATCCTAACACCCTTCATTGGTTAAACCTTAAATTAAACCCAATCATCTACTTCAAACTCTAAGTCTCTTCTCCTAACATCAATATAGGATTTGTGACGACTCTGCGCTATTTTCAATCATTCTTGAATAGCCTTCAGTTTTTCCATACCTTGATGCACTAACTCTGGTCCTATCAAGCCAGCTTCACTAACCTCAAACCATTCAATAGGAGATCTGCATCTTCTCCCATAAATAGACTCATACGGAGCTATTTGGATGCTAGAGTGGTAACTATTGTTATAAGCAAACTCTATGACAGGTATTTGTTCATCCCAATTACCCTTGAAATTAATCACACAAGCCCTCAATATATCTTCTAAAGTCTGAATTGTGCACTCTGCTTGACCATCAGTGTGACGATTAAAAGCAGTACTCAAATTCACTTCTGAACCCATGCCTTTTTGGAATGACATCCAAAATTGTAAGGTAAATTGTGGAAAAAGTGGGCTGATTTAGACATTCGATCTACAATCACCCAAATGGAATCATGTTGCCTACAAGACCACGGTAAACCTGTAATAAAGTTCATATTGATCATCTCCCATTTCCATTCCGAAATATCTATATTCTGAGTCATACCACCAGGCCTCTGGTGCTCTACCTTAACTTGTTGGTAATTCGGAAACTTAGCAATAAACTCTACAATGCCCTTCTTCATACTACTCCACTAGTAGACTTCTCTCAAGTCACGATACATCTTTGTGGATCCCGGATAGATAGAATATCTACAACTATGTGCTTCCTCCATGACCCTCTCTTGAAGTTCATCCACCCTTGGCGCACACAGTCTACCTTGACATCTCAATAAACTATCTCCCCTTTGTTCAAAAGCCATCATTTTTTCTGATGAATATTTTCCTTTGTTTCAAGCAAAATGGGATCTTGGCCTTGTTTCTCTTTCACTTCAGACACTAATGAAGGTTCATCCCCATTTATCACCACTATTCCTCCTTCATCGGAATCCCTTAGTCGAACTTCTAGCCGTTCAAGTCTATGCACATCTTTATCTAACTCTTTCTTGCATTCCTCAAAATGGGTGGTACAACCCATTGACAATCTGCTCAAGGCATCAACAACAACATTAGCCTTACCTGGGTGATAGAGAATACTCATGTCATAATCCTTGAGTAACTCTAACCATTTTCTCTGTTTGAGATTAAGCTCTTTCGGACTAAACACACATTGAAGACTCTTGTGATCGGTGAAAACATCTACATGAACACCATAAAGATAGTGACTCCATATTTTCAAAGCAAATGCTACGACATCCAACTCTAGATCATGGTTTGGTTAATTCTTCTCGTGAATCTTAAGTTGTCTTGAGGCATAAGCTATAACCTTGCCATTCTGCATTAACACACAACCCAAACCGATTCTGGACGCATCACAATATGCAACAAAGCCTTGTGTACCTTTTGGTAAGGTTAATAGTGGCATTAGTTAATCGTTTTTTTCAATTCATGAATGTTTTTCTCACAAGCTTCAGATCATTGAAACTTAACTATTTTCTGAGTCAACTTGGTCAAAGGAGATTCAATAGATGAGAACCCCTTGATGAACCTTCTATAATAGCTAGCCAATCCCAAGAAACTCCTAATGTCAGTTAGAGAAGTAGGTCTAGGCTAGTTCTGCAGTGCCTCTATCTTTTGAGTGTCAACTCGAATTCCATCATTGGAAACAATATGGCCCAAGAATTCCAGAGACTCAAGCCAAAATTCACACTTAGAAAACTTAGCATATAACTTCTTATCCTTGAGAGTTTGGAGAAATATTTTGAAATGACTAGTATGATCTTTCTCATTTCTCGAATAGATTAGGATGTCACCAATTAATATGATAACAAACATATCTAAATAAAGCTTTAATACTCTATTCATAAGGTCCATGAATGCTGCAGAAGCATTAGTCAAACCAAATGACATAATAGGAACTCATAATGACCATATCTGGTACTGAAACCTCTCTTAGTGATATCGATGTATCTTACTCTCAACTGATGATAGCCTGATCTGAGGTCTATTTTAGAAAAAACAAGTGGAACCCTGAAGTTGATCGAAAAGATCATCAATTTTCAAAAGAGGATACTTATTCTTGATAGTAACCTTGTTCAACTGAAGGTAATCTATACACATTCTAAGAGAACCATTCTTCTTCCTCACAAATAAGACCGTAGCACTCCAAGGAGAGACACTTGGTAGAATAAAAGCTTTCTCTAGGAGATCTTTCAACTGATCCTTTAACTCTTCAACTCTGTTTGTGCCATTTTGTAAGGCCGAATATAGATAGGACGAGTATCGAGAAGAATATCTATACCAAAGTCTATTTCTCTCTCAAGAGGGACTCCGGGAAGATGTTTTGGAAACACCTATGGAAACTCGCTAACAATTGAAACTGACTAAATAGGAGAAGTCTCAACACCAGAGTCATTAACTCAGACTAAGTGATAGACACAACCCTTGGAAAATAACTTTCTCGCTTTAAGGTACGAAATAAAATGATCCTTAGGCACTGCTGAACTATTCCTCTACTTAATAATTGACTCAATAGGAAAATGGAACTTAACAACTCGAGTTCTACAATCGATTGAGACATAAAAGGCATGAAGCCAGTCCATACCTATTTTGACATCAAATTCCACCATATCTAACTCAATAAAGTCAGCCATGGTGTTCTTATGATTGACGAAAATAGTACAATCACGATAGACTCTCGCAGCTAGAATAGACTCACCAACAGGTGTAGAAACACTAGAGGGCTCAAGAAGTTGCTCAAGAAGAATATCAAAATTCATGGAAATATAAGGAGTCACAAAAGATAGATCTTCTATTGGATCTAGCAAAGGATAAACATCAAAATTAAAGACTTTGATCATAAAAGTGACAATATCTAGTGAATCCTCTTGCTCTTGGCGACTAGTAACAGCATACAACCGGTTTGATCCTCTGTCTGCCTCTGAAGTATCTCTTCTAAGAGCAACTTTATCTGGTGGAGCAACTGAAAAAGATTGGGCTCTTTTGCCCCCATTACCATTACCTTGTCTGTTCTTAGGGCAGTCTTTCATAAAGTGACCATTCTGCCCACACTTGAAGCAACTAGTAGAGCCATTACGACCCACCCCTGAATGGGTCCTACCACATATACTACATGCAGGAGTACCATTAACTCCTTGTGCAACACTACCTTGAGACTGTGCAGGTCTAGATCTTAAATTTTGTGAATTCTAATTGTTGAACGCACCTCTGTTTCTTGGTGCAAGTACATTAACTGATGATGGAGCAGGTCCCTTTTGCTTATGTTGGAAAGAAGACTGGTTTGCATTAATCTTTTGCTTCCCGGACTCATTCCCTGATGTCTTAGCCTTCTTGTTTCTAAACACTTCTCTATCCCTCAACTTGTCCTCCTCAACCTGTTGCACATGGATCATTAACCTTGTTATCTACATATATCCTATCAACATAGATGTCTTGCCTTCCTTACTTGATCGACGAGACAACCTAGCAATGAATAAACTCATCCTGCTTCTCATGTCAAGAACTATCTCCAGAGCATAGCAGGGAAAGTTGGGTGAACTTTAGACTTTACTCATGAACACTCATAGATTCCTGCTTTAGAGTAAGGAATTATCGTACCGTTGCTTCCCTTAGTTCACAGGGGAAGAAACTCCCCATGAAAGCATTCTTGACCATATCCCAGTTCATAATCGGTGCACCTTCAGCCCTATTCTTTTTCCACTAATCAAACCAGATACTAGCGACACCCTTCAATTAATATGCAGCTAATTCCACCCTCTTAGCATCAACAATGTGCATAATCTCAAAAACCTTCTAAAGATGTTCAACAAAGTTTTATGAATTCTCGGTGACACTTGAACCAGTGAGTCTGGAGGATTCATCCTTAAGAACTCACGGATCCTTGAAGTATCATCCACTTCTTGTCAAACTCCTCAATGTTGACAACTTGATTGGTCACATCTAGACTCAGCATTCGGATAGCTTCCCAAAATTCAGCAGTAGTGACCTCTCCTTGGGGTTGCACTTCTGGTACATTAGGTACCCTTTGTTCCTCAACGTTCCTCCTAGCGGGATGACCTCAGTCAGCTCTCCGTGGAGGTATGATTTGAAAGACATGCGCAAGCACGAGTTAAAAATAACTTTCTAGAGATGAACTCTATTGCATGAAAAGAGTATGAAAGAAGTGAGATAGTTCCTAAATTTTGCAGCCTCCTAATTATAGATGTTTCATGCTTTACATCGATAACTAGGACTCTACAGAGATTGCTTCATAGACTCCCCAGGACTCTTGAACTATCTGCTCTCATACCAAGTTTGTCAGGCAACAAGCATACACCCTTGGCGGGACTGGCACTTAAGAACCATTGTTGGCCATAAGTGAACCCTTGGCCTAACGTACTATTCAGCAGAAGATTTTACTCAACAAAGATAAGTTCATGAAATAAACTAGAAGCAAGAAATCTCCAAGAACGCCTTGACTTTTCTCCTATTTCTTTTTCTCAAAGCCCTAGCGTAATTTGTAATTGTATAAACTAAAACAAATCTCTTTAAACCCCTATTTGATTAATAAAAACGAATTTAATTTATTGTTAGGGAAAAGACCAAAATACCCCTCTTGAATCTGGGTGTCTTTCCTTAATTGGACAACCCGACTTCAAACGGGCATATCTTCCTCATACGAGCTCGAAAATTAGCAAACTCGGTGGTATTGGAAAGATAATTCAATGACCTTTCATTTTATATCTTGTAGCCCACCTAAATCATCAAGTGCTAGGAGTTATTGTCATTTGGAGTTGACCCAAAACTCATACTTAACATTACTTGCCAAATTTAAAATTTTTATTCTTTCCAAAAATGATTCTTTCTAATTTTAACTCAATGGCTTTTCAAGAGTTTTTAACTAGTCAAAGTTGTCCCTTCTTTGTTGGAATAAGTTTATTTTCATCTTTTAAATATTAATTTAAGAGTTTTTAGTTAATAGTAGAAGGTCTTTGAAGAAGGGATTAAAATCAGTAGTTGCTGACAATAAAAGTTCTTGGCTGTCAGCAGAGCATAAAACTTTACCAAAGGAAAGTTAGAAATATATAACCTTCGACCAATAAGTTTACCAACATGGCCGAATATTTTGATCTCCTTAAGGAGATTCAAGCTCGATGCTTTATAATTTTCATCAATCCAGTAGTGTAACTCTTGAATTGTCGCCTCCAAGTTACAACAGTCCAACAACGTCAAATAACTCAAAAAATTCTGAATAAGTTGAAGAGTCCAAGGCTCTACCAAAACAACAACTTCCTTCAATATAAAATTACTCTCTTTTATAGTGAATTAGTTGAAGATTTTGAATATATTTCTGTCTCAACACTCTCTTTCACTACCTAACCCATGGACTCAAAGAAGACAAGAATGTCTTCTCAAGGGCCGTGATATATAGACGATTTGCTTGTATGATAAAAGAATAAGATCATTAAATAAATCGTAGGTGTAGTGTCACATCCCAAGCCTACACTCTGGACTTGGCCGAAACTCGAGAACCATTACTGGTCCCCAAGCAAACCATTTGCCTGGCTAAATACTCAGCGGAACACTTACTCAACAATATATAAACTCAGAAGTAAAGGTTTCTCAATAGTCTCAAAATAGATAACTCAGAATATTTTTAAAGAAAACATTCAAATGGCCAAAAGAGGCAACTCAAGTCTTAAACATTTAACAATGGAAATGAAAAAACTCCTCAACTACAACTGTCTATCTATGAAGCCTCTAATAACTATGATGGAAGTCGGGATAAGACCCACGACATCCTAATAGAACTGAAAGTAAATGTGGGAATCCACCGAAAGCAAGGAGGCTCACCAAAGGAACTGGTATCCACAGAGCGCCTGTTGATGACCCTGATTACCTATATTGGCATTATGAAATATGCAGGAATGTACGAGCATGGAAGGGGAACTTTAAAGAATAGACATAAGCTTGAACTGATAAATAAAGAAGAGCATACATACTTCATCTCAATTCAACTTAACTCAAGGATACTCAAAGATACTAAAACTCAGAAGTACTCAACTCAGTTCAATATAGAAGCAACAATAAAGATGCATTATAAGGAAAACTTTTTAAAAAGTAGATAATAACTCATATATATTTAAAAATATAATAATAAACTGTTTTACACTTAATTGGGAGATTCTCTAACCGATAAACATCACTATGAGCTATGTAATGATACATCGTCTCACCCACGCTGTCAGAACTGTCCTATACCTTGACTGAATATAAAACATCCTCAACTAAGTGGATCCACTAAGCTAAGATTTAAAATCAATTAAGGAATCATCTAAATAGTATGACCCTTTTTATCCATGTTGGCATACATGGTTTATGAGGACTTTGAGTTGTCTGAACTCGTCCCTATATTAGTGCTCAATACTGCTCTCAATAATATAACTCATCCTCATATGTTTAAAAACATTTCCTCATCCTCAAACTTTGAAATTATTACTCAAAAGGTCATCTTAAAAGAGATAGTGCTCAAAATTCTCATGAACACATTTGCAAAATCGAAGTTTCCTCTCATTTTAAATGTAAAAAACATTTACTCTTGGGATTACTTAGTTCCCACATATTCATTTTTAAAAATGAAACTCAACTCTCCTCATCCTCATATCCAATTGTTTTTCGTCTTAGTACAAGTTTTAAAAGTTTGTAAAAGACTTCTCAAAAAGACTCAAAAGGCTATCTCAAACTTGACTCTTAGTCTTTTCTTGAATTTTAAATATTAATTCAAGAGTTATGCTTTGGAATGTAGGATCTCTCAATGATTTAGGAAGGTTAAGGTAGTTGATCACAAGATCGAGCAAAGACCTAAATTAGAGAACACTAGTGCGACGCGGAGATGGAAATAATTTTTTTGTTGCGAAATAATTTTTTGAGGCAGAGGACTCTATATCCTCTCCATGACACGGATAGATGGCGCTCGACTAGTATTGATATTCTGGAGCGCCACCACGACGTGGACCTGGGCGCATAATGTTGTCCGATCTTTCTTCCTCTCCTATACTTGATTCAATTCATACCCACTGCAATTTTATGTTGAAAATCCATGAATTCTTATAACCCAGAACATTTTCAGTGAAAACCCACACAAAGAAGTAATCAAATAACTCAGCTATTGTGCAAAACTCTCACCTCAAGGATTTCAAACACCTTAATTTATCAATTTAACTGAAGAACTTATCAAGAACTCACTAATCAACTTAAAGAATGAATTCATGGGTAAGAGTTTACATGATTGGCGTGAGGAAGAACAAATCCAACACTGTGAAAGCTTACATACCTCGTAAGGATCAAATCCTTGGCGAAATTCCTTGAAGATCGCAAGAACCTTGAATGAATCCTTGAACTTCTCCTTTTTATCCTCTTAAAATTCTCTATAAAACCCTAAGCGTGTTTAAGAATTGTGAAAACTGATCCAAATCAGTTTAGACCCTAAAATATTACTAAAAATGAGTTAGGCTGGTGGGGTAAGGAAAATACCAAAATACCCCTCCTTAATTCAGATGGACTTCCTTAACAGACAGGCTGAACTAAAATGAGAATATCTCCCTCATCTGATTTAGAATTTAGCAAACTCGGTGGTGTTGGAAAGGGGACTCAAAGAGCTTTCATTTGATTCCTTATGGGCTACCTAACTCATCCTGTAGTGAAACTTATGGTCATTTGAAGTTGACCTAAAACTCACAATTGAAGTCTAACTCGCACAAATTTCAAATTAGCTCTTTCCAATTTAGTCCTTTCTAAAACTTGCCCTTTCTATGACCGATGTGTTACATCTTGGGTTTTGACTTCAAGAGAGATATCACAACAGTACCATTCAAGATTTACACAAATAGAGATCTCATCACACAACTTACAAGATATGTATGTTGAGGTCGAATACATAGTTAGTCCGTCAAATTATCACAATTTATTTTTTGATTTAGACACCTTGATTTTGACCACGACCTATTGGCCAATGATTCTCTATTAAAAAATGTAGAAAAACCTTTGCATAAAAATGAACAATATTTTTTAGGAAAATTATAAAACTAAATTACGATGTGTAAATTGAGATCTACTATTCCCTTTATCTCAATTTATTCATCTTACATTGTTTTTATAACCGGTCTAAAAAGGGAATGCTACACAAAAGTTGTAATTTAATATTTTGTTGTTGTTGATATCACCGCTAAAAAATTAAGGGCGTAAAGTAAATCACTTCTACTAGTTAATAGATGTGGTTACCATTATTTTTCACCTTCTTAACACCTAATTTTAGGAGGGATTCCAATTGAATTCTTTTGTGAAAAATCATGTTATACAAATAATCTAAGATTTTTTTTATACATGGAAATAAACTAATGAATTCCTTCATATGAGTGAAGTTTTTACGGCACATCAGTGACAAAGGGTGCTAACCCAACCACCCAACTTTGTACGTTAAATACCTAAGAAAGTTTAAAGTTTTATGTACTAAAACTGTTTTGAAAAATTATTTACACAAGCAGGTTGTCACTTATAAGGTACTAGTTCTGGGAACGTGCATTGCATGTTTATCCCAAGATACTTCATATAAATTTTGATTGCAAATAGCATACTTTATGTCCTTCAAATATATTGATATTTACTAAACAATCCATAATTTTTACAATAGAAAAGACATATCTTTTCCTAATAAAAAGGATACATCCTTCGTCATAAAATTGATTTAAAATGCATAAATTAAAATGACTTACTACTATATAAATACAATATTAAAATATAAATTCCCAATAATAACAACGACAAAACAATAGAAAGTTGTACAATAACAACAAATAAGAAACATAAACATTAACAAAACAAATAAAAAGAGATAAGAGAAGAGACCATAGAAATCTTTATTTTTTAAAAATTATTTTTAAGTGTGTATAATATTATTTTTGGATAGGATTGAGGAACACAAAGAGTTGTCATGAATATAACCAGTGTTTTAAAAGAAAGGGCGCGAGGCAGGTTATTTTACTTAGCATAAGGCGAGACATAAGCCTCAAGACATGGGGTGTAAGCCCAATAGATCTTTTCAATTTTTAATTTAAAATATAGTATAATAATATAATAGCACAAAATCATAAAAATGCATCAATAGTTTGAAATAATTACAAACGTGATTAAGGAAACTCATATAAAATAAACTTCTAAAAAGATTATACAAGTATAAATAATCTAATATATTAACTTTCTAATAATAAAAGAATAATTATTTCTAAATATATATTTTTCATACTATACAATTTACCCCTCACCCCCTAAAATAAAATAATTAATAAAACTTACTAGTATTACAACAAAAACATCACTCCATCATGAATAAAATAAAATTACGTTCAAATAGCAAAATAAAATATGATATATTTGAGACATATGACAAAAACATAAAGACCAATGATAAGTGAAAAAGTATCATTTCACTGCGTACTTCTAAAAGAAATGTTACATAATATATAGTCACCCTCACAGTGTTATCAAATAGTAAAGATGTGATACTACAACTTGTTATTTGAATTACTCTCAAACTTCTCATCTCTATAGATTAAAAAACTACTAGTATCATTCATTTATTCAAGATTTTTGAGGGTCAACAATGTTAACTAAAAAATTTATCACATAATTTGTGTGAGATATGTTAGGTGATCCCCGTGCATTGGGAGTGCTTAGAGCATATAGTCGGGTGCTTAAGGCGTAAGTCTTACAGAACTAAGCCCTACATTTGAGTCATGGGGCGTTGTGCCAGAGCCCACCCCAATGCGAGTCCCAATAGAGTCTTTTAAAACACTAAATGTGATGTTAATCCATTTGATAATATGGATGAGAGGTGGGAGTAGAAAACCGTAATGAATATAATTAGTGGGAGTTATATATATTTACATCACTGAGAGTTAGTGGTAATTAAATTTATGTAATGTAATTCACATTGCTACAAATATTTATATAAAAAAAGAATATAATCTAGATCAGTATAATTTTATTTTTTTGTAAAAGGCAAATTTAACCATTCATGTTTCCAATGGGAAGATGAACAAAAGAAAAAGATTATAATTTTACTCTAGTATGAAATTAATACAAATAATACAAATTCAAGAGACTTTATGATGGTTAATTCATGTACAAATATGATGATTTACTATTTAATATTTAATTTTTTAAATAATTTATATTATTTAACTTTGAAGAGGTAAAACCATAATCTAACTTTTGCCTAACATTTTTCCCACTTTTAGTATAATATGATTTGTGATAAGTATTAGTTCTGGAAATGTGTGTTGCAAGTTTATCCCAAAAAATTTAATTCAAATTTTGTATTATAAATGACATATTTTATCCCCTTCAAATCTATTGGTATTTACTAAAAAAATCTACTATTTTTACGATAGAAAGTACATATATCTTCTTAGTAAAAAGAATAAATCCTTAATTATAAAATTGACTAAAAGTGCATAAAGTAAAGATAACTAATTATTGTACAAATCAATATTCAAATCAAGATACTAAAATACCACATGTTAGTTTAAAGTATATAAATGTAAAACCCCAAAAATTTGTAAGAATAGGCCCGAAGCATTCTTTAATTACTTGTAAAATTGAATCAGGTGATCCTTAAGTTACTCATATGTGTAAATTTCATTTCTTTGGTGTTCGAATTGGTTTGGATATGATTTATGGTGACAAGAACCCCCTAGCACAAAGTTTAGCTGAAACCTTCATTTCAGATTAAGTTTTGACATAAGATTCTACTTAATTCAACTTCAAACCATTATATCTCTCGGCACATAATAAATTAGGTGACCTAAGACCAACAAAATTAAAGGTCTTTGAATCCTCTTTCCAACGCCACAAAGTTTGCCTCATTTCATGTTCGGAGTAAAAAGTTATGGTCATTTTACCAAAAAGTGTCAAACCAGAGTTTTCTTAGTCCATGAACGATGAACCCAACGACGGGCCATGGGTTGAACGACGACCCATCCTGTCAAGCCGTCGGTAAAGTACTGGGGGTCAACTTTTGGGACCCAAATCCTACAGATCCAATCGACGAGCCATAGGTTGACTTACGGGCCGTCGTTTGGGCCCGTAAATAGACTTTTGAGCCTTATAGGTTCATGGAATGTAATTATTTATACTTAGTCTTTTCACTATCATTCGAGTCATGTTTTCTAATCCCATTCATGTACACAAGCATGGAAACAAGTACAACAAGCATACATCACCCAAACTAGAGTGGAACATTCTATAAATTATTCCCCAGGACAAGTCTTCCTTCTATGATTCCCATCTTATTCAATAATTGATAGTATATAAACAATCATCCCTTTTTTGATGCACGAAGTCCTAAGCATCAATCCTACCATCAATTGTCAACATACTACGAATTGAAAAATAGATTTATAACTACTCAATTAAATAAACCTAGCCTACCTGGGGGCCAAGTAGATGTAGAGAGATTATGGCTCCAATCCAGGCTTTCGAACAAAGAGACGATGGATTTAGACCGGAAGTCCACAAGCTATCGACATCCTTACGCTAGAAATCTCCTTTTTCTTCCTTCCCAATCCTAGAGCAGCCTTTTGAGGTTTTCTAGGGTGATTCTCTCCTCTTTTTGGTATTTTAGGAAAAATGAGAAAATAGGACTTCACGTTATTTAAATTTTGTCCCATCCATCCCGCTCTGACGGCCACTTATCCCGCTAGAGCGTCGCCGCCCTAGCGGCATCTGGTCCGATCTAGCATGCTGAAGGGCCCAGATTTTCTTGACATTTTTTGTTTCCTAATTAACGACGGTCATGGTCATTACAATAGATATCAATTTACCCCTTGTTTGTCCTCGAACAACTTACGAAGGTATACATATGCGCCCTTTTCAGAGTATTTCTAGACTAACCATTCGGCCCCTTGCGAAACCATAGAAGATGATCGTTATCAATTCTAAGCACGAAAAGTTCAATACTGAAAGGACTTGTTAGGGAAATACAACAACATACAAAGAAAAGAATGCGTACAACTGTACCGCCTTCCCTGCCAGAACGGCATGGTTTTCGCTGCGGCAGGGCCGTTATTGCGGGGTCACGCTTGTTGTTGCAGGAAAATGAATGCAGTATAAGGGGGGAAAGGGGAATGGTTTCCCCATTTCCTCACTTTCTCTTTCAAAAACTCTGAAAATCCTCTCAACTCTCCGTTCCCAAACAACAAAATCAAGGTAATGCTCTTGTTCTTTACGTTAATTACTTCATTGGTTACTCATTTTTTATTGCATGACACTAAACGATTGATTAAAAAAACCTTAGTATGGTTTTCTTTTTGAATTGAAAATAAGTTGCTTGATTTGATAGAAAAATGTAGCGTGGATACTCCGCTTACGTTCACAACGTCTCTACAACGTTCTAAGTGTAAGGATTCCGTGAAAACACGGTCAAAATGATTCCTAATTAGGTGAGGGAAATTAAATAGTCTCTTGATATAAAACTCATATTCAAATTTCATTTAGGACTTATTGCGCTAGAATAATTGCATAATTAGGTTCTAGGGTACTTTAAAGACTCTGATATTCTGGAATTCTTTGAAAAAAATGAGGTTTTTGGGATAATGTGGCGCCATGATCGTTCCTGGAGTTCATCCCAGTTGAAGGTCGCTCTGGCGGCCTTCATCCTATTGTAGCGGCCTCCTTCATCCTGCTATAACAGGATTTGTGCCGCTGTGACAGGATTCAGTGGGACAGTGGCCCCTTGCCACTTATATAAGAAAATCTTCTTTTCTTAGCCAAACCTAGTCTAATTTCATTGATTTCTAATGTGTACCCTTCATAACAATTGCAGGTTGATCTACTATGGTTGCTTTTAATGAGGAAAATCTACCCTTCGTCTGGTTTCCCAATGCCGCAAGTCAGGAGAGACACCACGATCACCAAAACACTAATTTCTTGTACGAGAGAGGTTTTCACTTGTTGGGCTTAGAGGAGAAAGACCCCACCTTTCGTCCCCGGCTAATGGAGTTTGGTTAGGGTCCACTAACAGAGGCTCCCCCTGCTGAAGGTTCCAGAGGTCCCTAATCCAGACTAGGAGGCCAAATTGTGGGAGATGGATTTGGGTTGGCTGAAGGATACACTGGTTGAGTGTACGAGTTAGGACGGGTCTATTGGGCTAATACTGAGGGCATCACCAATACTTACTGGTCACCGGATGCCAAGCGGTGGCTGCATTTGGTTTCCAAGAGGATCTGCCTGTCAGACAACTGTACCGACATTACATTTCCTCAGGCCTTGGTTGTGGAGTGCACTATATAGGGCATTGGACTAAATGTGGGAGCATAGATCATCTCAGATTGGGAGGTGTTCTATAAGGGCAATAAAAAGACATTCTTTCTTCCTTGACTAGTTATTGCGATGTCCAAGAGAACGGGGGAGCCACTCTTAGACACCGATGAGGTACTCCCTATGGATCACTTTTTTTCACCCTCTTTTGATTAGATAGGCTTCTATCTCCGAGAGTAGGAGGAGGAAGATGGGCGGTGCTAGAAGAAGATAAGCAGCTGCGTAGACTGACAACGAAGGAGGGGAAGATGAAGAGGCCGACGATACTCGCCCTACCCAGTCGCAGCCCCCACTTTCCAGTTCTCACGTAGAGGAGGACCAGACGGTCTTCCATAGAAAATTTGGAGGCTCCCGGGCTAGTACCTCGACTTCGGTTCAACTCCGCACTACCCTTGAATTGGAGATGCTCCGCCGCCAGCTGCGATGTGAGAGAAAGAAGAACATGGAGAGGGATCGTCTGATGGTCCGGATGTGGAAAGATCTTGAGGTAATTTTCTCAAGTGTCACCCCCAGCAGGAGCTTCCCACGCTCAAGTCGGAGGACTTCAGGGAGTTTCCTTGGTTGAATGACGATTGGGCTAGTGAGATATCCCCAGAGGACATGGGGTCCAACACCGACACTTCCCATTCACAGGGTTCCTCATCTTGTTTTTGCCCCTCTTAGGCATGTAAGGGACAACTTTTTTGTTTCTCTTTTGTTTTTTTTTTCTTCACACATTTTGTAAGCACATGGATGCTGGTTTTTGTTGTTTATCGCAACTAACGTTTAAATGCTAAGGTTTATACTTACTTCTTTAATGCTAAAAGTTTGTTGAACTGCAGGGATTAGCTTAGACATGATTAGGGGTCGATATGTGTGACTAGGGGAAAACAGGGGAGACACGCTGAGATTCTATCATGCCCTGTCCCGCTTTGGCAATCTTGCCTTGGCGGGAATAATCCCGCCCCAACGGCTCCTACGGAAACAGTACCCAGGTCGACAATTTCCTGGGTTTCTTCCCGTTTCTATGATTTTCCATTGATTTCCGGGCTATAACTATTCATTTAAGATAATCCTTTTAACTAGGATAGTCATTGCTTACCCTGAATAAATCACTACGGTACGCACTCCAGAATCATTTCCCATTATTTCAACACCACAGCCACGCACATTTTCGAATATACCCATTTACTCATACTGTTATAGTTAGTCGCAACACACGTCCAGATTTTTGCCTACGAATAACCGCGTAGATTATCTAGACTCGTGCACTTAACTCAGTGATGCCTCTCTTTCTGACAAATTTTTTTACGAAACTAGAGCAATTACGACTCGTAGAGTCTCGAACATTTAGACTTGCATATTGTACACATCGAAATATAGACAAGTATGATGTGCACCTAATCATATCATATTATTTAAACCTTTAAAACTTTCACAATAACAGTTAACTCAAACCACAATATGCACACATTCCCAAGTTCAAGCTAAAAAGCACAGAAAATTCAAGTAATCAATTGGCTCATTCCATAGATGATCCTTACTGATCATCCATGCATTTACACAGCCCCTAAGGCCAGATACCAATTGGAACCTTCCCAGTTATAATTTACCTTGCTTGTGTCCTTTCAGACGTGACTACGACGTCCAGTTCACTTTGTTGAGATACCAATTCGAATCGAGAGATACCAATTGGACCCAACCCATACCACAAGCGGCAATTTGAATGAAAGGAGAGAAGAAACAAATCGACATCCTATAATGTTTCATAGCTTCCTCAAGATTAGATGTGGACGTCAACACACGAATCTGCACGAGTCTATTCCACATTAATTCTTGTACTGGGAGATCGGTAACCTAGGCTCTGATACCAATTTGTCACGACCCAACCCACCGGGCCGTGCGGTCACCTACTTTAACACCTAAGTAGGAGAACCCTCAGTTCCAAAACAGTTTAAAACATGCAGAAGATTAAAAAAACTAGAGATAAAATGACATTCATGAGAATTTTTATTAAATAAAGATCTTTGTTAACAAATCGAGTTAAGACTTGTAAAGTAATTAACACCCCATAGATTTACTCTAAACAAGTACAAGAGACACTAAGATTACAAGGTATAAACATAATAACAAAATGCCTCAGCTCCCACCACGCGGAAGGAGACAGAAAAGCTGCTAGAGATTGACCTCGTCTTTAACTATGAAACATCACTGGTTGTGCAACCAGACTAAGCCAAAAAGGCATAGCAAGAGTAGTATTAGTACAACCACATGTATTGGTAGGAATCATCGATAAACCCGATACCCACTGCATATTATAAGAAATCGACTAGCAGGAAAACAAGAAATAAGACCGTTCATTCCTCCACCTTTATACCCTCATAACCTTACTATTCTAGATACCTTGCATATAGTAGTACACTTCACCCTAACCCTCACTCGCTCCATTCTGATATCATCACTTAACACTCTACCACTTAGAGCGATTTCAGATGTAACCACTACCAACTCGGCTAACCACTCCCGACATACCCTTGTTTATTCCACCAAACCACTGAACCCCTCGCTCCATAATACGTACAATCTGAGATTATAATCGTTCCCATACAATCCCCCAACAAGAGTAGTACCAAAATACTTAACACTTACAACATATCATCCCCCCATCTACTTAGCGACACCAACACAGACAACCTCTCTAAGCGACACGTAGTAACACATGGACCGTTGCTCTCCATTTACCATATCTTGTTTCAGTTGAGCCTGAGCATTCACATTTCATTCAAATATTGAGATATACCACCAAATAAGCACCACATATTAATATAGTTACACAGATTTATGGTTCAGTCATCTCTCAGAGTAATGTACAGTTCTACAATTTTATTAACAAATAGACGTATATGATAATTCAACGGTTCTCTGATGGAACCCATACATAAACGGTTACAGTACTGAAACGTGGTACCCGATCCCAATTACAGTGCCAAAACGTGACACCCAATCCAATATATGCACCAAAATATGGAACCTGATCAAAGTTAGTGTGTCGAAACGTGACACCTAATCCCATTAATACAACCACAGTCATAATCACATTCATAAGAACAATACTCATTATCATACAATCAAGTAATAGTTTCATCGCATGTAATTATTTATACTTAGTCTTTTCATTATCATTCGAGTCATGTTCTCTAATCCCATTCATTTACACAAGCATGGAAACAACAACAACAAACATACATCACCCAAACGTCGAACATTCTCCAACCTATTCCCCTGGATAAGGCTTCCTTTTATGATTCCCATCTTGTTCAACAATAGATAGTATATAAATAATCATCCCTTTTTTGGTGCACGACGGCCTAAGCATGAATCCTACCATCAATTATAAACATACTACGTAGTGAAAAACAAATATATAACTACTCAATTGATAAACGTAGCCTACCTGGGTTCCAAGCAGATGTTGAGAGAATATGGCTCCAATCCAGGCCTCCGAACAAAGTGATGGTGGATTTTGACCAGAAGTCTGCAAGTTATCGACATCCTTACGCTAGAAATTTCCTTTTCCTTCCTTCCCAAGCCTAAAGCAACCTTTTGAGGTGTTCTGAGGTGATTAGAAATCTTCTTATCCTTCCTTCCCAAGCCTAGAGTAGCCTTTTTAGGTTTTCTGAGGTGATTCTTGCCTCTTTTTGTTGTTTTAGGAAAAAGGAGAAAATAGGACTTTGTGTTGTATAAATTATGTCCCATCCATCCCGCTCTGGCAGCCACTTATCCCGCTAGAGCACCGCCACCCTAGCGGTATCTGGTTTGCTATAACAGGCTAGGGGACCAGTTTTCCTGATGTTTTTTCATTTCCTAATTAATGACTGTTTGGGTCGTTACATATGCCCATATGGAGTGAACCATCTTTCTTGTTGACAAAAAAATTTGGAGCACCCCATGGAGAGATACTAGGTCGGATGAAACCTAATCCGACAGATCCCCAATTGATATTTCAACTCCTTTAGTTCCGCCGGAGCTATTTTATAAAGGGGAGTAGAGATAGGTTGTGTATTTGGGAGAAAGTCAATTTCGAATTCTATTTCCCTTTCAGAAGGAATATTGGGTAGATCATCGGGAAATATTTATGGAAACTCATTTACAATGAGGACCGGCTTCAGATTAGGGATTTCAGAATCCGCATCCCTCACCCTCACTATATGGTAAATACAATCCTTCGAAATCATTTTCCTAGATTTAAGGTAAGAGACAAATTGACCTCTAGGCATATAAATTCCCCCCTTCCACTATAGGATAGGCTTATTTGGAAACTGGAACTGGACTACTCTAGTCCTACGATCAATAGGAGTATAACATGAATGTAACCAATCCATACAAATGATAACATTAAAATCTAACATGTGAAGCTTTATCAAATCAACAAGAGTAAATCTATGGGAAAAGGAAATGGGATATCTTCTATAGACCCTCTTATCCACCACAAATCGCCAATAGGGGTAAAAAAAGAAAAAGGTTTTACCAACATAACGGGGAGAACAACAAACCTTATAGCGACATAAGGAGTCACAAAAGACAAACTAACACCTGGATAAAGTAAAGCATACACATCTATTTGCAAAACTTTGAACATACCAGTCACAACATCCGGGGAACTCTCTTGATAACCTCTAGCTTAGAGATCATTTAATCGGTTTTACGTAGGAGCTTTTGCACCAGAACCACTTGGACCGGACGAAGGGTAGGATTGAGCCCTACGACGAGTATCTCCCTCATTCTTAGCAACAGAAGGACATTTCCTTATCTTGTGATCCATGTTTCAACACCCTAAGAAAACATTAGAACCCGCTAAGCACAAGTAGGCATTGAATACCTATTACCATCTCCTTGAGGTATTGGGTTAGACACCCTCTCATTGTTAGACCTCTAAGGAGCATTAAAAGAACCTTTCCTCGAGAAATTTCACCAGAATCTTAAATGACCCCATCCACCGAAGCTAGAATGTGAAAAGTTACCTTCATTAGTTCTTACCCTCTTTGCTTCCCTATATCTTTCATTAAGCTTTTCCTCTTCAATTAGTTGGGCATTCACCATAACGTGAGAAATGTCTATGTCATGGACAAGCATAGCGATGTGGAATTCCTTGACTACCATGTCAGACACACTCGACACAAACTTAGTCATCTTAGCCCTACAATCCGCCACGATAGAAAGAGCATATTTGGATAATTGAGTGAACCTCGAAGCATATTCCCTTACCCTCATATTTCCTTGCCTAAGGTTGATGAACTCAAGTACCTTGGCCTCTCTCATCTGACAACCACATAGTCGACTTCTTTGAAGGCTGCTGCTAGCTACTTTTTCTTGAGTATTAGTGCATTGTAGAACTCTCTTACCCATCTTGGAATGTAATGGCCATGGACTTTGGTGAAGATTTGGAATATGTGGTACCTTAGGCAATCTATTATTTCTGGGTGCCTGTCGTTACTCTATCTATGGACAGACGTTCTCTTCCAAGATCGTCCTCAGCCCCTCATCCTTTACCCTATTCATAGACTTAGGTGGAGGTCTTTGTACTGGAGGTGCTAATACCATTGCCTGCTCTTGAACTGGATGTGTAGTAGTGGTAGGTTGGGAAGTCCTAATCATGGATGGATCATTCAGCTTCTTAGTTCGACATTCAGCCCTCCGTGCTATTGCCAGATCATCCTCATCAGAGTCCACACCTTCACTTTCTGATTGGTCGGGGTCATTTCTTTAAATGTAATCACTGTCGATGCTTGCATCTGATAATTCAGGGGTCTTGTCTTTGCCCTTGCCATTAGCACCGATTGTGGAAACTTTAGCAACCTGTTCTTGGATGCAGTTGCATCCTCGTTGATCGTAATCCCTTTTGTTTTCTGTTGGGGTGTTCTTGCCATTCCTGCAAAGAATTTGGAAGAACTTAGAACAACTAAATCAAATCCACAGGGTTACAAATGCAGAAAAATGCACCGAATAGATCGGCAATTCGCCAAGTTGCTTTGGCGAGCTAGGACGAGCTCGCCGATAGGAGTTAGCTTGCAAATTTTAACAAATCGGCGATAGGAGAGTCCTTTCGGTGAACATGGTTTTATCCGCCGAAATTTACAGTTTAACAGAGGTTCAAGGATGCAGGAAGAAGGGCGCTCAAAGAAACTTTCAGTGAGTCATCGAATGCATTTTGTGTATAGAAAGATTCCCGCCGAAAGTTACAGAACTCAAATCGCAAGTAATGTGAAATTAAATGCGGGATGGAGGTATTAGGTGAACCACAGAGTGGTTTGGCGAGCTCGACTTAACTCATCGAACGGCCCAATGTGCCCAATCTCAGTCCACCTTCCCGAATTCAACTCTGCACTCCTAAAAAAATATTAAACTATGCACTAGTGCAATTAAGCTCAGACCCATAACATTAAAGCATGAAAAACACCACCCACACGCAACCTCACACAATTTAATTCATTTTAAGGGCGACAAAAATGGGAGTTCAAACAATTAGGATACAAAAAGTAAGGTTTACAAACGAACTAGGCATTTCAACAATCTAGATGTATCACAGAGGCCCAGCACACATCAATTTGATAAGCTCAATTTCATAACAGAACAAATTTTTCAAAGTAGTCTTAGGTTCAGGAAAACCAACCTAATATGACGATTGAAGTAGTTTGAAATGCTAGGAGGCAATGTAATCCCTAAGTTCGAGCACCAATAATTGACTAAAATACCAGCAATGCGAAGCAAATGAAAACACTTACTAGGTGTAGATCTGCGAGATTTGATATTTAGGGGAAACTGAAGATTTGTTATACTTTGAAACCATAGGCCTTTTAAAGACGTCCAGTTTTTTACCAACTCGGCGACATTAGCTATGATTGACGAACTATTCAATGATGTGCCAAGTAGTCACCTTCCTTGCCGAAGTTTGCAGAACTCCCTGTTAAGGTGGGAGTTCAAATAGCGGTCTCCGTCGGGATCGCCGACCAGGTCAGCGGTTCGCCAATGACTTTTGCAGTCAACGAGTTTTACAGACTCCTAAATGAATTGGTCTTAAGTCTAACGACGATCTGGTTCAGGTTCGCTGAACCTCTTCAGCGAATCTCAGAATGGACCTATGTCTTACCAACCTACACTTTTCAATCCCTCTCTACATTTCAACCTGCAAAATCAAAACACCATTATTTCTATTATAAAACAAAGAATTTAAAAACCTTGGGTTGCCTTTAAACAAGCTCTGTCTTTAATGTCGCGGCGCGACACAAGCCAATGCTTAAATTCTAGTGGTGGGGGTTGCCTCACATTCATGAGGCCACCCCTCTACTTCCCAAAGTTGGAAGTGGGTCTTCTCCATTCTTCTTCCTTTGCTTAAATCAATGTTTAATTTCTTATACCCATTTGATTTTACTATCATTTTAGGTGTATTTTTTTATTTCTTGATGTGTGGCTAAAAACCCCATTCTTGGGGTGGGATTTAGCAAATATGTATTGATATTATTGTTGGGTCTTGCTTGCTGATAGGTTAGATATAGTTTAATAGTGATTTAAGCTAGTGGTTGTGGTTTAATCTAAAGGGTTTGCAGTTGCAAATACAAAGCCACCCATGTGTTTCCGGCTTACCCGAGAGGGAGGTCGCCAAACCAAGACCACTAGACTGATGGCCTAAGGAGTGGGTCGACATGAGGTTTATCCCGAAAGGGTGAGCCCTAGACTCATATCCTAGCACTCAGCTCGAGAGAGTGAGTGGGGTTAGGCGTAGGCTGGTCTTCATGCGGCAAATGGGTGTCCGAGAGGAACACATTTGAAACAGGGTAAGTTGCCTGAGAGGGAACTTATTTCCATTTAAAGCTTAGCCTAGTCACTATTATCTTACAAATTTCCTTTCAAAAGCATGTACCCAAATACTTATCTCAACTTGTATTGCCGTCACACCCCAAGAACATTTCCCCATACTTGATTTTCTTGTTAATTTTTGCTATTTTTACTAATTGTGACAAAACCCCCAAATCGTTATTTGACACTTTTGTGTCACCCCATTTTATTTATTATGTTTTTACTCGTTAATAGCTTTAGCTACGACTAGTTAGAACTTAATTTTATTTTGCTATCAATTCTCAAAACCACTCCCTTGGGACACGACCCCAACCTTTAGTTAGGTTAATATACTATCGACGATCGTAGACATTCATACCGTCGGTCACGATAAGCATCACTATGCTTTTTGATGTTCTAAAGAAATCACCTAATTCGGAATAGTTGTTCGAGAGAAAGTTATCTTCCTTTTAGTCTAGATTACCCATTGATTTTTTAGTTATTTACTAGTAGTTTCATTTATCATCTATCGAAATTGGCCTCTAATCAATCGCATCCCGAGAATTCCTCTCCTTATTGTTATCTCAAGTTGTTTGTGACTGCGTTGTAGTTGATAAGTGCAAACCAAAATCCCTTGTCTGACATTCGTGTCACCCCTTTTAATTTGTTTTATGTCTTTTTTGATAATTTATATTCCTATATCTAGTTAGATCATACTCATACTTATTGATTGAATTTGAACATGACCGCTCCATGTAGGATTCGACCCCAACTCAATCGTTGGATTATATATTGCTTAATGATCATTTGCACTTAGAATTTGATGAGGTGTATTTGATAGACGTTACTCAAATCAAAATGGCACCGTTGCAGAGGAGTGGTGTTGTTTAAATTTCTTTTGGTGAAGTTGAATTGTGATCTTTTTAGCTATAGTTGAATCTACTTATTTTGTTTTTTCGTTTTGTATTGCTTGTGTTAAACAGATGAAGAGATGAGTGTTAATGGAAGTAATGGTAGCCAAGTGGGCCACTAAGAAGATGTTGGAAACCTCAATGACGTAAATGATCCAAACTTCAATGACCCAATTCCATTGGGTGGTGTGAGGGTAATACGTCCACCTCCAACTGAAGGAAACATTGTTTTTCACATTACTAGCACAATGCTTCAGCTCCTACAATTGAAAGTATTGTTTGGAGGGCTAGCTCATGAGGATCCCCATCAGTATATTTGGAACTTCATGGACATTTGTGGTCTATTCTATTCAAGAGCAAATCATAAGAATCAGTCCGTCTCAGGTTGTTCCAATTTTCTTTGATTGGAGAGGCTAGTAAGTGGTAGGCTGAGTTGCCAAGGGATTCCATCACTTCTTGGGACGAGCTTACTAATGAATTCCAAGTGTGATTCTTTCCCCCATCAAAGATAATGACTCTTAGGGATAGTATCCAAGGTTTCAAATGCTTGGAAGGTGAGCCTATACATGAGACGTGGCTGGGATTTAAGAAGTTGGTGCTGCAATGCCCAATTCATGTACTTCCCAATAATGTGTTGTTGCAATACTTACAGAGGAGCCTCAACTCGGTGAACAAAGGAGTGGTTGAACAACTTGTTCCCGGTGGTATAATGCAACAACCCTACGAAGTAGCATTTAAACTCCTTGATTGCATGACCAAGATCAATAGGGCATGGTACACTTGTGATGACCAGGTCTCTCCTCTCAATTTTATAATGACAAAGGAGAAGATCGAAAAGGATCAAGAGAGAGACAAAAGCATTGTCAAATTGATGACCTAGCTGGATATCTTGGCTAAAAATGTCATGGGTGTTGGTACAAAGAGTGTTAATGTTATGGGTGTTGGGGGAGTAAACCCCGATGAAGCAAACTTTGAAGCATTGTACAATGAGGAAGTGAACTTCCTAGCCAATCAAGGTTGAGGTTATCATGCAAACTACCCATGACTGGGTGAAAATCAAGGTTGGCGTAGAGATGAGGCCTTGAGAGACCGTGATAGAGATTAGTGTGATCGTAATGCCACTTGGAAAGAAAGGGACGGTGACAAAGATAGGTATGTCCCTCCCAATGAGAGTCAAAAGCCGAAGGAATCTCAAGGTGGCCGTAGAGAAGATATGCTCTCACACATTCTTAACAAAGTTGTAGGGTCTGACAGAGTGTTGAAAGAAATGAAAGAGGATGTCTCAACTCTCAATCAGATGGTGACCTCTCAATTAGTCTCTATTAGGCAACTGGAGATCCAAATGGGTCAAATTTCTTCACATTTGAATCCAAGACAATAAGGGGGGTTGCTTAGTGACACAATGGCTAACCCCAAAAATGAAGCTTGAATATGTACTTTCATCGTGCCAAGATGTTAACTAAGGCGCTTCTTGGGAGACAACCCAAGTTTTAATGCTTTAGTTTTGATTTTGAATAATGGGTGTTGATTGAGCAGGTTGAAAAGTGAAAAGTGTTGGAAAATGGGCAGTTTGGCGAGCCAAAAGTCCAATCGTCGACTCGTAAAAGAGATCGGCGAGCCCAACTTGGACCGTCCTTGAACACACTAAGCCTGAAATGGAAGTTTGTAAAACTCGGGGGGTAAATTGCTTAATCGGCGTCTCACCGAACTGGTCAGCGAGCCCTATTTGATCTACCGTTTGAACCCCCAAATTCCTTGGAGGTCCTGTAAAACTCGGTGAGGTAAAGTACAACTCGCTGCATCAGTGAGTGGTTTGGCATGGAGGACTTAATCCACGGAAGGTGCCATGAATTATAGGTTTTAAAGATCAAACGATTTAAAATTTCAAAATATTTCATATTCTCTCATTTCTAACCCCGTGTACTCTCACCTGAACTTTAAATCATCAATATATTATTGCTTTTACCCATTTTTCTTGTGTGAAGTTGTGTTTGAAATTGGAATATTTTGTCGCCTAGCTTTTCAAAGTCTAAATTTGGCATACAGGTTTGTTTTTCGAACCCCGTACTTTTGTTTTGTGGTTAAACTCAAATGCAATAGGTTAATGTATGTTGGTATGTGTTGGGTAATTAATTTATTCATATTTTATGTGTCATATTGCCCGTAATGTGTTTAAATTTGTGCCTAAATGCTTAAATTAATGATTTCCCGTGTTTTGTCTATTAAAATTGGTCTAAATTATTGGGTTGTGGTAATTTGGTAATGGGTCTAGTTGGGTGAAGTATAAGTAACCCCAAGTTGTGCTAAGTGACGTAATTTGCCTGATGATGGAGCGTTTGACATGATTCTTAAGGGCAAAAGTCATCAAATGACCATTTTTTGCCAAATCAGGGGAATTTTGAGGACCTCAAAGGCATGGGTCATATGAGTCTAGTGCTAACTATAAAATGTGTGTGTTTGGTTTTGAATTCGGGGGATGCAGGCTTGATTTTGGGAAATGGGGTTGAAAACTGGCACGTTGGGCCATTTCATAAGCTGCGTCGATCTCACCGAATGGTTTGGTTGTTGACCAAAGTCCCCCTATGATTGCCTTTAATTTCATTTGTTGGCTAAGTTGATTCTGTATGTTTCGGCGGGAAGCTTGAGCTCACCAAGTTCACTCGGCGACTCACTGAAAGGTTCCCTTGATTGTCCTTTATGCGCCCCTAACCCTTAAAATACACTATAATATTTGGTGGGCTAGTCTAAGCTCGTCGATTGGTGTCGGCGATTCACCTAAGAGCCTTGAACATCGCCGATACGCCTTGATTTTAGAAATTTTTGAGTTGGTACTTTCGGCGAGCCTAATTTCTATCACCCAAATGACTTGGTGACTCACCGAATGGTTTGGCGAGTCTTTCTACAACTTGAATTCTGCAATTCTCTTGAATTATTCCTAACACCTTTCTATGTGTTTTACAGATATGACTAAACCCAAAGTGTCGGGAAAAGACATGCCGCCCCGCAGGCGAGCAAAAGGAATTGTTATAAATGAGGATGCAACGGCATCTAAGGCTAAGGCAACAAAAATCCCTACCAAAGGGAGGGAAAGGGAAAGGAAAAAGCAAGGCGCCCATGGTTGAGTCACCATAGGTTAGCTCTAACAGTGATAGAGTCTACCCGACACACCTTACCACAATAGAGAGCGAGAGATAACACCAGGATTTATAGGCTACCATCTCTGAGCCTGAGGATGACCAATTTTGAATTGTTTAAAGAGCATAAATGCACACAAAGAGGATTCATGATCCGTCTAGGATCTGGGTGCCTCAGACTCTTCCTCCTCCAGCTTCAGATCAGACTGTGGTCCCAACACCAGGGGAAGAGGAGGGCTGGTATCTTTAAACCAGTGGATTATGTGGTTGTCTGGGGGAGGAAGGTAAAATGTGATAGTGATGATATAAACGCAGTGTTGATATGCACTTACAACTTTGCAGATGACTACCAAAGTATGATCAAGAGAATGACATTAGAGGACATGAAAAACAAACTGTCCCTTCTCTTGTCAAAAACTACTCTTAAGCAGATTGAGGAAGGAGTGCCAATAGAGAAGAAAGACCTCAATGTGGTAGTGAGGTATTGGCTTTGTTTATTAGTAGCACAATAATGCCATCCCAGAACGAGTCTATCCTCCGCCACACAAAGACATCCTTTCTTTCATCCATTATAGCAAAGAAGCACATCAATTTAGTTGTAATTATTAGACATGAGATGGCCATGAGAGCTAGGCAGCGATAGACATTTCTTCCCTTTTCGGTGTTGATCACCGAGCTGTGCAGACGGGCTCGTGTGCCACGAGATGAAAAGACAGATGTGGCAACTACTTTTCTTTTGTGGGTGGGTTGAGGTACTTCCATACCTACCTCTTGTGATTCTATTTTGTTTGTTAATATTGGGTTTTGTTGATCTATATATGTGTTTTTATTGTGTTTTGATCTTTATCTTTTGGATGCTTGAGCTTGTCGCCCTTTTCTTTAATGGAACTGGTTTTGAACCTAATTTTAAATTTTTTGCCACCTCTAGTGTGCGTGATTGCAGTTGTTCTTGTGCGAATTTGAGTATCGGTTGTTATCAATACCGATGAATTGAACAGTGCTCTTAATTGATCGAACTGAATGTTCAGCTACGATGAGACTAATGAAGTTACATAGACAATGTGTTAAATTTAAGAATCTCGTTGTGAATAGCTAGTTATCTAATGAGTCTCTTGTGATAAACATTGCACACTAGGTAGAAAGTGTGTAGTCTTGTTCGATGTTGGTGCCAATGCCTTATATGATGAGATTACTTTGATCATTGTGTGTGATGACTCCTAGAATTTTCCTCGTTGGTCTGGTTGACTAAGTGATGCAACCACTTGAAATGATCGTATGCAAGAAGTTTGAAGAGTGAAACAATTTGACAATATACCTCTTTTGAGGCCAACCTTGTGAGATGTGTGAACCTTTCTTGAATCCTCTTTAACCTTATCCTTTTCTTGGAAGAAATTTGAACAATTGTGACCCCTCTTTATCCATTTATCTATAACTTTCATGAAGTGTGGTTTGTTGAATAGCCAACTTAGGCCAAAAGCCTAAGTTGGGGGTGTGGTAAAAAGAGAAGGAAAATCAAGAAGTGTGATAAATCCCCCCTTGAGTAGGTTTCGAAAAATATGGAACCCCTTTATGTAAAAAAAAAGGAATGAAAAACCTGTGAAATAAAGAACCGGAAGTTGCAAACGAAATGGGGTATCTTGTAGTTCATATGAAGTTGAATAATGGGGTGGATTATGAGCATGATCAAAATGTTAAAGAAAAGGAGGAAAGTTATGTTCAAACCACACTTCATGCATGTAGAAGCCACCAAGCGTAAATGACCATACCTTGACACTCAACCCCGTTACAAGCCGTGAAAAGACCTTTGTGATCTTGAGTGAGCTGAAACGAAGGTTGATTGGAAATAAGGGCAAACCTAAGGGTGAAGTCATGCATGAGTTCATCTTTATGAGTTTGAGAGTCGTATGTGATTTCGGAAGTATAAATTGTTGAAGAACTTTTTGTGAATAGGGAATCATCTTTGTTGTGACGATATTTGAGTACCTTTGTTGAGCTTGAACTTGCATTTGAAGCAAGTATTGTGAACTTGAGCATCTTTGATAATGGTGAGTCACAATTTGAATCTTTGAGTGCACAATTGATCATTTCATGAGTAAGTTGAACCTTGTTGTAGGCATCCATGTTGAGTCTTATGCAGTACTGTTTGAGATATCCTTATTGAACTACTGATCTTGAGTTTTACTTGAGGACAAGCTAAAGTTTAAGTTGGGGGTGCTGATGAGTCCGAGATTTTGACTCATTTGGGGCTGTGTTTATATACATTTAGTGTCCTCAAATGCTTAATTTGAGCAATAAACTAATGTTAAAGCCTTCATTTTTTGGTATATAGATTAAGGAACAAAGCAAGGACACTAATAGGCAAAAAGAAACAAAACAAACTGAATAAATGAATAAAGGAAAGCATGATGATTGCCAAGAGCACTTGGCAAATCGTCGAGTGTCTAATTTTACCGCCTAAAGTTCAAGTGTGCCTGTCCTAAGGGAAGAAACCAAGTCGGCGATACAAAAGGGGAAGACGGAAAATCACCGAGCAGTTTCGCGATACAAAGAAAGATCGCCCAAAGTTACAGGACCTGAGGATTGTGAGAGCCAAGGCAAAAAGACGATAGAAGAGAGCAATGGACGGTTTGCCAAACCATTGGGCGAACCCGACTTACCTCGCCTAATGGCTCTTCATGGCTTATGTTTGGCAACTATACATTAGATTTTGAACTATTAATTTAGGAGTCCTCTTCTCCAAGTTTTAGTTTACTACCATTTTAGAATAGTTCTTAGTAGAGTTGAAGGTTATTGGAGATTCGATTCAAAGATTCAATTCAGAGATTTTGCAATTGGGTTACTGATTTTCTTTTATTTCAATTCTTGGGGTGTTGTCATGTTATTATGGGTTTAATTAATTTATGGGTATTGTTAATTACAAGTTTAAATGCTATGTTGAAGTGAGTTTAATCATTAATTGTGGTTTAATTTATGAATTGTAGGTGCAAAGTGCTAACCTTGTGTTCTTAGCTTGCTTAAGATAGAGGTTTTAGAACTAAGATTTTTTATTAATGATCAGAAGGTATTGTGTTGAGCTGGGTTCAGCTCGAGAGAGTGAATACTAAACCCAATCCTACCCAACTAGATCGAGAAAATGGATGAATTAAGGTGTGGGTTGTGCTTCATGGCTATTCTTGTTGACGTTCGAAAGAAATCACCTGATTCGGGATATTTGTTCAAGAGAAAGCTATCTCCCTTATAGTCTAGCCTACCCATTGATTTTTAGTTGTTTACTAGTAGTTTCAATTACCCATATATCAAATTTTTCCTTTAATTGATCGCATCCCGAGAATTTCTCTCCTTATTGTTATCTCAAGTTGTTTGTAAATTCATTGTAGTTGATAATTGCAAACCAAAACCCCCATATGATATTCGTGTCACCCATTTTAATCTTTTTTATGTCTTTTTTGATAATTTCTATTCCTATATCTAATTAGATCACATTCATACTTCTTAATTGAATTTGAACACGTACCGCTCCCTATGGATTCGACCCTAACACAATTATTGGGTTATATATTGTTTAACGATCGTTTTCACTTAGAATAGGATAAAGTGTATTTGATAGACGTTACTCAAATCATGTCTCCAAATCTTTAAGGCTAATATTACAGCTGCAAGCTTGAGGTCATGAGTCAGATAGTTCTTCTTATGCACCTTAAGCTGCCTATAAGCATAAGCTATAACCTTACCTCGTTGCATCAACAAACAACCTAGGACGACTCTGGATGCATCAAAATATATCACATAACCATCTGAACCCTCTGGTAGAGTCAAAACAGAAGTTGTAATCAATCTAGTTTTCAGTTATGAGAAGCTCTTCTCACACTTGTCTCTCCACTGAAACTTAACCTTTTTCTCAATCAACTTAGTCAATGGTGAAGCTATTTATGAAAATCCTTCCACAAACCCTCTATAATAACCTACTAAACCCAAGAAACTTCTGATATCTATAGGAGAGGTAGATCTGGGACATTATTTCATTGCCTCTATTTTCTGAGAATCCACTCGAATCCCTTCGCTAGTCACTATATGACCAAGGAAAGCAACAAATTGCAACCAAAACTCACACTTGCTTAACTTAACGAATAACTGGCGATATTTGACAGTTTGCAAGAAAACCTCAAATGATTCACATGCTCTTCGTCACTCCTAGAGTAAATGAGGATATCATCAATAAAGACGATAACGAACAAGTCCAAATACTGCTTAAACACCTTGTTAATCAAATATATGAAAATTCTAGGATCATTGGTTAGTCCAAATGATAAAACTACAAATTCATAATGATCAGATCGAGTACTAAAGGCTGTTTTCGGAATATCACAATCTTTGACTCTGAGCCGAAGATAACTGGATCTGAGGCCTATCTTCGAGAAATGACTACCACGCTGAAGTTTTCCGAACAAGTAATAAATCATGGGGATAGGGTACTTAATCTTGGTTGTGACTCTGTTCAAATATTGATAGTCAATGCACATCCTGAGAGAACCAAATTTTTTTTCCCCGAATAACACTGGTGCACCCCACAGGGAAATACTGGTCTAATGAAGCCCTTATCTAGAAGGTCTTTCAACTAATCTTTAAATTCCTTAAGTCATTATGTAAGAGGAATAAAAATAGGCTGGTTATCAGGAAGGAGATCAATTACAAAGTCGATTTTCCTTTCAGGAGGAACTCTGGGAAGATTTTTTAGAAACACTTCTGGGAACTCCCTTACTACTGGAACTCACTCAAGAGTTGGAGTTTTGGAGCTTGAATCCTTAACCCTAACTAGATGATATAGATACCCCTTAGAGATCATCTTTATGTCCTTGAGGTAAGAAATGAATCGACCCATAGGAACTGAGCTACTACCATTCCATTTTAAGAATGGCTCATCTGGCAACTGAAAACGAACGATCCTAGTTCTACAATAGACTGAGGCATAGTAGGAATGTAACCAATCCATGCCTAAAATGATATCAAAGTCTACCATTTCTAACTTTACAATATCTGCTGAGAGGACTTTCCGAGAGACTGTGAGAGGGCAATTTATGTATACCAATTTGGCTATAACTCGGTCACTTACAAGAGTAGAGACTGAGAAGGGTTCTGAGAGTTTTTTTGGACTAACATCGAGGCTTATTTCTATATAAGGAGTTACAAAGGAAAGAGTAGCCCTTGGATTAACAAATAATAAATATCTAAGTGAAAGACTCATAATGTACCATTGACCACATCAGGAGAATCTTCTTGATCCTGGCGAGCATGGAGAGCATACAACCTATTCTGGCTTTGACTGCCACCTGTACTAGATAAAGTATCATGTTGAGTCGGGCGACTTGCTGGTGCTACTGAAGTTGTAGACTGAGCCCTACTATTGGTACCTCCTTGTCTGTTCTTAGAAGAAGGGCAATCCTTTAACCTGTGAACAATCTGACCACACCTAAAACATCCATCCTTTCCTGCAAGATACTCTCTCGGAAGGTTCTTACCACACTTTCGACAAGTTGGGTGGGTTCTGTAATTGAAACGTTTCCCTAAGACTTAGAGCCTATTTCCCTACCTTTCTGATCGTGTTGAAACCTGGCGGATGGAACACTAGCTAATGAAGGTTCTGGGGGATGAAGATTTATGCTGAAACTGCGAGCGATTTCCATCACAGAATCTGGTGTTACCCACACCAAAAAGGGTTGTCCTACTTGCCTAAGGAAAACCATCATTTGATAGCTTTTAGGTGGATCCACTAGCTAAATATCGTACGGGGGCACGTAGTTTATGGAATAAGGAGATTGGTACTAGAAACCCCAACCTTTCTAAACGAGGGAGGTTTCATCTCATGGGATATCTTCTACAAACTCAACCTTTCTTAACGGGGGAGCTTCCATCTGATGACATAACTCGGCCTTTCTTAACGAAAGAGCTTCAATCTGATATTAAACATCCACTCGGTGCTAAGAATTTATTTCATGGACTAATTATTAAGTCATAACCTGTTTCATTAGGATATCTCATTAGATCATGCGTGAGAATAACCTTTCACCGTCCATGTCTACATATAACTTTAGATTCAATTAGGTGAGAATTGCCTTTCAACCTAGAACCTCCATCATATAAGAAAAACTTTTACATTATGTTCATTATGTGTTCATGAGAATAGTGTTTCAATCCACACAACAACAATATTATCATAATCATGGACAGTTCGCTCTCAAAGTGTTCTTAATGCATATATACATAAATCTCATAATCATGCATAATTCTCATACTTTGACCTTCAAGGACCATAGATCATATTCAACCCACACATCTAGAATTAATACATCATACATGGATTTAATGATAATTTAGATAACCCAACTAGCACAAGCATAATATCATAACATTCTTCTATAATCATCAAACCCACATCACAAGATCATAATTCAGTAATATGGGGATTTCAACATAAAAATCATCATAAATCATCAATTAAATCATAATATAAAGTACTTTAAACATTAGAATGGTTTTTGAAAGGAACCCATGACTTGGAGACAAACCCTAGCTTTTTGTGGATTTCTATCTTCGAAATTGGGGTTCTGAAGGGACTCCACGGATGAAGGCTATCCATGGATGAAGAACTATCATACCTTATCAATGGAATACAATGAAATTTAGTAGGAAAACTAATTCATTGAACCCTAGCTCCAACTTCCTTCTTTTGTTCTTCTTTTAAGTTCTAGAGAGGGAATTTTTTAGAGAAGATGAACTTTTGGGAATTATTTGGGTGTTTGGGAAAAATGATTTAGTTTTGGTGAATTTGACTTAAAAATGACTTATATAGTTACCCTAAACTAACCTAAAATGACTTCACTTTGATAGAACTTAAAACGGAGTTCCCAAAATAACCCTCACTTAAAGTGATCTGCCAGGGACCATAGGGCTCCACGAGCCGTGGTTCCATCCGTGGTCTTGAGCCAGTAGCTAGGAATCTTGTGGCTTTAGCTCACAAGCCCAAGACATCTTCATGAAGGGCTCCACGAGCTGTAGAGCAAGCCACGAGCCGTGGCCCTCTTGTTTGCCTTGAGGAAAGTGGCCACCAAGGCATGACCAAGGGCACTCCCACAAGACGTCTAAGTCTCCACAAGCCGTGAAGTGGCTCGTGTGGAGGAACCGATTTGATGCAGCCTTAAGGAGGCTACTGCCTCCATCTTCACGAGTGGAACCACGACTCGTAGTTACCACCTCTGGTTGTGAAGGCCCTTGTGGTTTTGGGGCAATGGCTGGCAAAGCTTAGGTAGCCTTGGCCCTTGGCCTTTTGCCTTGGTACTTGCCCCTCTTACTTGACTATAACCTTAACGTTTAGCTTTAGTTTTAGCCTACTAATTTCCAGAGTGCTACAATATCTCCCCCTTGGGAATATTTGTCCTTGAATGATGATTTAGACACCTTACGAAAATAAAATCTCAATACTAGCAGCCCATCATGCATGAAACATCAAAAGAATGCACAATCTAAAGGACGAAACATCAACTCCAACTCAAACATAATCAATTCATCACAAAGAAGTAGGAACTACATCTAACAACCCATTATGCATCAAAAGTCAACATTTCTTATATCGATAGGAGGAACTACCTTCTCCAACTAAAAGCATGTTCAACACAATATCATGAAGCCAATATGCAATTACTCTCAAAATCTTACCAAAGCATATTCATCAACTTATCTCCTGAAGTCAAAATACACAACTCATACTAAATGCTCAATAAATCATGAAAACTCATTTTCTTACTAAACATGAATTTCTCAA
This sequence comes from Solanum verrucosum, assembly GCF_900185275.1. NCBI lineage: Eukaryota > Viridiplantae > Streptophyta > Magnoliopsida > Solanales > Solanaceae > Solanum > Solanum verrucosum. The sequence goes on from NW_026020239.1 coordinate 598,006, forward strand.
GAACATGCATAACATAAGGAAATCATGGAAAAACACATATATACACATGACTCCCAAAACACTAAAACTCAAGATGAATTACTTACCTCAAGCTTGAACAGGAGTAGAAGGAAAGAGATGAGAATATCAGGGCTTCATATCTGCCTCAGCCTCCCAAGTAGCACCCTCAAGTAAATGATTTGTCTATATAACCTTCACGGAGGTGGTTTCCTTGTTTCTCAATCTCTTGATTTGCCCGTCTAGGATCTCTACTGGAACCTCTTCATATGAAAGAATTTCGTCAACTCCCAATCCTTCTAAGTGAATAATGGACATCGGATTTCCAATACACTTATTAAGAATAGATCATGAAATACCAGATGAATCGAGGCAAACTTGTTTGGCAAATCCAACTCATAGGCAACCTTCTCAATACGTTTCAAATTTTATATGGGCCTACATACCGGGGACTAACTTTCCCTTTCCTTCCAATTCTCACCACACCCTTCATGGGTGAGATTTTAAAATAGACCCAATCATTAACTTCAAATTCTAGATTTTTCTACTTTGAGCCAACCTCAATCTCTCTCTAATGAGCCAAAGTTTCTCAATAGCTTCATAAACCGATTTGGGACCAATAAGAGCAATTTTACCTACCTCAAACCAACCAATCAAAGACCTATATCTCCTACCATACAAGGCTTCAAAGGGAGACATACCGATACTTGAGTGATAACTATTATTATAGGCAAACTCTATTAATGGCAGGAGGTTATCCTGGTTACCCTTGAAATCTATAATACATGCCCTCAACATATATTCTAAAGTTTGGATGCTACACCTCTCTTGCCTATCTGTTTGTGGATGAAAAGTTGTGCTAAGCTTAACCTTAGTAACGAGCCTCTTTTGGAATGACTTCCAAAAGTGTGAAGTAAATTGAGTACCCAGATCCAAAATAATGGATAAAGGAACCCTATACAACTTCACTATTTTACTTATGTAGAAATTAGCATTGTCATCCTCTGAATAAGAAACTTTGACAGGAATAAAGTGGGCTGATTTTTTCATTCAATCTATATTGACCCAAATAGAATCATGTTGCCTTCGAGTGCGAGGCAAATCCACAATAAAGTCCATATTTACATCTTCCCACTTCCATGTGGGAATACTTATATGTAGGGACAAGCCTCCCGGCCTTTGATGCTCAACTTTAACCTGTTGACAATTAGGACATTTGGCTACAAATCCCGCAATATATTTCTTCATACTATTCCACCAATAGACTTCCCGTAAATCACGGTACATCTTGGTGGCTCCTGGATGAATAGAATATCGAGAACTATGAGCTTCTTCTAGTATTCGTTCCCTCAACCCATAAACATCCGGAACAGATAACCGACCTTGGTACCTAAGCACCCTAACTACCCCTTGGGAGAAAGCCTCAACAGATTTCTTGAGTACCGACTCTTTCAACTCAACTAATAAAGGATCAAGATCTTGTTTAGATTTCACATACATCACAAAGGACGATACGAACCCATTATGGACAATGACACCACCCTTTGTGGAATCCACTAGTTGGACACCTAGTCAGACCAATCTATGTACCTCACAAATCAATTATTTCTTTTTATCCTCTATATGAACCACACTACCCATGTACAATCTACTAAGTGCAACCGCTACAACCTTAGCTTTGCCAGGGTGATAAAGGAAACTCATGTCATAATTCTTCAAAAGTTCTAACCACCTTCTTTGTCAGAGATTGAGGTCCTTTTGACTAAACACATATTGAAGACTCTTGTGATCGGTGAAAACATTCCCATGGACCCCATACAAGTACTGTCTCCATATTTTCTACCCAAATACCACTGCCACTAATTCAAGATAATGGGTAGGATAATTCTTCTTATGGACTTTAAATTGCGTTGAAGAATAGGCAATCACTTTACTGTTTTGCATGAGCACACATCCCAACCCCACTCTAGATGCATCACAATATACCAAAAAACAATTTGTACCCTCTGGTAAGGTCAACACCGGAGCGGAAGTTAGTCTATATTTCAACTCTTGGAAACCTTTCTCACAAGCTTCTGACCACAAAAACTTAGCTTTCTTTTGAGTGAAGCCATCAACGGAGAAACAATGGAGGAAAACCCCTCAACAAACCTCCTATAATAAATGGCCAAACCCAAAAATCTTTTAATGTCAGAAGGAGTTAGAAGTCTAGGCCAACTCTTGACCGCATCCGTATTCCTAGGATCTACCTTAATACCCTCGCTTGACACAATATGACCGAGGAAGGCTGCGGACCTTAACCAAATTTCATACTTGCTAAAGTTTGCAAAAAGTTGTTGGTCCTTAAGAACCTGCAACACAATTATCAAATGGTCCTTATATTCATTCTCACTCCTTGAATATATCAAAATATCATCGATAAACACAATCACAAACATGTCTAGGTATTGCCTAAAGTCTCTATTCACCAAGTCCATAAACGTCGTTGGAGCATCAGTCAACCCAAACGACATTACCACAAACTCATAGTAACCATATCGGATTCTAAAGGATGTCTTTGAAATATCAACTCTTAGAGAAATAGCTAGCCCATTGAAGTTGGTCAAACAAATCATCAATTCTCAAAAAATGATATTTATTCCTTATGGTCACTTTCTTCAATTGACGATAATCGATGCAAATTCTAAATGACCCATATTTATTTCTAACAAAAAATACTAGAGCACCCTGTGAAGACATAATCGTTCGGATGAAGCTCTTATCTAATAAATACATTAGTTGATCTTTCAAATCTTTCAACTCGGCTGGAGCCATTCTATAAGAAGGAATGAAGATAGGTTGCGTATCCAGTAAAAGGTTAATACCAGAATCTATTTCCCTCTCGGGAGGAATACCGGGTAAATCATCGGGGAAAACATCCAGAAACTCATTTACTACAGAAAACTAACTCTAGAGAAGAGGTTTCGGATTCAATATCCTTCACCCTTACAAGATGGTAAATACACTTTTTAGAGATCATCATCCTAGCTTTAAGGCAAGAGACAAATTGACCTCTAGGAATAGAATTTTCCCCCTTCCACTCTTAGATATGCTTATTTTTAAATTGGAATTTAACCACCCGAGTCCTACAATCGATAGAAGCATAACTGCATGCAACCAATCCATACCAAAAATGATATCGAACTCTAACATGTATAACTCTACCAAATCCACAAAGTAACTATATGGGATAAGGAAATTGGACATCCCCTATAGATTCTTTTAGCCACCACCGAGTGACCAACCCGGGTAGAGACCGAATAATGTTCTAATAACACTTTGGGGAGCATATCAAACATCACAGCCAGATAAGGTGTGACAAAGGACAAAGTAGCACCAGGATCTGATAAGGCAGAAACAACAGAAAGAAAGATTAACATACCGATCACCACATCCGGGGAGCTATCTTAGTCACCTCGGGATCAAAAATCATAAAAGTTGTTTTTCTTTTGGGCAATGGAGTTTGAACCGCTTGGAGGAGCTTGCTTGCATTCTCTCCCCTTGGCCGTAAGTGTTGGGCAATTATTTAATTGATGGACATCTTTACCACAACTAAAACAAACATCGGTGCTAACTAGGAACTTATCATCGTGATTCTTCCCACATTTTGCACAATTAGGCCTACTCACATAAGAACCACCACTATTACCTCCTTCAGGTTTAGTGTTAAACACCGTATCTTTGTTGACCCTTGGGGAAGCATTTGAGAAACCTTGGTTGGTGAACCTTTGTTTAAACTTTTGTCAACCTTGTCCCACAGACGTAGAATTGGAGAAATTCCCATCACCAGTTCTAGCTCTTTTTACTTCTCTATTCTTTTTCTTGAATTTGACGCCTCAATTATTTGAGCATAGACCATAAGCCTTGATATATCCATGTCATGATGGAGCATTGATGTACGACATTCTTATTCAACCAAGTCGGACACACCCATCAAAAACCTACTCATCTCATCCCTCGAATCTTCCACCATAGATGAAGCATACTTGGATAGATGGGTGAATTTCAAGGCATACTCCTTAACGCTTATACTATCATGCCTAAGGTTAATGAATTCTTCCACCTTATCTTCCCTCAACTCTTGAGCAAAGAATCTATCAAGAAATGCTGATTTAAACACTTACTATTATATGGGACTCGCTCCTACCGGCCTATTGTTCTTCCATTGTTTATACCATACTTGTTCAAAAAATTTCAATTGCTAAAGGGCCAACTCCTCTTTCTCTACCTAAGTCACCCCCATGATATCATGTATTTTATAAACCTCCTCCACAATTTTTTTAAGGTCCTCTTCCCCTTTGGAGCCATGAAATTCGGGAGAGTTCATTCTACCAAAATCCCTAACCCTTAAAGCAGCCGAAATTCATAATAGGATTCACATGAGTCACAACATCTTTGTTGGACTGAGCCGTCACACCTTGAGGTTGAGTAGTCATAGCTTGGGGAAAAATTTGAAATGCCGACCTAATCTCCACATCTGACATAGCCAAAGGATTAATCAGAGCTTGATTAGCTTGAGGAGCTTGATTAACTTGAGGAGCTTCCTCATTCACATTGTCAGCCTACATTAATCTTGTGTTAGACCTTCGTGTATTCATATCGTGAAGACATAAGAGAAGGATTGTAATAGCAACTTTTGAAATCTCAACCAAGTCTCATGAATGTTTCCTCTTCTACTCGCTTGAAGTTTTGGATGTTATCACACAATTTCACCATCTTTGTGGGTGGGAAGAACCACACATAGAATTTCACGGTAAGCTCCTCCGATGATACAATGGAGTCCCTCGGTAGCCCTACTAACCACTTGGTTTCTTCCCTCATTAAAGAAAAAGGGAACAATCGAAACCAAATTGATTCTTGTGAAATATCCTTGAGTGAGAACGGAGTACATATCTCTACAAAGTTCTGATTATGTTCATGGGGAATCACATGATCCAACCCCCCAAATATGCCTTTAGCTTTCAATAGTTGTACCATTATGTTTGTCACATGGAATGCAGCATGATCCTCAATCGAAGGTAGGGTAATAGCGCGCATATGCCACCCAATAGAGCTTCATTGCCATGAAAGAAATCACCACCATCATCTTGGTGATCAAGTTGGTTCACGGTGCTTTCAATTGTACTCATCCTGTCACCTGATCACAAACGGCTCACACAAAACAAAAAAAATAAGTCGATTCAACTACAACACAAAGAAATCACAATTCAAAAACTTCAGTAAGAGAATTTTAAACACCACTCCTCGACAGTGGTGCCATAGTGATTAATGCTTAACTACACCTCATCTGGTACTAGGTGTAGACGATTGTAATCTAGTATAAAACTCAACAAGTGTGTTAGGGTCGAACCCACAGGGAGCGGTACAAGTTTGAATTAAATTATGAAGTTGTAAATGTGATTTAATCGATTCTAGGAATGGAAATTATCGGATGTCATTTGGGTTAAGCAATGCCCCAGCTACCTTCCAGCGGTGTATGATGTCGATATTTTCTGATATGGTGGAGGACACTATTGAAGTGTTCATGGATGATTTTTCAGTTGTTGGTGACTCTTTTGATCGGTGTCTACATCATTTGGCCGAGGTGCTTAAACGGTGTGAAAACTGCAACTTGGTGCTTAATTGGGAGAAGTGTCATTTCATGGTTAAAGAAGGTATAGTGTTGGGACATCGAATTTCAGAGAAAGGTATTGAGGTTGATAGAGCTAAAGTTGAGGTAACAGAAAAACTTCCGCCACCCATTTCAATAAAAGGTGTTAGAAGTTTTCTTGGGCATGCAGATTTTTATAGGAGATTCATCAAAGATTTCTCAAAAATTGCGCATCATTTGTGCAAACTGCTCGAGAAGGAGAGTAAGTTCTATTTTGATGATGCTTGTCTTAGAGCATTTGGAGAGCTGAAGGAGAAGTTGGTTACAGCACCTATCATTATTTCATCGGATTGGGGACAACCGTTTGAGGTAATGTGCGATGCGAGTGGAGTGGCGCTTGGTGTAGTATTGGGTCAAAGGCGAGAAAAAATTCTTCACCCTATTTACTATGCTAGCAAAGCTCTAAATGTGGCCCAGAAGAATTATACTGTGAGCGAACAAAACTCCTTGCGGTGGTTTTTGCATTCGATAAATTTCGTTCCTACTTGCTTGGTACTAAGGTCATAGTGCATACTGACCACTCTGCATTGAGGTATTTGATGGCGAAAAAAGATGCAAAACCAAGATTGATTAGATGGGTACTGTTGCTGCAAGAGTTTGATTTTGTGGTAAAAGATAGAAAGGGAACCAAAAATCAAGTTGTTGATCACTTGTCCAGATTAGAGGAAGAGGCTATGCTAAAGCTTGGAGATAGGGCCGAAATTAATGATGCTTTCCCAGATGAACAGGTATTGGCTGCTTCTCATGATCTGATTCCTTGGTTCGCGGACTTTGCTAATTATTTGGCAAGCGATATTGTGCCTCCCGATTTGTCTTTTCACCAAAAGAAAAGGTTTATGCATGATGTGAAGAAATTCTTTTGGGATGAACCTTATTGGTATCGTAGTTGTGCTGATGGGATTATTCGTCGCTGCGTGCCCGAGGTTGAGATGTTGAGTGTACTTGAAGCATGCCATTCATCGCGTGTTAGTGGGCATCATAGTGGTATTCGGACTGCACATAATTCGTTATCAAGATACTATTGGCCTACCATTCACCAAGATGCTCATGATTTCGCCAAGTCTTGTGATCATTGCCAGAGAGAAGGAGGGATTTCAAAGAGGCAAGAGCTCCCTATGAATCCTATATTGGTGATAGAGTTGTTTGATGTATGGGGCATTGATTTCATGGATCCATTCGTGAGTTCATATGGGATGAAGTATATTCTTGTTGCGGTTGACTATGTATCGAAGTGGGTGGAAGCAGTTGCGCTCTCCAACAATGAAAGGTAAAAGTGTCACCGGTTTCTTGAAAAAGAACATCTTCTCCAGATTTGGTACACCGAGGGCTATTATTAGCAATGGAGGTTCTCACTTTTGCAATAAGTTGTTCAAGGTACTACTTGAGAAATATGGTGTCTGCCACAATGTAGCCACCCCTTACCATCCACAGACTAGTGGTCAAGTTGAAGTATCCAACAGAGATATCAAACATATATTGGCAAAGACTGTGAATGCCAATAGAACGGATTAGTCAAAGAAGCTTGATGATGCTCTATGGGCATACCGCACTGCATACAAGACCCCCATAGGTATGTCTCCCTACCAACTTGTACATGGGAAGTCTTGTCATTTACCAGTAGAACTAGAGCATAAGGCGATGTGGGCAATGAAGAAATTAAATTTGGATTGGGGCTCCGCATCTAATCAAAGAATGGATGACTTGAATGCACTTGATGAGTTTCGCCTAAAAGCTTATGAAAGTTCAGCCTTGTACAAAGAAAAGATGAAGACGTATCATGATCGAAGAATTCAAAAGCAAGAATTTGTGGTTGGTGATCTTGTGCTTCTATTCAACTTTAGGTTGCGCTTGTTTCCAGGCAAACTCAAGTCCAAATGGACCAGACCATTTTTGCTCAAAAAATTGTTCCCCCAAGGGGCGGTTGAGCTGAAAATAAAGGATGGAACAAGGTTCATGGTAAACGGGCAAAGGATCAAGATCTATTTGGGAAATGCTGAAACCGTGCAAGAAGTGATTGAGGCCTACAATCTTGATGAAGCCTGAGTAATCAAGAGGCCTGCATCATGCCGCGACGTTAAATCAAACGCTACTTGATTGAGGCCTACAATCTTGATGAAGTTTGAGTAATCAAGAGGCCTGCGTCATGCCGCGATGTTAAATCAAGCGCTGCTTGGGAGGCAACCCAAGATGTACAATCTAGCCAACTATAGGATATAGTTTTCTTTTTTCTCTAGTAGTTTGCGCTGTTCGATTTATTCCATGTATCAAATTTTAGTTTTGTACTAGTGTTGGCTAGAATTAGAATAGGGTCCGTGTCTAAAAAGTGTCCAGAAAATGTAAAAAGAATAGCCTATTGGTTGCTACATGTGCAGGTACACCAAGAAAATTCTGCAGAAAATGGTCTGGTGCAGAAGTCTACGGACACAATCGACGATCCGTCGATTCATCAACGGACAATAAATGGTGCCCGTAGATCCCAGGTAAGTTTATAAATTTTCAAGTGTATGAGTGATCTACGGTCCTGATCTACGGATCGTAGATCGACTCATGGACCGTAGAGGGGGTCTCGTGAGTCCATACCTCGGGCTGTCTGACCCGACCCGGATTCCCCTATTTAAAAACACCCATTTGTTTTAAACTATTCCCCTTCCCTCCATTACTCCCAAAACCGTTTCTACCATTCCCTAACCTCCCTAAATCACTCCATAACTTTTCCATAATATCATTCCTTCCATAATTCCCCAACTTCCCTTCCATTTCAAATACAACCCATTCCATAATCTAACAAAAATTGTCTGGTGTTTGGTCAGTAACGAAGAGGTGACTCCTTGGTCTTGCTAAGCTTAGTATCATCACGTAATCACCCCACTTCTTGTTGCTTGTAAGGTAATAGACTTTCCCTTCACTTTGAATTTCGATTCATAGATTGAATATAGAAAGTCGGGAGTTGGGTCTTGACCTCGGGTAATTGTTAGATGAAATTGCATGATAAACTTGAAAATTACAATGCCCTTGGAACGATAGATAGTGATTGTGTAGCATTATTGTATGTGATCGTAAAAACTATATGCTAGTTTAAACTTAGGCTTCCACAACTAGTCTAAATTGTTTGGTATAATAATCGGTCGGAATCTTAAGAATGAAGAACTAGCATAATTTAATCTGTAAATGCATGATGAGATTGTGTTAATGTGGAAAATTAAGGCAAAAAATGTATGATACCTGGCACAGATGACATACATGATACTCCGTCTATGGAACGTAGATCCATCTACGGACCGTAGATGGGGTTCGTAAATGGATGCACATGAAAAATGTCACCAAGTGTGAAACCACGGAGGTGGACTACAGTCCGTAGATCCATCTATCTGAAAATATTTGGGATTTTGCTGCTGTTCGTTTATAGTCTTTCTACTTTGTCTTAGTATAGTTTTGGTTAGTCTTGGGTACTAATATCGCTCCCGCAGGTACAATGGCACCCAAGAAGATGGTCACCTAGTCAAAGAAGGGCAAGTCAAAATTTGTTGCCCCTAGTTTCTGGTTAATTGATTAAGGACACAGACAATGACTCTGATCCAGCATATGTGCCTCTCAACCCTAGGGCTTCTCGCGCTGCACCTCGGGGCACCAGAGGCACCCCCCGGAAGGTGCTTCCCGACTTAGTCACTGTCTCCCAGTCTGATGAGGACCACACACTGATCGGGTCACCAATAGGGGCTGCTTCAAGTTCAGAGGGGACTATGTCCGGGTCCGAGTTTGCCCATGCGTCAGGCTCCGAGTCTGCCCATTCTTCACGATCCGAGTCTGCCCATGCTACAGAATCCAATGCCAAATCATCCACAGGGTCTGGAGAGAATGACCAAGCAACCTCGTCTGATAAGGCAACTAGCTCAGAGTCCATACTTGCACCACGAAATGATGAGCCAACTCCTGTAGCCGGCGAGCTAAATAGGTGGTGTGTAGAAGGTCAATGGCAAATTTATAGTGATGCTAAGATGGTCAACGACAAACAAAAGATTGCCCGACTAATTACAGAGGAGCGCAGAGTCCTCACGGGGAGCCTGCATACTGTTACAGACATTCACCGGCTGTTCAACCTTCACAAGTGTGACTGGATGGCTCGAGACCCACGGACGTATAACGAGGAGATTGTGCGGGAGTTCTATGCTTCCTATGCTTCCACTCTCCGCGGTTCCATTTCCAAGCGGTCAAAGCCACTAGCGCAGGATCCACTCACTTCCACTTTGGTTCGAGGGTGCCCGGTGGACATATCACCTGCCACGATCAGACGCTTTCTCTATGGTCCTACTACGGGTCACTCTTTGTCTCTCAACACAACTGAGTTTGACTATAGATGGGACATCGTGCGGAATGGTACTTTCCAGAGAAATGCTGAGCAGCGAGAGGTTGTTCTACTATGGTTGGCTAGGTACATTGCTGCAGATGGCGAGCGTGCAGAATGGGTCGCCGCTCCACGATTAGGCATCCGGGAGGCCACACTAAATTTTGTGGCCAAGTTCTTCTGGCTGCTGGTGCGTAACAGAGTGTCGCCTACAAAAGCTGATAATCAAGTAATTTGGGACAGAGCGGTCATGGTTGCAGCATTGGTAGCAAGAGTGGAGATCGACTTTGCCCGCATGCTGCTGGCAGAAATTCACGAGAGGGCTTTCAGAACCTCCACTACTTACCCCTTCCCATGTCTAATTTTTCATTTGTGCAGGGACTCTGGAGTGCCGATCTGGCATTGTGACAAGTTAGTCCACCCTACAGGGGCATTAGACATTGGCCTTATTCGAGATGAGGTAAATGTGGCAGCACCTCGCAGAGAGCCCCAGATTGAGGTACCTCCATTGGGTACCGATCTTGCAGACACAGTGGGGCAGGCACAGGGTAGTGACTCCATGATCCCAGACCACACTGACACTGTCCTGGGCTCCTCATCTCAGGCAGCTAGTATGGCTCCTAGCTCTTCCCGGTCCACACCACAGTTAGGAGTTATTGTTGTCCCGATGGCCAGAGTACAGAAGTTAGAGGCGCAGATGGCCATACTGCTGCATCACATCCAGTCTTGGATGCAAAAGTCGATAGCCGAGTCTGAGTCTAGGAAGGAGCGCAGGATGGAGGGGATGATAGACCGGAAGGTCCAGGCTGTTAATAAGCGTGTTGATGCCCTTGTGTTGTGAGTCCTCGAGCGATCAGCTCCAGCCATAGACCTATTTTCTTTTGCACGCTGACATAGCCAGCCTCCGGACTGACGTTGATGCCATTCTTGTTGCACCTTCAGTTGAGACTCAGGCTGCTCCTACTACACTGGCTGATGATACAGTGCTAGATGCTCTATTCAGTGGGACCGTCGAGGAGAGGCCTGCACCGACACATGCCAAAGGCAAGCGGCACCGTTCTCATCGCACAGAGGAAGAGAAAGCTCACAAGAGACAGCGTCGGCAGGAGAAGGAGGCTAGGAGGGCTTCTATTGTAGACAAAGAGTTGCGCCAGCAGAGGGTGCGTGAGAGAGTTGCAAGGGCATCGAGCTCTTCCCCAGTTACAGAGGTTCAGCCTATTTTGAGGGACGTGGTGAGCACCACTGATGGTGCGGAGAAATTGTTAGAGAGCACTACTAAGGGTGCTATGATTGCTGATGTGGGCACTACTGAGGGTGCCCCCACTGTTGTTCCAGCGAGTTCCGGGAAACCGGACCCCCCTGCTTGTTGATGATTCGCCGGCGCTTTGCGCCACAGGTTTGCTTCACCCAATCCATTTTCTTTTAATGTTCATGTATGAATTGGGGATAACTGCATCTATTTTTGTTGGGGGTGGGGTAAATGGATTGTGAGTGATAGGGTGAAATCTGAATAACCCAACTCATGAATCCTCTCTTGGGGTTTTCTTGCCTGTGTTCTTTTTCCCCAAGGGACTGTTTAATTTTTGTTGAACCGGCATGTCCTAGGATTGTATGTGTAGAAGCATGATGAAGAAAGAAGCATGATGGCTTATGATAACCCCCAGATTATGGAACGTATGTTAGAATTGGTAGGCTACGAGTAGTTGAATGTGCTGGCTCTGAGTATGACATAATCATAAACCAACTTGATAGCATGACTTAAGCTGAAACTTGAATTGGGTAATCTAATAACCTGATGATGGAACTATGTGCCAAGAGTTTGTGAGAATTGTTGAGTGTTCAATAAGTTTTTGTGCAAAGCTAGAACTTTCCTGGTTACTCCATCTAAGACAATTCAATCTAGAGGTTAGGAAGTGATCATAGGCCATTGTTTTGAAAAATCCACAAATCGCCTAAAAGAAGGATCCAACCAAATGAATAATGCTCCCTTTGATCCAAATAATTTGAGTCTAAAATTAAACCATTTCTTTCTAAACCCTGAACTCACTTTCCCATAATCTACTATGTTGGCCCCGGTCCCTTCTTGGACATGTGTACTTCGACTTAGGCCAAAAGCCTATGTTGAGGGTGGCTAATGTAAAAAGTAACTTCAATCTTGACCCTGACCTGACATCGGGTATTGTGTACCTCAACTAATGGAAAACCCATAAGTTGAGGGTGGCTATGAATGAGGGATGTGAAAAAAAAAAGTTAAAAGAGAGAAAAGAAAGGATGTGACTTGTTGAAAGCTAAAAGGAAAAAAAGAAAATAAAAGTAAAAAAAGCTACAAAGTCTGAAGTCACATTCGGGATTGAAGAAAATTAAGGGAAAGCAAGTAAAATGATAGGATGACAAAAATAGGGCAAAAAGAGGTTGAAAGCCGAGTGTAATGTCAAGGAGGGCAGAAAGTCACTAAGCAGTACCCAAATGTACCACACCTGACCCTGAGCCTACGTTACAAGCCAAGAAAGTCCTATAGTGATCCTAGAATCTATTTTGGAGAGTCTAAGTAGTGAAAATAAGGGCAAGCTTATGGCATTGAGCACTAACTGTATTTGAAATTACTTCTGAGCGTGAGTGTTGAATAAATCCTTGTATCATGAATGTCATTCATTTTTGGGAAAAGGTGATTTCGTTTGAAGTAAGGGCATTAGTTACATTGACGAAAAGTTGGTACTTTGGTGATAGTGAGAAGGTGTATGTTGTGTGTCAGTTGGTCAATCTGTGTCATGGTGTGATCCACATGAATTCGCTTGTCAAGTCTAAGAGAACGAATGTGCACCCGAACAATGAGGATGGTAGAGAGCCATGTGATTGCTTGGGGTTGAAAATGCTTGCTTCTATACAAGTGTCGTTTGGAGTTATAGTGCGTCGCTTGAGGACAAACAACGAATTTAAGTTGAGGGTGTTGATATACCATGAGTTTACGGTATTTCTAATACATTTCACTTACAAGTTGTATGTGTCTAGGGCCTTTTTATATTGGTTTTTATGTGTTTTTATCATGTTTTGCAGGAAAGATGTTCAGGCGCGTTAATATAGACACAGCTGAAAGAAATGCAGAAACAGGGCATTCACCGAGGTGATCTACGGACCGTAGGTCCATCCACGGTCCGTAAGTGATGACCGTAGATCAGCAGGCATGGTATTGAGGACAAATCAGGGAAATCTGACCAAGTGTGGAACCACGGGGTCCATTGACGGTTCGTAGATTGATCTACGGACCGTACTGTAGATCCGTAGAATGATAATGCGAGGGTTCCAGTACCTAATTTTTGAAGATTCTAAGTATGGAGCTACGGAGGGGATTGACGGACCGTTGATCGATCTACGGTCCGTACTGCTAGTCCGTCGTTTGCTTCAGAGAAGCTAATTTTTGGAAGCGAAAGTATTTTCTAAGTCCTGGCTTACGGAAGGGACTTACAGACCGTAGATCCATCGACGGTCCGTAAGTCAGTCTCGTGGATTGAAGACGCGTACCTGAACAAACTTTCCTTAATTTGTTTCCCTTTTTATTTAGAATTTGTTTTCTATAAATAGGGCATGTAAACCTCGTTTTTGGAGGTTATACATTATTATTCTATTTTTACTTTGTGTCTTTGGAAATTAAGTTGCAACCCTAGCAATTATTGATTTCCTACATTCGTGTTGAAAATTTTGGCTTCGCAATTCAAGTTGAAATTCTGGGTTTATTATTCTCATTACGTAAGTTCATGATTTATTCATCTAATATTATGAATTGTGTTCTTGCTAATATGGGTAACTAAATCCACAACTAGGGTTGTCGGAACCATGAGCGATTCACAAAGTATGAATAGTAAATAAGTAATTCTTGAATAGTGTTTTGCATGCATTGATAATTCTTTCGTTTAAAAGTCTTTTTAACGAGTGCACGCGTTATAACTCGCCTTGTTTCTACTTGCCGGATCAAGGAGGTAATCAACAAGAAAAGAATTATCAACATAGATTTAGTGTGATACTATCTAATAGGCTAGTATCGATTGGTGCGAAGTAGTAACTAAGCCAAACATCGATTATGATGTCTAATATGAGGTAAAGGTAAGGGTTAGTAAATTATACACACGCAGCAGGATCAAGGTGTAGGGTGAAATTCTCTAGATGCCTGATCAAGGATTTAGAGATACCTAACTTATCAGTTTGCATGTAACACACTAGGAAAGGATTGCGATTACTAGGATTACTGCGTTATGAGCTTGTGGGGAACACGTCTACCCTAGTTAATTTTCTCATCTTGATAACAACCGAAATTGACTTTTGTTTATTGATTACTGACTGAATTCTTATAATTTGTTTCACAAATCCCCCCTTTTTATTTCTTGTTTCTGGAAGTATTTTGGCTAATTGAATATAATTTTTGGTTAAAGTAAAGTCTAAACCATTTTCCTCGTGGGATCGATCCCAACCTACAAGTTGGGTTCTTTACTTGATAACGATCGCTTATACTTCTTTAGGGAGGTGTAATTTGAGTGTATCAATGATCCACCAGAAATATCCTAATCTCAAAATCTTCTTCGCCAGAGTAAAACCATTCATGTGACGACCACATGTTCTTGTGTGTATCTCTTCAACCAACCTACTAGCTTCTCCAACATCGACACATCTTAGAAAACCCTAATCGGAAGTCCTCCTATAAAGGACTTCTCCGCTTAGAAATAATTGATTTGCTAACTTCTGAATTGTGCGTTTTTGCACACTTTATGTATCATTTGGGTATTAAGGCTTGCTAGCTGGATCTTCCTCAACATGGAAACAATATGTTGGTTGCTCATATATATGGATGTAAATAGGGTCAATCTGATTATGATCCGAGTGTTGAATCCTAGAGGATAAGTGTCTAGGGCATCTACAAATTCATTTTGGATCCTTGGTATGTGCTTTAATTTTGTCTTGATGAACCTTTTGCACAACCTTTGCATGCACTACAAATATGGTATTAGCTTTCCATTCTTGGTTGCCCACCCACCTCGAACCTATTGAATCAAAAAGTCTGAATCTCCAATTATCAACATATATTTGACATCCAAGTCAATTTCCCATCGGAGTCCCAAAATGCAAGATTCATATTCAGCCATATTATTTGAGCAAATAAATTTGAGTTTCACCGATACCAAATAATGTTGACCAGCTGGTGAGATCAGAATAGCTATGATGCCAGACCTGCTTAAATTCTTAACTTCATCAAAGAACATACTCCAAACAATTTATTCTTCAGGATGTCTTCCCCCACAAAAAATACTTTTTCATTCTACAGAGGTCTATACTCGCCATCTACATGTTTCTCCGCCAAATGATCTGCCAATGCATGTGCCTTCCTACTTTTTGTAAAACATACACTATTTAAAACTTGCTCAATAGTATCTGCCATTTAGCCAATTTACATGTAGGCATGGGATTTTGGAAACTATATTTCAGAGGATCCATTCTTCATATCAGATAAGTAGTGTGTGAAGAGAGGTAATGTCGCAGCTTATGGGCAACCCAAGTTAAAGAATAACAGGTACGTTCTAATAAATAATATCGGGCTTCATATGATGTGAACTTTTTGCTCATGTAGTATATTTCCTCCTCCTTCTTTAATGTTTCATCATGTTATCCAAAGATGCAGCTAAAAGCATTGTCCAATACTGATATCTATAACAACAATGGTCTACCAAATTTAGGAGGAACCAACAAAAGAGGATTTGACAAATAGTTTTCGATCTTGCCAAATGCTTTTTGACATTCTTCTATCCATTTTACAGTAGCATCCTTCTTTAGCAGCTTGAAAATTGGCTCACAGATGACAGTAGACTGTGATATGCAATGACTGATGTAGTTAAGTCATCCCAAGAAACTAGTTACCTCTTTCATACTCTTCGCCAAAGGAGATCACAAATGGATTTGATTTTTGATGGATCCAATTTTATACCTAGGAGGCTGACAATGAATCCCAGTAGCTTTCAAACAGGAACACCAAAGACACATTTTGCAGGGTTCAACTTCAAATTATAGTTGTGTAGTCTAGCAAAGAACTTTAAAAGATCATCTAGATGATTTGAAACCTTATTTGACTTGATGTTAACATCATCCACATTAAGTTATATTTCCTTGTGGATCATGTAATGAAACAAGGTGGTCATTACTCTCATCTATGTAGCCCAAACATTCTTTAACCCAAACGGAATCAGCTTGTAGTTGTAGACACCCTAAGGTATTATGAAAGTAGTTTACTCAGCATCGTCCTTGTGCATCTCAATTTTATGATAACCAGCAAAGAAATCCACGAATGATTGTGTTTCATGCTTGCTAGAGTTGTTAATCAAGATGTGTATATTAGGAAATGGAAATTTTTCCTTGCGACTAGCTTGTTTAGATCTCGATAATCCACATAGAGTCTAACTTTCGTGTCTTTCTTAGGCAATGGAACGACATTTGCAAGCCAAGTTGGGTACTCGGTCACTTCAACGATTCCGACCTTTGATTGTTTTGATATTTCCTCATTTATTTTCAAGCTCAACTCAGGCTTGTATTTTCTGAGTTTTTGCTTCACATGAGGACAAGTTGGGTCGGTGGGAAATCGATGAGGTACTATCAAAGTTCTTAGTCATGTCATGTCTTCAGAAAACCAAGCAAAAATATCCTTGTTCTATATGAGACACTTCATATGCTCTATCTTGTCATCTTCCGTCATATGGATACTTATTCGGGTTTCTTGTGATACCTCAGAATTTCCCAAATTCACCACTTCTATTTCTTCTATGTTTGGATTGGGATTTTCCTCGAATTCCTCAACTCTTCTTATTAAATCTTTAGGGACTTCACTTTCTTCGACCTCTTCTAAATCATGTATGTTAAGCTAGGCGTTGTCATTACGTTCCATAATCTCAGATTCAACATTTTTATAACAAATTTTGTTGGACTAAAACAACGCACGCATAAATAAAGGATATTAAAAAATTGGAAATATAATTGTATTGCTCAAAGATAAACCTTAAAAGTTTCATAATGGTAGTACTTCAAAAATTGGAATTAAAAAAAATGGAATTACAAACTGTTTTTTTATAACGTTAGAAAATAGAGAAAAAGATCATCTTCCAAAGCTAACCAGATATTCGCCGAGGTCTGGATGGAGTTGAAGTCAACTTGCTGACGGTGAGATTTGCTTCTTTCCTTATTCTAGGGCCCCCTTTCTCCTCCTCTTTGATCACAACATTGAAGCTCTTCTCTTCCTCCTTGGTCAAATACAAACCATTCATGCCCTCTAGAAGCTTATCAGTGAAACTATCCATGAACCCAACAGATCGAAAAGACTGGTACAATGGTTGTATGGGTTTCTTTGGTGGGTAATAGTACCATGTTGTGGGTGGCTGCCAATCAAGCCATTCTTCAGTAGTATATTTATATCCAAACCCAAAAGTGGTTGAGTGATAAGTGGGTTGTACGGGTTCAACTATTCATTGTAATTTGGCCCCCAAAATTTTCCCAAGTTTGAAACCAAGCGAGAGCATCATGTCTATGATTTTCTGGCTATACCATGGTTATACTTCAATATTGCCGACAAGCTTTACCGTATGAAACATCTCTCCGTCTAGATGATCTCTCTCATCGACTACATAGATAGGATGGTCTCTTTCCCCATGGACTACCACATCTTCATTATCCCATTTAAATTTCAGGCAACGATAAGGAAGGGAAGGCACTGCTCTAGCCATATGGATCCAGGGGTGACCCAACAATAGATTGTATGATGCTGGAATGTCCATGACTTGGAAAACTATACAAAAGGTACCAGGACCAATGAGCATGTCGAAGGTTATCTCTCCAATAAAACCTCTTTGAGAACTATCAAGTGCTCCCACACTCATCTTAAAAGTTTGGATCTTTGAACTATCCACATCCAGTCTTGTTAGCGTGCTCAAGGGACGAATGTTCAAACCACAACCCAAATCAACCAAAGCTTTGGTGACTACCTTATTCGCATATTAGTTAGAAATATACAAAGTTTTGTTGTGATATGTTTCCTCAAGTGATAGCTCATCTTCATGAAAGGATATCATGTATGCTTCAAATATTTGCTTACCATTTGGGTTACCTCCCAATGATTGATGTCAGTAGGGACATAGGCTTAACCTAGGACCTTCATAAGACCATTCCAATGAGTTTATGAAAATTGCAGCAAAGACAGAATGAATATTTGGGATGGGATTTTACTCAATTGATCAACAATAGAGTATTCATTGGCTTGCACATTCTTCTAGAAATGTTGTTCTTCAAATTCTAAATAGATGGCTTCGATTTTCTAGAGCTACCCTAAACTAGGTTCTCGAAAGTGTACATGCTCCCAGATCTGGTCACTCCTGCCGCAAAGTCTATTTATTTCACCTTTGCTTTTCCTTTTCCATAATCCCACAGAACAACATGGGTATCATACTAGATAGGAAGAGAAAATATAAGAACAATAAATGGAGGCCTAGTCATAGAGACCTCAACCTCAAAAGGAGCACGCCTTTGCAATATAAGAGGTGTCTGGGTGGCAGTAGTAAACATCTCTTCTAGTTCGAGGAGCCAAATGGATACCTCCAAATCCACCATATCACCAGCTTCTTCTGTATTAACCTGCTGGTTAGGAAGGGGATTGTTATTCATATTTGGCGTAGGATCCTTAAGATGAATGGCCTTTGTATCAAAAAGCTTTTAAATCTTGTCCTTCAAAGATCATCAAGATTCAGTGATATGGATTTTCATTCCTGAATGGTAAGAACGAACTTTGTTAGAGTCATACCACTTGGCATGTACAGCTACAGGCAAAGCAAGATTGGGGTAATATAGCAAGGTTCTTTCAACATTTCCTAAATCTTAGCTATGGGGTCGGCTAGAAGGGTATATGTTTGTATAGGTCTCATTTAAAAGGGAAGTCTATTTCTATAGCTTTAAGGTTGAGTGGGTGGTGGGGATTGAGAGTGTGTATGTTAGGCATTGTAGAAAGGATAGGTTGGTTTTTTATATTGTGGAAGAGGATTTTGGTAGTATGAAGGCATGGGATGGGGAGATGTAGGATATGGAGATGGAGGTGGGGTTTTCATTTAATATATATAGGGGGTTTTCACTCACTGGACCATCATCACAGAACCTATATCTTTTGTCTTTTGGTTCTCCGCCATTCCACCAAATTGCAAGGCTTTATTAGTTGCTTGCAAAGCCTCCAAGTTGATTATGGTTCTATTCTTAATGTCTTCTTATATTCTCTCACCCAACTTGATGATGCATGCAAAACGTTTCTCAGATGAGCATCATTCTATCTTAGTAATGTGGTTCTTGGGCGCGAATGAGGTAATCTTTGATCAAAGACTCCTCCATAAGAGGTCTACTTCTAGCCGCCTCGGACCTACATCTAATGGAGTAATCCCGGAAGGATTCACTAGGCTTTTTCTTCAGATATTTGATATGAAACTAGTCAGGCGCATTTTCTACATTAAATTCAAACCTATTCATGAAATTTGTAGCCATATCCACCCATTTGACCCATTGTGAGGTTCTTATTCAATCTACTATGATAAGGCTTCCCCCGTGAGATTCATCATGAATAACTTCATTCATATTTTTTTTCTTCCCTTTCAACTCCTACAAACTTGTCACAATGCATATGAAAGTGGGCTTTGGGGTCTCCTATTCCATTAAACTTTTCAAATTTTGGGGCTTTAGATGGAACGTAGTTGTGAAATCTTTTCCCGGATCTACTTTGACACTTGATCATCAAATACTGTCAGTTTTAATGATGTGTAGCCTATTTTTCGATCACTTTTCTTGTCAGGCGACCATCAGTTTGGGGTTTTACACTCCTTTAAGTTCTTTGGGCTCTTTTCTTATTCATTCATCATTGCCTTGTTAGTTTAGCCCTCATAGCTACAAATCATCAAAATATTTTTAGAATAAGACAGAAATAGGCATTAAGGACACGCATTGTTCAACTATATTAGCCTTAAATGAGTGGAAATCTATTACTCATCAACACCCCTAACTTAAACTTTTGCTTGTCTTCAAGTTAATCAAGAACACAATTAGTTCAACAACAATGTCTATAATAGTTCTCAATTAGAATTAACATGAAAATGTCACCCAAGACTATTGCCTGGTGCATGCAATGACTCAATCTTGGTCAGAAAGCTTCAAATGATGACTAACCAGTATCAATACAAGTTCAAGGTCTCTTATGATCTCCAATAATACAAAACCATGCTTCAACAAAAGCATTTAAGTTCCCTCACATCAAATACAATTCCATGCTCTTAAAAAAAATATCAATAAAGAAGTTAGAAATCAATATAACTCTCACGCTCCGAAAAAGAAATATATGCAAGCTTCGTCCAATAGGTTTGTCCATATTTTTTTATTATTACATAACCTAGCTCATGCAAGATCTCAAAGGTCTTTTTAAATTTGTAAGAGGGTTGGGGGTAAAGGTATGGTCAATTTAGCAAAGTGACTTCCCCTTCTCAAAGCATTGTTGCACCATCTTCACCTCTTCTCAAGATCATTTAATTCTTTTCACTTGGAGACTCAAACTTTCATTTTTCCTTCAATTTATTGGACACGCCTTTTATTTTATCACACTTTCTTATTCATTTTAATTATTAAACTTTTTCCTTTTTTTTACAAGAAGGATTTCTTCATTTCGTAACAACTTCAAAGTTGAGTCTCACTTTTTCTTTCTTTACTTTCCACTTGGCTTTATTTCCTCCTTCACCTCCACACCCCAACATAGGATTTTGACCTAAGCTGGCTATTCAAACAAACCAATGCTTAGAAAATGATTTTATGGGTGAGAAGATAGGGATCATTAGGCTCAAGAGGTTTCAACAAGGTTGAAACACAAATGGTTAAGGCTTAAGTGGTGTTAAGATGGGTGCACACCCTTACAAGGTAGTTATAAACGGTATGAACATTTGGGTTCCCTCTCAAAATTAGTGACCAAAATCATTTCTTGCATTAATTGAGGCTCTACCATTAGACTAACAAGGAAAACTCTAGGAATCAATAAGCATGCTTTCAAGTAGGACCTCACCACACGTGGCATTTCAAACACAATTGTTTAGCACAACCATAGAAAATTGAAAAACTTGTGTGTGATGTTCATTGGAAGTCTCAAAATAATACACAGCTAGTTAACATAAGAATAAATAAGATCATTAAATAGAAAAGCCATACCTACTTTATCTTGCAACATCAACATAAAACACATTTCTCATCATGAGACTATCTAAAACATCATTATTGGTCGTAATTGATCCTTGAACATTGACAGTGAAAACACAAGCCTTAAAAAATTTCAAAACTCCAAGACGCATGGGGGTGTTGGTAGAGAGATAACAGTGAAATCAAACACACAAAAAGCAAAGGGTGTAAGTTCTAGGATTGAGCACTAGAAGTGCTCCTCACCCTACAAAAAATAAAATAGCAGTGTCCTTAATGCTAGATGTAAAAGAGAAAAAATACATGGGTTGAGCGGTTCCCTGTGAGAAGTGATTTGACATTTGTTCAATTTGGGCGATGGACACTTGAGCTGGCCAATCATGCTCGGTGAATCACCGAACAAACTCTACTTGCTGACTGTGCTAGTAGTAACCAAGAATTTTCCAACCTTGGTTGATGAACTCGCTGATGAACACCTTGTGCTATAGGCATATCATAGAAAAATATTGATGATCACCAAAAATGAAAATTCAGTTGCTTGATGTTTCAGTCCAAGAAAGTGGACCGAGTCAGCTACGGCGATATTGTTTGGAGAAACACCCTTTTGTGCCTAATTTTACAAAACCTTCACCATTTGGAATTATCCCAAGAGAGAATTTAGAGGTTGTTCTCTCAAGAAGCGTTTGATTTAACATCGCGGCACAACGTGGAAATTCTCTCAAGCATCATCTAAGTACACCATTTCAATAACTCTCACATCACAACCCTCCCTAAAGTAAAACTTAAGTTGTTGGTCGTTGACATTGAATTTGATACCCTTGGTATCTTCAATTTCAATTGCACAATTTACATACACTTTAGTTACCTTGTATGGACCAGTCCACTTTGATTTTTCCTTTCCCAAGAAAAGTTTCAATGGTGAATTGAAGAGGAGAACTAGCTCACCTACCTTAAAATCTCGGTGTAAGATGTTGGTTTCATGCAAACATTTAATTTTCTCCTTGTAGAGCGCAGAGCTCTCATATGCCTTCAATCAAAATTCATCTAACTCAAGTAGATGGCCATCACAATTCCTCAAAGACAATTCCTAATATAGGTTCACCCTCTTCAATGTCCATAAGGCTTTGTAATCTAATTAAACAAGCAAGTAACAGTCCTTCTCAAACACCAATCGGTATGGATACATGCCAATAGGAGACTTGAAGGTTGTTTGATAGGCCCAATGCGCATCGTCAAGCTTGTTAGACCAATCAGTGTAGTTCATATTAACTATTTTGGCCAATATGTACTTTATTTTTTTGTTGGACACATCAACTTGTCCACTTGACTGTTGGTGGTATAGTGTGGCGACCTTGTGCATTACCCCATACTTAGACAAAAGTGATTCAAATTGTTGATTAAAGAAATGGAAACTGCCATCACTTATAATGGTTGTTGGGGTATAAAATCTTGTGAAATATACTTCTTGCAGAACTTTGTGACACTTCTCCCTTCATTGTTAGGTAAGGCCACAACTTCTACCCATTTGACACATAATAAACTGCCACAACGATGTATTTGCTCTCGAAATAGATAGGAAAGGGTCCCATGAAATCGATTCCACAAACATCAAATAGCTTAACTTCGAGAATTTGTGAAAGAGGCAACTCATGCCTCTATGAAATACTTCCTTCCATTTCGCACTACACACAAATCTTACAAAATGCATGAGCATCCCTATACACTATAGGAAAATAGTAACTACATTGAAATACATTGGAAGTTTTACGGATACCTCCATGATGCCCTCCCACAAGTGAAGCATGGCAAGCCTACAAAATTTCTCTCACCTCAACTTCAGGTGCACAACGCCGGATAATAGTATCAGTACATCCTCTAATAAATAGGGTTCATCCAAAACATACTTCTTCACGTAAAATAAGTACATCCTCTTTTGATGGCTACTAAACCTTTTGGACAGCAACCTACACACAATAAAATTTGCATAATCGGCATACCAAGGAATTGAATTTTGGGAGATCAACAATTGTCTATGTCTCTTCTTTCGACTAACGCAACACTTGCTTCTAGCCTTCATAGGTAGCCAACCACTTAATTATTGCAACCCTTCTTATCTCTCACCACGTTATCAAACTCTTGGAAAAGAAGCACCCATCGAATTAATCTAGGTTTGCCTTCCTTCTTTGACATCAAGTATCATTGGGTGGCATGATCAGTATTCACTACTACTTAAATACCCAAAAAATATTCTCTAATGTCTTTCTAGAATAATAGATAGGGTGGTATGATCTATATTCACTAGTAACTCTTGTTCCGTCATGGTGTAGTTCTTTTGGGCACAATATAAAGTCTTGCTAGAATAATAGATAGGGTGAAAGAATTTATTCTTACAGTGTCCATGAACAGCGCCAACAACCAATTCACTTGCATCCCATGTCATTTAAAATGGAAGACTCCAGTCAGGTGTATTATGATAGGGGCTATGACAAGCTTTTCTTTCAACCTCACAAATGCCATCAAACGAGCATCATCAAACTCGAAAGCACTTTAGCTTTCAGTCAATTATTACAATGAAATATCCACCTTTGAGAAAATTTTAATAAATTGTTGTTAGAATTAGACATGCCCTACAAAACTTCACACGCCCTTCATCGAAATTGGGGGTAGGGGAGGGGTAACTTGGCAATAACCTGAATTTTAGCGTGATCTACTACAATTCCTTTTGTGGAAACTTTATTCCCAAGAACTATTCCTTATTTCACAATGAAATAGAGCTTCTCCCAATTGAGAACC
The DNA here is from genome assembly GCF_900185275.1 of Solanum verrucosum. Taxonomy (NCBI): domain Eukaryota; kingdom Viridiplantae; phylum Streptophyta; class Magnoliopsida; order Solanales; family Solanaceae; genus Solanum; species Solanum verrucosum. The sequence continues at coordinate 622,056 of NW_026020239.1, forward strand.
AAAATGGATTCAACACATTGTTTTAGTACCATCTCCAAGTAGTTCAAACAATCTTCAAATGAGTCACAAACAACACGAAAGTCATCCATGAAAACATTTGTAGACTCCTCTACTATATCAGCAAATAAAGACAACATTAACCGTTGGAAAGTGGTCGGTGCATTGCACAATCCAAAGGTTATCCACTTGAACTCAAAGGTTCGATAATGTAAGTGAATGGTGTTTTTTCTTGATCCTCATGTGCTAAGGAGATTTGATTGTAACCGAAATACCCATCTAAGAAACAATACAACTCGTTTCCCGCAAGTCAATCAAGCATTTGGCCAATGAAAGGCATAAGGATATAGTCTTTCTCGTTCCATGAATTTATTTTAGGGTAAACCATACACACTAGCCACCCGGTCATAGGCTGAGTGGCCACAAGTTCAACCTTCTCATTGAGAACAATAGTCATGTCGCCTTTCTTAGAAACACATTGAACCAGACTTACCCATTGGTTGTCTACAAAAGGAAAAATCACTCCCGCATCCAACCATTTTATTATCTCTTTCTTTGCAACTTCTTGCATTGGAGGATTCGATCTCCTTGGATACTCAATACTTGTCTTATATCATTCATCTAAGTGAATATTATTGTCACGTCCCAAATACCATTAAGACGGCAGGCACTCGATGCCCTCTAGGCCCGAGAGAACCAACATGTAACATGTGCTTAATATGCATATAACTAAGACAATCTTGTGACAAGTTCACATAGGATGCAGCGATACGAACCAACATAAGTAGAACAAAACTTATATACAAGACTTGGCCGTTGAGGCCACAACTTGTTAAGACGCAACTGAACCATAAACATAAGTCTACAAAGCCTCTAAAAGATAAAAAACCTTAGAGTAGGTCGGGACAAACCCTGCCTTACTCTTAACTACGATACAATACCCAAAATGATTCTACCAAAGACTCGGTAAAGCTCCTAATCAATCTGGAGCTCACCAAAAGTAGTTAAGTGTCATTTGGTCCTACCGATGAGGCCTACTAGGTGAAGTACTTGTGCCTGCAGCATGAAATGCAGCGTCCCCGCGAGGGACTTCAGTACGAGAAAATGTACTGAATATGTAAAGTAATAACATATATAAAATAAGAGTTCGAATGAAACCAAGTATCAATATATGCGTGCTTAAATTAGAATAGAAGACCACATTTGTTAACTCTTGTGGGATCATATATGTTACATTCTTGTCTTTACCTTTCTGTGTGTTATGATTTATATGGCATGTGATATGAATGACCAGCTGATCAGTGGTAGAAGAGGATGACCCATGCAAGGCATTTAAACCATTGGGATGCGGTCCTCATAATTACACAATTTGGGATCGGTCCATGCTAAGCTTATGCCCCTGAGCTGCCACCCTTTTATACCAATTGGGATCGGCCCATGCTAGGCTTTCGCCCCTGAGCTGCCACCCTTAATTATACAGATTTCTTTACTTAGATTTCTTTAATCTTTGAGAATGTTGTTTAGGTGGTCATAATCATTTCTAATATTTGGAACTACAGACCAGTAGTAGAAGACATGAAAATAATACTTCAAGGCAGTAACAATGGCATAAGGAGCTATGTAACAGCAATGCATTACTTGTGAGCTTAAATGACACTATTGACTTGAATTGACTAAGAGGAGGATTCACCAAACTTCCTTCGGAAAATAGCACTTTTATACCAGCACATAGGAGGATAATTACACAAGTATAGAGTACTAAACATATAATGAAGTAATTCTATACACTAAGGAGAGGGGGAAATATTGTTAGCTATTTGGATATCATACACTGCCACTATGTTTCCTTTACTAGGAATAGAACTTAGGTAATTCACTTATTAATATTAATCTAAAGTATCAGATTTAATGCCGAAGAATATTGAATCGAATAGCCTTACATACCTTATCTTCTGATCAATACAACTATCACGATTCAGCCTCTCCTTTCAGGTTTTAATCTACAATATAAGTCATGATAAATTTAAATTAGTAGCTAACTATGATGGATAATAAGCCCATACAACCCTTAAAACAATGTGTTTCCACACACCCTCCTTCTCTACCCAATACATACATTATATATCCTTTTCCAAGATTACCCACACTGCACCAATAACAATACACATAAAACAGCCTCAACTATTTTTTATCATACAACTAATTATTGAACTCACCACCCCCTTGAGTTCTTTATGACAGCACACCCATAATTCATCACTCAAACTCATACATAAGGAGGAAGAAAATGGAGCAGTCACCTTACCTCAATTTCTGCAACTTCTCTTTATAACTTGAATTCCTCTAGAACCTTAACTTCCCTTCACACTTAAATCAAAGAAGAAGAGAAAAGTATCGTAATAACCAAGGAAGTGAGCAGTAGCTTTCTGGAAATATTATGCCTTTATACCTATACTTGAGCATGAATAACATATTTTCCTAATCATCCATGGGAGAATTAAGCTAAATCTATAAGTGTTTTCACTTACCTTGTCTTGCAGAGATGATGGTTTCTTCAAGAACCCTAGAAGAACTTTAAGGCTGTTGTTTAATCCTTAAGAGAAAGAGAGAGAAAGAGATGGAGCTAATCCCCAATAATGTGTGTTAAACTGAGTGAGAGTAGCAGCCAATATATCTTTATATTAAGCTTTCTTCACCTTTAAGAATATCCACTAGAAAGCTTCATTTTCAGCCACTAATTGGTCGAGTAGGTGATGCACCTGCTTATGTATATCAAGCAGCTCAAAAGGTCAAACTAGGTGATGCACCTACTAGCTTTTACTTTGGCTTAAATATATTGGGCCTTGGCAAATTTGGCTGTTGGGCTTTAATTTCATTTTGTTTTATTTAACATAGTTTGGGCTTCAAGTAAGTCCATTAGCATAGGCCCAAATTTGATCCATAAACCTTGGCCTTTTTAACTAGATCCATATAGCTCAAGTAGGTGATGCACCTACTTGGTTCTTTGAACTGGTCAATAAGTAAAAGTAGGTGATGCACCTACTTGTCACCTACTAGCTTAGTTAAGCCAAGCAAGAAGCTCACCTATTTTATTCCATTTTCTAATTATTAATCTCTTTTTCTTTAACTTAGCACTTAACTTTCAACTTTAAGCTCAATTACCACCTTCCCGTCTCGAGTTTAAGTACTTCCGTTGGAGTTATAACTTGCAGTACATATGTTGCAACGTGCAAGGCATCACATCACCTTCCGAGCTAGTTTAAACCAACGCTAATCATATAAGAAACATGGTCCCTCACCTACACTATAAGGCTATGTCAAGTATCACAAGAATAGAATAAGCATTTGCATAATACGGGCTGTTACATCCTTCCCCCCTTAAAACATTCATCCTCGAATGTTAGCACGGTTATCCAGCCCAAATAAGTTCAAGCCTAAGTTAGTACTACTGTTAATCACATTTAAAATATAGACTTATACTTACTTGTTAACGCCTCAACTCAACATTTTAATCTTTCTCATCGATTTGGAAGAGATGAGGATAATTCAATTTCATTGCTTCTTCCGCTTCCCATGTAACTTCTTCTACTTGTTGGTTCCTCCATAATATTTTTACAGAAGATACTTCTTCATTTCTTAACTTCCTAACTTGTCGATCCAGAATAGCAATGGGTACTTCTTCATATGTGAGATCTATCGTAAATTGTACATATTCATTAGGAGTAATACGAGATGGGTCACCTATGCATTTTCGAAGCATTGAGAAATGAAATACTGGATGAACGGTTGAAAGCCCTTGAGGTCACTCTAACTTATATGCAACTTGGCCAATTCTTTGGATAAACTTATATGGCCCTATATAGCGTGGACTAAATTTCCCTTTTTACGAAACCTCATTACCCCTTTCATTGGTGACACCTTCAAGAACACCCAATCCCCTATAGAAAATTCTAGTCCTATCATTCTAACATCCGCATATGATTTATGTTGACTTTGAGCTGTTTCTAGCCGCTGCTGTATCACTTTAACTTTTTCCATAGCTTGATAAACAAGATCTTGCCCAAATAAGGAGTTTCACCTTTTTCGAACCAGCCAATTGGGTATCTACATTTTCTACCATATGAAGCTTCATAAGGTGCCATTTTAATACTTGAATGGTAGCTATTGTTGTATGCAAACTCGATCAATCGAATATGATCATCCCAACTACCTTTGAAGTCCAATATATAAGCTCGCAACATATCCTCAAGTGTTTGAATTGTACGCTCTGCCTGACTGTCTGTTTGAGGATGAAAGATTGTACTTAAATTCACTTGTGTTCCTAAACTCTTTGAAATGACTTCCAAAAATTTGCAGTGAAGTGAACTCCCCGTCCGATATAATAGAGATTGGCACTCCATGTAGACGAACTATCTCTTTAATATACAACCTCACATATTCTTCGACTGTATAAGTAGTCTTGACCGGCAAGAAGTGTGCTTATTTAGTCAATCTATCAACCATTACCCATATAGAATCAAACTGTCGAAATGAACGAGGCAAACCAGTGACAAAATCCATGTTGATCATGTCCCACTTCCAAATTGGAAGTTCTATACACTGTATAGAACTCCGGGCTTTTGGTGCTCTATTTTTACTTGTTGACAATTTGGACATTGAGCCACGAATTCTGCAATGTTCTTCTTCATGTCCCCCCACCAATACATTTCTTTCAAGTCATGATACATTTTAGTTGACCCCGGATGGACAGAATATCTCGAATGTGTGCTTCCATCATAATCCTCTTTCTTAATTCATCTACATTAGTACACACAATCTGTTTTCACATCAAAGTACTCCCTCTTGCGTAGGCTCAAATGCCTTTGTCATACCCTATTGTACATTCTCCTTAAGCTTTAATAGAATAGGATCAATGTACTGCTTCTCTTTCACTTCCACTACTAATGAGGATTCTGCCGCATTTTTACAATAACCCCTTCGCTGGAGATTCAAGAAGGCGAACCCCCAAGCTAGCTATTGACATAGATCCTTAGTTATTCCTTGTCTTTCCACAAACTGCCCATAAGTGCTTGCCATTATTTTACGACTTAACGCATCAGCTACTACATTTGCTTTCCCGGATCATACAAGATATCCATGTCATAATCTTTTAATAGCTCCCGCCATCTTCGCTGCCTCATATTTATGTCCTTTTGCTTAAAGATATATTGCAAACTCTTGTGATCAGTGCATAGGTCAACATGAATTCCATACAAGTAGTGGCGCCATATCTTCAAAGCAAATACAACTGTTGCTAGCCTAGATCATGAGTTGGATAATTTTTCTCATGTGGCCACAACTGCCTTGAACCATAAGCTATTACTTTACCATGCTGCATCAATACACATCCTAGGCCCACTCCCGAACCATCACAATACACTACATACCCTTCTGTTCTTCTGGAAGTACAAATACAGGTGTAGAAGTTAATTTATTCCTTAGCTCTTGGAAGCTTCTTTCCATTCATCACTCCACTGAAATTTGGTTTCTTTGTGTGTTAGCTTTGTTAAGGGTGCAGCAATGGAAGAGAATCCTTCAATGAACCTTCTGTATTAACCTGCCAATCCAAGGAAACTACGGATCTCCGTAGGCGTTGTAGGTCTTGGCCAGTTTTTCACGGCTTCTATCTTCTGGTTATCAACCCTTATTCCTTCATCGGATACAATATGACCTAAGAATGCACAGATTTTAACCAGAACTCACATTTAGAGAACTTTGCATACAACTTACGATCATGAAGAATTTGTAAAACCTACCGCAGGTGATTAGCATGGCCCTCTTCGATCTTGAATACACCAAAATGTCATCTATGAATACTATCACGAACACAGCTAAAAATGGCTTGAACACCTATTCATCAAATCCATAAAAACTGCTGGTGCATTTCTAGCCTGAATGACATGACTAAAAATTCAAAATGACCATACCATGTTCGGAAAACTGTCTTGGGTATATCTTTGTTTTGATCCTCACTTGGTGATAACCTGACCTCAGGTCGATTTTTGAAAAACACCTAGCACCTTGTAACTGATCAAACAAGTAATCAATTCTAGGGAGGGGATATTTGTTCTTAATCGTTACCTTATTCAACTGCCGGTAGTCGATACACATTCTTAACGAGCCATCTTTCTTGCGTACAAATAAAACTGGTGCTCCCCATGGGGACATACTAGGCCTTATCAATCCTTTATCTAATAAGTCTTTTAATTGCTCCTTCAACTCCGTAATTTACTGGGGCCATTCTATATGGAGGGATGGATATAGGTTGAGTATCTGGAATCACATCAAACCAAACTCTACTTCTCGTTCTGGAGGCAAACCCGGAAGATCTTCAGGAAATACATCGGGAAATTATTTACCACTGGAATTGATTAAGAGATGTGGCTCAGCATCTATATTTTTCACTCTCACTAGATGACATATGTATCCTTTGGACATCATCTTCTTTGCCTTAAGATAAGAAATAAATTTACCTCTTGGTGTCCCAATATTACCTTTCCATTCAAGGATGACCGCTTTTGGAAAATGGAAATGTAGCATCTTAGTTCGGCAATCCACGTGGCATAACAAGAAGCTAACCAATCCATACCCATTATAACATCAAAATCCACCATTTCTAGCTCAACAATGGTCAGACAATGTATCACGATCAAAATAGTTACAATACAATTACGATAAACCCTTCTAGCTATAATAGACTCACCAATCGGTGTAGACACTTCAAATGGCTTCACTAATAATTATGGTGTTCTTTTGAACTTTTCAGCAATCAATGGAGTAACATATGATAGTGTAGACCCCGGATCAATTAATACATATACAATATGTGAAAAGATGGACAATGTGCATGTAACCATATCCGGTGAGGCTTCTAAATTTTGTCGATCCCCGAGAGCATGTGTGATTCTGAACTCCACTAGAACTGGCTGCTCCACTAGCTCTCTACCACGACCAGTAGGCATCTATCCCCTACCTAAAGAAGGTGTGATGATGAGGATGCAACAATTGATCTAGTAGGTTGTGCCACACCACCCACACCCCTATGAGGGCAATTTCTCATCATATGACCTGGTGTACCACACCAAAAACAAACATTTGTCCCAAACCGACATGCATCTAAATGATTCTTCCACATTGTTTACAAGACTCTCGAGGAGGTCTTGATTGGCTCATACTTCCCTGCTCTTGGTACCCCGCTTTTGTGAACCTTGGCTTTCACCTCTTTGCCCAAACTGATTGCCCCTAGACTCTTGAAACTGAGGTGGGCACTAGCTGTAGAGTAGGAAGATGATGCCTAGGGGTCTATTAAAGAACCGAGGCCTAAACTCACCTTGGGATGGTGTAAACTGCCCCATGGATCTGGCCCTCTTAGAATGCCTTGTTTCTGACTCTTGTGTCCTTCTTCTTTGCCTTTATCCTCCAACTTTTGCGCAAAAGCTTGCATCCTTGCTATATCCATATCATTATTCAGCGAAGAATGGTATAGTCTCTAACAGATATGAATCTAATCTATCCACATATCAATGAACTTATCCCCCATAGTAGCTACTACATTAGGAGTATACCTGGCCAAGGAATTAATTTGAGATTGTACTCTCTCACGCTTATACTTCCTTGGTGGAGATTTAAGAATTGATCCGCACGGGCCTCTCGGATCTCCAATGGCAGGTAATGGTCAAGGAATGCCTTTTTGAACTCTTTCCATGTAGTTAATGGTGCATTTTTCCCCTGGATTACTTCCAAGCTTCATACCACAATACAGCCACACCCTTTAATCTATATGCTGCTAGCTCGAGCGCTTCTTTACCACTTACATGCATAACATCGAAAGTGTGTTGGATCTGATCTATACAGTCTTGTGGATCTTCATTAAGATCTGACCTGGTGAATGATGGAGGGTCCAAATTAAGGAAATCACGTATCCGCATGCCAGATGCTCTATCTACACCACTAGTACCTGCAACTGGACCTTCTTCCTTTGGTCGTGGCCAGCAACTATACGAGTCAATAATTGGACCGCATTCCTCAAATCTTGCTTAGTAGCATTAATAGGGGGTTCTTGAGATGCAGCTTCCCTCCTTAGATCTTCTAGAGATGGAGGGTCGGGGAAGTCTGTGAGGGAGACTCATCTTGAGCCTCACCTTGTACAGCTTGACTAGGTGGTGGTTGGCTGGTCCCTTCTTGGGCAGCCACATCTACTCGCTTACCAGTACTTTTGCTCCTTCTCGTAACCGGCATCCTTGCTATAATAAAAAATTTAGGAATTAGATATGATTCGCCCACAACACTGGTTCTATCACACGATCTAAGAAAGAAAGAAATGAGACAACTCCTACATGTCCTGTAGCATCCTATTTATAAATGTGGTCACAACACATCCATAAGCAAGACTCTACACAGACACGACTTTGTAGACTCCCTGGATGACCTACTCTAATACCACTTTTGTCACGTCCCAAATCCCATTTAGACGGACATGCACCCATGCCCTCTAGGCCAAGAGAACCAACATGTAACCTATGCTTACTATGAATATAACTATGACAATTTTGCACAAGTTCACATAGGATGCAGCGATGCGAACCAACATAATAGCCCAAAACATATATACAAGACTTGGCCGTTGAGGCCATAACTTGTTAAGACACAACTGAACCATGAACATAAGTCTACAAAGTGTCTAAAAAATAGAAAACCTTAGAGTAGGTCGGGATAGACCCCTCCTTACTCTTAACTACGATACAATACCAAAAATGAATCTACCAAAGACTCAGTAAATCTCCGAATCAATCTGGAGATCACCAAAAGTAGCTGAGTGTCGTGTTGTCCTACCAAGGAGGTCTACTAGTTGAAGTACATGTGCCAGCAGCATGAAATGAAGCGTCCCCCACGAGGGACGTCAGTACGAGAAAATGAACTGAATATGTAAGGCAATAACATATATAAAATAAGAGTTCGAATGAAACCAAGTATCAATATATGTGTGCATAAATAAGAACAGAAGACCACCTTTGTTAACTCTTGTGGGATCATGTATGTTACATTCTTGTCTTTACCTTTCTGTGAGTTATGATCTTTATAAGGTATGTGATACGAATAACCATTTAATCAGTGGTAGAAGAGGATGACCCATGCTAGGCATTTTAACCCCTGGGATGCGGTCCTCATAATTACACAAATTAGGATCGGCCCATGCTAGGCTTACGCCCCTGAGTTGCCACCCTTCTATACCAATTGGGATCGGCCCATGCTAGGCTTTTGCCCCGAAGCTACCACCCTTAATTATAGAAATTTATTTACCTATATTATTTAATCTTTGAGATTATTTTTTTGGTGGTCATAATCATTTCTGATATTTGGAACTACGAACCAGTAGTAGAAGACTAAAAAATAATACTTCAAGGTAGTAACAATGACATAAGGAGCTATGTAACATCAACGCATTACTTATGAGCTTAAATGACACAATTGACTTTAACTGACTAAGATGAGGATTCACCAAACTTGCTTTTGCAAATACCATTTCCATACCAGCGCATAGGAGGAGAATTACACAAGTATAGAGTACTAAACATATAATGAAGTAATTCTATACACTAAGGAGAGGGGGAAAATAGTGTTAGCTATTTGGAGATCATACGCTGCCAATATGTTTCCATTACTAGGAATAGAACTTAGGAAATTCACTTATTGATATTAATCTCAAGTATCAGATTTCATGCGGAGGAATATTGAATTGAATAGCCTAACATACTGTAACATCCGACAATTTAAAATGAATATGAAGAAGCTTGAAATTGGAAGTAGTCATTTTTGGAAAAAAATTCAGAATCTGGAAATTCGGCCAAGTGTGGAAATCAGTGAGTTTTTGGCCAACTTTAAGCAGTCATAACTCCTAGATCAGGATTATCCAGGAGTAGTTCCAGTTATCTTTGGAAAGCCCTTAGAACGATCTTTCCAACGCCACCGAGTTTGCTCGATTCGGAGTTCGTATGAGCGAGTTATACCCTTTGAAAGTTGGGCAGTTGGCAGGTAGTCCGTCCGGAAATTTAAGGGCATTTTGGTCTTTTCACAAATCATTTCTTTTGAGGTTATATTGTTGTGTTAGGCTGATTGTGGATCATTTTTGTTCCATTTTAAAAGAGTAAGAGTTAGGGTTCTTGAGTGAAGAAGAGAAGAAGAGAAGGAGAGAGAAAGAAGAGAAGAAGAAGAAGAAGTGGGAGCTAGGGTTGTGGATGCAAGACGTTTTCTTCATCAAATTTCTTGGGGAATCTTAGTAAAGGTATGGGAGTTCTTTATCTAGGGCAATCTATCACCCTAGAGCCAATTTCAAATGGTTTTCAACTTTTCCAAAGTTTGTTGAAAAGCCTAATTTCTACTCAAACTCATGGGTTCTTGCATGAAACGATTTCAAATGATAAGTTATGATATTATTGATGTTTATTTGATGCTTTAAGATGAAAAACTCCATGAATCCTTGTATTCTACAAAACCCCAAAATGTGTTTATGAAGTGGGTCTATTTCTATAAATTCAAAGTTAATGGAATTATGTGTAAAGTGAATTGTATTGATATCTCTTGTGTTGTTTAATGTTTATTCATGATTAATTGTTGATAATGGGTGAATTAAGGGTGGTAAGCCTTATGAGTGAAGTATTGGTGATTGCTTGGATTTTTGGTAATTTTGGCTATGGCTTTGAATTATGGTAAGAAAGCTTGAACTCTCTTTATTGAATTAATTGTTGTTGGTAGGTTGAATCCACCTTTGGTGGAAGTGTTATACCTTGTTCTTGTGTGGTATTATTGTGAATTGTAGCCATGAAGGCATTGGGGAAGTTGTTGCATAATGTTGGAATATTGTATTATTGTGAATTGAGGCCATGAAGGGCATTATATGAGTGTTATTGTATTGTTATATTATTATATATGAATGAGGCTATATGTAAAGTCCTATATGAAGCTATATGTAAAGTTTTATGTGAAGCTATATGTGAAGGTATGATGTGAATGAGTTTTATATAATGCTATATGTGAAGGTATGATGTGAATGAGTTTTATGTGATCTTGTGATTATCCTATGTAAAGTGGATAGCATTGTGAGTTAAAGTATGATTTCTCATGATGTATATATGAAATGATGTTGGATTATGAAGTATCCTTAAATGAAAATGTTGTGACTTGGTTGGTAGACTAAAGTGTCCCTCCTTGTTACTTAAAGTCTTGAATGTGTGAAATGGGCAGAACTAAGAAATGGTGCCCTTTCTATAAATGCTAAAAGAGGAATTCTAGGCCAAGACTTGAATCGGCAAAACTAAGAAATGGTGCCCTTTCATAAGTCTAGCTTTCCTAAGTAAATGTAAAAGCATGAAATAGGTAGACCTAATGGTGGTAACCCTTCTCATGTGTGAAATGATGAACCTTGGACCGGCAGGCTTAAGGCACCCTTAATGAAAATTCGGTAGGCCTAAGGCACCCTTCCAGGGGGATTTAATGAGCTATCCTTATGAACCTTGATTGGCCATGACTAAGAAATGGGGCCTTTCTTGGGAAGAGGTACTATGAGTTGGTTGAACTAGAAAAGGAACCTTCTCTAAGTACATATGTGATTGAATACTCTATGGGAAACAAGGCTAGCACCGAGTGGATGTGGTTAGGAAGGTGGCCTAGTTGAGTATGAGATTAGGCACAATGAACTTCCTTGGACATCCCCTAAACCATGTGCCTACATGGGTTGCTTACTAGTTCTACCTTTGGCAAGTAGAACAACCTCCACGGAGTAGGATAGACTCCGGATTCCATACCTAGTAGTATGGTCTATGTCGGTTATGCCTATTCCCATCATGTGGGATGCGCACTCTAGTTATTGGATAGGTTCTACAACGTGTAGGTAGTAGTATGGGATGCTATCTACACATGGCACGAGTAGGCTTTGAAGATACTAAAGTGAGTTCCCTAAGTCTAACGACTATTATGTGAAAGTCCCCTTATGTGCTTGAATGTCTCCAAAAATGGTTTCTTAAAGAATGTTGGTCTATTGATGTTATGTTGTAAAGGAAATGTCCTTATCTAAGATAATCTTGAGGAACACTTAAGTGTGCTTGAAGAGGTTGCATGGGCGGTCACTTCTTGTCTTACTCAAATGTGTCTTAAGGTTATATTAGGTAGAGGTCCTATGGTAATAAAATGGCATGTGTTCCTTTAAAGTTAAGCATGGGTTGTATATGAATATATGTTGAGTATGTATACTGTTGGCTATGGTTTTATATATGAACATTGACTTAGTATGTTATATTGTAATGGTAAATTTCCTTATCTATGGTAACCCTTAGGAACGCTTAGGTGTATATGAAGAGATTGTATAGGCGGTCACTTCATGTTTCACTTAAGTGTGGCTTTGGGTAACTTGAGATAGAGGTCAAGAAATGATGAAAAGGCTTACTTGTCAAATATGTTCATGTGTTGTACATTGGTACTAGTTGTGCATGATGGCTTGTGATATGAAGCATGATAAGTGGTAAGTTCACATTTGGTGGCCTTAGGATGATGCTTTAGTGTGGATGGTGGTATGGGACGCTATCCATACATTGCACAAAGTGTTGTCCAAAGGTTACTTGAGGTGGATGGTTTAAGGTGAAGGAATGGGTTATGTGTGGAGTATGTGCTAAAGTGGTTAATGACTTGTATGTTGGTTATGGTTGGATATTGTGACTCTTATACTTGTATTTTTTTTCATGAAGTTTTACCAAATGGCATAAAAGCATGTTTCTCCAATAAACGTCCCTTTTAGCATGTTTTTGCATGGCTTCCATACTTAGTACTTAATTGTGCTAACCCCTTTCTTTCCCTTTTTGACTAAAGTGTAGGGATTTGGAGATGGTGACATGTCATGGCTATTTGATAGGTTTCTAAGTGTTGAAGATGAAGACTTGGTGAGTCCTCATATATTCGAGGACAATACCCCATATGTTCTTTTATGTCTTTTTAGTATTGTTTAAGTTGTGTATGGGATTGGTCCCGAATTTTGTACTCTAAAGTATTAGATGGTTTTGAGACATCATGTATAAAGTCTAGAAAGTCTTCCGTTTGCTATTTTTTTTTTTTAATGAAATGTTTTCTTGGTAAAGAAAGTTTTTAATTCCTTATGGTTTTAGTGTCTATGCGATGAATGAATGCTAAGAGGCTTGTATTAGACCTCTTTGAGGTCGAGTACGCCGGTTACGACTAGGGGGTGATCCCGGGTCCTGACACATACCTTATCTTCTGATCAATACAACTATCATGATTCAGCCTCCCCTTTCAGGTTTTTAATCTACAATATAAGTCATGATAAATTTAAATTAGCAGCTATCACACCGTGAGCCTCGTAAAACAGTAGCTAACTTTGATGGATAATGATCCCATACAGCCCTTAAAACAATGTGTATAACCACACCCTCCTTCTCTGCCCAATACATACATTATATATCCTTTTCCAAGATTACCCAATCTGCACCAACAACAATACACATAAAACAACCTCAAGTATTCTTTAGCATACAACCAATTATTGAACCCACACTCCCTTGAGTTCTTTATGACAACACACCCATAATTCATCACTGAAACTCACACATAAGGAGGAACAAAATGGAGCAGTCACCTTACCTCAATTTCTGCAACTTCTCCTTATAAATTGAATTCCTCTAGAACTTCAACTTCCCTTCACACTTAAACCAAAGAAGAAGAGAAAGGTATCTTAATAACCAACGAATTGAGAAGTAGCTTCTGGAAATGTTATGCTTTTATACCTATACTTGAGCATGAATAACATTTTTTCCTAATCATCCATGGGAGAATTAAGCTAAATCCATAAGTGTTTTCACTAACCTTGTCTTGCAGAGATGAGGGTTTTTTCAAGAACCCTAGAAGAACTTTAAGGCTGCTATTTAATCCTTAAGAGAAAAGAGAGAGAAAGAGTTGGAGCTAATCCTCAATAATGTGTGTTTAAATGAGTGAGAATAGCAGCCAATATATCTTTATATCAAGCTTTCTTCACCTTCAAGAATATCCACTAGAAAGCTTCATTTTCAGCCACTAATTGGTCAAGTTGGTGATGCACCTGCTTATGTATATCAAGCAGCTCAAAAGGTCAAACTAGGTGATGCACCTACTAGCTTTCACTTGGGCTTAAATATATTGGGCCTTGGCAGATTTGACTATTGGGCTTTAATTTCATTTTGTTTTATTTAACATAGTTTGGGCCTCAAGTGAGTCCATTAGCATAGTCCTAAATCTGATTCATAAACCTTGGCCTTTTTAACTAGATCCATATAGCTCAAGTAGGTGATGCACCTACTTGGTTCTTTGGACTGGTCAATAAGTCAAAGTTGGTGATGCACCTACTAGCTTAGTTAAGTCAAGCAAGCAGCTCACCTATTTTATTCCATTTTCTAATTATTAAGCTCTTTTTCTTTGACTTAGCACTTAACTTTCAACTTTAAGCTCAATTACCACCTTCCCCTCTCGAGTTTAAATACTTATGTTGGAGTTATAACTTGCAGTACACATGTTGCAACGTGCAAGGCATCACATCACCTTCCGAGCTAGTTTAAACCAACACTAATCATATAAGAAACATGGTCCCTCACCTATACTATAAGGCTATGTCAAGTATCACAAGAATAGAATAAGCATATGCATAATACCGGCTGTTACAATTATTAGTACACAACCCTAGAGAAATTACCACAATATCCGCCATTGACCAAACCAAAGCTCTAATATGCTTCTTCAACATGTTGTTCAACAACTTTACTTGCCATTTTTCAAGGTCATTTGCAATTATTACCCGTAATGTATTGTCGGCACCCAAGAAGTCATATCTAAGATGAGGAGGGAGTACTTTCAACTCTAATGTAAGGGGCTCTATAATAGATGGTTTGGCCGGTGGCACCTGTCGACTAGACCAGTGAATGTCTATTTTTTTTATATGATGCTTATGATCATACACCAATAAGAGCAAAAACCACCTCATCATAATCACTTATTTCTTCTTCATCATATTTGAATAACACATCCACCTTTAATTCTCCACTATATGGCACCTCACCAATACTCGACACTCCCTCAATGATTTGATCCAAGTGAGAAACTACATGCATGTCACTTGGATACTTCATAGATTTGAAAATATTGAAACTAACCTCTTCTTCATTAACCATTATTTTAAATCATCCCCTTCAATATCAACCAATGTCTTGCCGATAGCCAAGAATGGCCTACCAAGTATAACTGGGATCTCAATATCAATTTCATAGTCCAATATCACAAAATTGGATGGGAACACAAACTTGTCCACCTTCACTAGGATATCATACACCACACCAACCGGTTTGTTAATTGAACGATTATCCATCAATAGTCTCATATTTGTTGGGATTTTTTCTTCAATACCAAGATTATTAAAGACCTTCCATGGTATTAGGTTTTTTCTTACACCAAGATCACACAAAGCTTTGGAAAATGTGCATGCACCAATGGTACATGGTATAGTGAAAGCCCAAGGATCCTCCTTTTTCGCAATGGCATTGTTGGTCATGATAGCACTGCATGTTTAAGAGATTTCAATCGTTTCACAATCAATCAATATTCTTGACCAAGTCCTTCATGAATTTTGCATACCCTGGCATTCCAAGAAATGCATCCACCAATGGAAAATTTATTGACAAATCTTTGACTACCCCAAGAATTTCTAAAATTTTGCATTATTCTCTTTCGTCCTCAATTGTTAAGGAAAATGAGGAATTATTTTCATTGGAACATTACCACTTGGAGACATGGAATTATAAACACTCTTTCTTGCATGTGGATCATTTTCATCATGTTATGGTGGCTCATCATCTACAACCACACTCTTTTTGCCAAGATCATCAATCGTTCGTCAATTTCGCAATACACTGCCGCTTCTAGTTACTATGGATTACACTTGGGTGGAATTCATTAAGTCAACATTCAAATGGTCTGCCAATTCTTCCTTTGTATTTTAATACACAAGAGCGGCAAGCAAACCCATCTTCTCTTCTAGTAGTTTAATTGAGGACAAATGGGAAGTAACTGTATTTGCTAATGATGAGATATCAGTTCTCTCGCTTGAAATATCACATCGGAACCTTCGTCTTTATTAAGAATCTTGGCTAGCAAGTCCTCGGTCCAAGCACTTTCCAATACTGTTAAGTCATTAAGTGACACATAATTTTCTCTATCCCAATCACTTCCTTCCCAACTTTCCCTTCTATCACACCAATCAGGATCTTCCCTACTACCATCATTACTCCTGTTCCAACCTTGATTTCTTGTACGCTTTGGATAACTTAAATGAAAACCCCGTATTTAGTCAATTCTCAATTTCATGTTTTCATTGCTATCACTCCAACATGTAGTACTCTCATGACTCATATCAATTATATATACTTATCTCGCACCACTTCCTATTATATGCTTTGAAAAACTCTTGAGTTGAACCGTCAATTTAGCTATGCTTTCATGACGCTCTTGATTTTTCTCTTCTTGCTCCTTGATAATCTTAATTGTGGAAGCAATACATGGTCCTCAATAGTATGCCAAGCTCGATTTGTTTTTGTCATATCATCAAATAGCCTTGAAGGCACTACAAATGGTTGCCTCACTATTCCCCCTTGAATGAGATGTTCATCCAACCCTTTGATCACCCCATCAAGGCTTCTGTAGAGTATTGCAACAACAAACTATCTGGATTACCATGATTTAGACATTGCCATAGTGACCTTTTAAAGCATAGCCATGTTTCATAAATGGGTTCTCCATTTACTCTTTTAACATTTTTAATGTCATCCCTTAGTTTCACCATTTTTGAAGTGTAAAAAACCTTTCAAGAATTGTGTCGGTCAACTCTTCCCATGAAATGATGAAATTTGGTGGTAGCTCAATCAACCACTTAGTTCCTTCTCTCATCAAGGAAAATGGGAAAGGCATCAACCGCGTTCATTCTTGTGAAATGTCTTCATCAATGAAAGTCCTGCACACATTCACAAACTTTCAAAGATGGTCATGGGGTTATTCATGATCAAGACCTCCAAAAAGTCCTCTCATTTTGATCAACTGCAACATTGTCTTGGTTACCGTTAATATGGCATTCTTTGAAGTAGGAGGTAACCAAATTTCTCAATTTTCTTGATAGAATTGGGGTTCACGTCATCCTCATCTCGGGCATTATCATTTCTCCCATAGTGTTTATCATTGTTACTTCCATCTAGACTCATGTTTCCACCTGCGTTTGAACACAACAAAAATACCAAACAAGTAATCTCCTACAAATAAACAAGTTTACAAATTAACTTCACAACTTGAATTTTAGCCATCACTCCCCGGCAGCGGCGTCATTTTTTTATAACGCTCAAATTTCCCTAAAAATTAGAGTAGTAAGAGGTTGTTGTAAGTAAATGTACCCAATTAAGCGTCGGAGTCAAATTCCACAAGGAGTGATTTAAGTACCAGAATTCAATTAGAAAATTATGATGCAACTAATTCATTGTATTGTAGTGGTTAGTTCAAGTGGGTAGTTTATCCCCCTAAATTTAACAAAGAAATTTTGCAACCAATAATCACAAATTAGCTACCAAAACAGGGGTTTACTGTCAGGACACATGGTAGCGGAAATCTAGGTGTAACATGGCGTATAAGGCCCTGAAAGTCCCCATACAAGCCACTTAGCTTTCATCATACAAGAAATAGAATAAAGAGATTAAAAGATAGTTTCAAAGTATAAGGGTGTTATAGACAAAAGCGGAAATCTAAACATCATCTCAAAGCCATCTAGTACATAAGAACGAATATGGGAATAGCTTGTACATCATGTTCTAAATCTTAAAGTAAGGAAATACTGAAAATAATAAATGTTCGGTCCTCGAAGCATGAGGACTCACCAATTCTCGGAATATCCTCAAAGAACTCTAGTCATAAAAATGGGGACCCTGATTGTCCGACCCTACATTTGGGGAAATGTAGGCAAGAATATGTGTTAGTACAAACATGTACCAAGTATGATAGCCATGCATAAAAACATATAAAGTCATGCTAATAAGAGACATTTTCATGAGCATGCGATGATCAAGCTAAAACATGAATCTTCAATGTTAGAAAACATAAGTCCTAAAACATGATCAATGCAAGTGAACATCATGTTTAAACATATGTACGATACTTTTTGAAGTAACCTTAGTTCATCTTAGCTTGCTTGTGGGAAGTAGCCTTAACCGACATGTAAGACCATGTGAGCTAATAACATGGAATCAAGTGTCTCCCACACTGAAAAGGGGTGTCCTACTTGCCAAGGTAAGGACCATGAACTTTTAGCTTAAGTGGATCCACTAGCTAATGTTTATCTAGACAATCCTATGTTGGCACATAGTTTATAGGACACGGGTAATCACCACTTGTCCACTCGGTAACAAGCTCAACTTCCATGGAATAGTTCTTAATCATATTCATATTAGCTCTTGAAGGAACATGGGTAATCGCATCTTGTCCTTACATCATGTGTCATGGGTAATCACCTCTTATCTTTCAATTAGAGAGCATGGGTAACCGCATCTTGCCTCAACATTAGAATAGCTCTTTAACATTGGTTCATTTTAGGTAGGAAGACCTTTCAACCCTAAAAACCCTTATTATGTGAGAAAACCTTTCACAATCATGCCTTCATGTGTATATGAGGAATCCTTTCAACAACACAATAATAACAACATCATTGATGCTTCACTCTCAAAGCATCCTTAAAAATTTACATATATTTCATGCGAACATGCTTGATTCAATAAAACTTTCTTTCATAATCTAAAACCCACATCATATGGTCATAACTTGGAAAAGCATGGGAATTGCATGGGTTCATGGGGGATCATCATATAAACATGAGATAAACTCAATTCATCCATAAGATATCAGAAATCAATCCATTAAATCAATAATTAATAGAACCCATAACATAGAAGAAAATCCTAACTCAATTGGGGATTTCTAATTTAGAAAATTGGAGAAGTTGGGAACTCCATGGAGGAAAGGTATCCATGGATAAAAACCATCATACCTCAATGCCAATTTCTTAACTTCAATGGAGATTTAGGAGACTTGACTTGCAAACCGTATCTTTCTTTTTCAGCTTCTAGAGAGAGAAATATTTGAGAGGAAGACTTGTTCTTCTTTTGTGAATTTGAGAGAATGATTTGTTTTGGGGAAATTTGGTGGGTAAAAATACTTATATAGGGGTTTAGATGAAGGGTAAAATGACATAGTATTAGGATACAGTAATTGGGAAAAGACCAAAAAGCCCTTAAGAAAATAATTGTCGGCCTAGTTGACGGTGGGGACCTACGGTTCTTGGGTCAACCTACAGGTTGTCCTGGTCCACCGTCAATTGGTTCAAAAACCACTAAATTTGGACTCCCAACAACGGACAAGACCTACAGTCTGTGGGTCCATCGATGATCCATGGACCACGGCCGTAGGTCCCAACTCTGGACCTCAAAATTTCTCTAAGTCTGGAACTCACCTACAAGACCTATCTACGACTCGTGCATTGGACTATGGACCTTCCGGGTGAACCATTGAAAAATACAGAAAACATGACATTTTGGAAAAACTAACTGGCCAACCATGGACCTAACCTACGGTCCGTAGGTCGTTCCACGGACCATGGATGGCACCATCGAAACTGGCAACAGATTTCTGAAAACTTAATTTTTCATGTATTTTCAAATCTAAGGTGTTACATTTACACAAGTGAAATTGAATCTAGGGGTATGGGGGTTCACATTGTTATTGACTAGGGGTATAATTACTTGCTCAACAAAGCTCAAAAACCATGGATAAGATGGGTAATCATTAATAACACTAGTCTTCTTTTGATCTCATAAAATTAGCTCTTAGAATCTCTTTGCAGTCTCTTTTATGTACTTTAAAAATCAACCCATTACCTTGCCACAATCTCTTAATTAAGAAGATTTAACAACTAGAACCAGATCAAAATTGCAAGGATTGATATATTTACCCACTCATATTAGTCTCTTCCAAGCACCAATTGAAGATCTAGAGTAGGATTAAGTTGGCTACCGTAACCCTAAAATCAAGTCCATGTTAAATTACTCAAATCCATGGGTAAAGATCAATAAAACCGAGCAAAGCAAAAGACCTACTAAGTTAAATCAACACCCAACCCCATAATCACACCCCTAGAGGATGGGTTAGACACACATCATCAAAAGAAAAGAAATTATAAATATGATGTGAACAACCATCGATATGTTCAATTCGAATAATAATCTTCAACACCCACTTCAATTTAAATCTTTAATTTTAAGTTGCAAAGTTCTTCAACACCCCAAAACTAAGAAGAAAGATAAACACTTTATTTGTCAAAGTTTTAAAAAGTTCAAACTTTCAAAAGATACACTTTCTCTCTCTTCAAAGCTATTTATACTTTTCCCAAAATTAACCCAAGATTTCTTTCACACCCCAATCGATGACATTAGTCGGGTTCGCCGAGCTAAATCGGCGAATCACCACTATATCCTTCAACTCGCCCTTTCTTGGCTTCAGGTGTTTGATCCCCAGTTGGCAGACTCGATAGAGTTCGCCTTTCTTGATCAGCGAGTCACCGAATTCCACCTTGTTCGCATAGTTTAGCCTTCATTTTTGTTCAGCAGTCTGTCACATTAAGCGATGAAACTGCGATCACCTTTTTTTATTCGGTGGAACACCATTGTGACATCTTTTCGTTGATCTGCTTTGACATTTGATCATCAAACACTGTCAGTTTCACTGATTGTAGACACATAATTTTTTTACCGAACCTAAGATTTCATATAATTTTTAATGCTTAAATATTTATCATAAATTTAAATTAGATATTTTTATTTTAATTTCTAAGGTCCATTTTAAAAGATTTGAAAAAAAAATAGAATCACATTTTAAGGTAAGTTTTATTTTCAATTGTTTCAAAAGAAGAAATGAAAATAACAAAAAATATATATATAAGAGTTAGTGTTGCTTAAGTATATTTTTAGACTAGCTATTTAACTTTTCATAAGTTTTTATAAATAGTTAGCTAATATTTCTATTCTTATAATTTTTATTTATATTTAATTTATTTACTTTTTTAAAAAGTACAATAATTAATCCTAACTAAACTACCCCCACCATACCTATACTACCCATTTCCTCTACCATTACCTCACTAAAAAACACCCACATCTATCCTGCAACAACACACCCACCTCTATCCTACATATACTACCACACACATACCAAATAGACACCCTCAGATTACCAATAACCAAAAACCACACACGGACAAAACAAAAAAAGAATAATAAAAAAAAAAAAAAAAACCATCTGCAATATACAATACTCAACTACATTCTCCACTCCCACCCTTTCAATTCACAACACACATCAAACCTTATAAGACACCTAAACATTTTCGTTCTCCAAACACACGTACTAACAAAAAAAAAACAAGGAGAAAAAAGTTATATTTGGAGGCTCTAGTCAAAAGGCTCTCTCTTGGATTTTAATTCTTTCTTAGGAAATTCTCTACCGATTAAGGTCCAACTCTAGCCCGTTATCTTATTTATGTAGGTCTTACATAGTGTTATTTAGATGCATATGAGATATGGATTGAAATTTGATATGATGTAGTGTCATTCTACGCTTAGAGTTAGATATAAATATAATATACTGGATTAAAATAGATCTTTAGGTGTTTTTAGAATAGTATAGTGAAAGATGATAAAAAGAATTGAGTCAACATTGACGGTTGAATGTCAAATAAAAAGAGTGTTTTGGGTTTAACAACATTCATTATATATATTGTACTTTTAGGAATTTTCTAAGCTTGTGACCATAATAATGTATATTTATTGAGCTCTACTAAATATTAGATGAGTATAAATATAATTAAATCTTGTATCAATTGAGAATATGGTTACACATCTTTTTGAGAGGCTTAAAAAAATTTAAGGATGCAATGCCGCACCTTGGCCATATTTTTTTAATGATTAATTTTATTTAGTTAAATTAAAGACTTATAGAAAAAATTATTAGGTGTGACGTGAAGAAGGTATATATGCCTCTAAAATTCAAGTGTAAGAATGCGGTTACGCATCTAGGTTGAGACAAATAAAGTTCAACAATAAGATACGGGAGCAAGCCATAACCTATAACAATATATCTAAAAATAAGTATAAATCAATAAAAGCGACCGTTCTAGAACCACGGGACTCGAGGGATGCCTAATACATACCCCTATGTCCACATAATTCGTTACTTGGTCTTTTGTTTTCGCAGACCAAAATAAGAGTTATTTCCTTTTGATTAGGGCTTCAAAAGGATGACTTGGAAAACCATATATCAATTTCTAATTGGTGACTCTGAAACAAAATAAAATAATCTCTTAATCATTATTGTCACATAAATTTGAAAAACCCTTTCACCGCTATCGAAAAAGGAGTGTGACATCTCTATCGACTCTGCTGGGGAATAACCAAAATTGGAGTTGTGTTATATTAACTTTTACTTGATTGTATTATTTTATTTTTTTTATATATTGTGTGTGATGGCCTAATGTGTTTTTACAGCTCATTTATCATTTTTATATTGTTGAATTGTAATAAATTGTCTTCTCTTGCCCATCACATCTAAGTCTCTGCAAAATAGGGCAGCGGGGAATGCGATAAAAATGGAGTTTCTTTTCACCCAGTGAAGGATTTTTAGTCACACATATTAGGTAGATTTGGATCAGCAATGAAGTCGAAATAGTGCTTCGACCGATAAGTTGCACCTCCCAAGCTCTAGTTGTCCACTCGGGTAAGACAGTATCGACACATATCTGCTTTAGATTTGAACCTAGTAAAACTGAAATACAGACATGTTTATACCTAGTAGGCTCTGCGTATATAATCATTTTCACTTGACTTAGTGAGGCTCGACACAAGGGTCGGGTCTGTCTAGAACATGACTCCCTCTTTTGACCAACATGTGCATTCTATGTGTTATTGGTAAATATTATTTGGAATGTCTTTTCAATTTGAAATATTTTAGGGTGATCAATGACTAATTTTACATTAAAAAGAAAAAACAAAAAGGAAAAAGAAAGAGGAAAAACACAAAAAAAATTATGTTCTTTTAGAAGCTCTTATGCATTTCATAAAAATGGAAATTACAAAAACAAATCAGTTATTAACATAAATCACAAAAAAAAAAAATCTTTTGTTTAGTTTGTGAAAAAAGAAAATCCAAAATATATTGTTTTCATAATACTTTGAAAAATACCACAGCTGAAGTCAAGTTTCCATATGTAAAAGTTTTCTTACTATCCATTATGGACAAACTACGCATACCTAATTCTCACCTCGATGAGATATGTAGGCAACGTTCCTCGGAATTGTTGGTCCTTATTTTTAAAAAAATTAAAAAGAAGTATTTCTTATAAAAAATAATGGTGTGTTTATGATCTTGTTTAACTACATTTGAATTGATTCTTGCTTTGGCAAGATACATAGGCATCCTTATTTTGAGGGTCAGTTCAACCAAGGAAAAATCTAAAAAATCCTCGTCACGAAAACTAGGGCAAATAAAAAAGGAGAGATAAAAAAAATGGGGATACGATATTTTGTTAAAAGGATTTTTATTTATTTTGATTTATTGTTATTTTATTTTTTAAAAAAACTCTTCATATGGTTTGTACCAGCATAATTAGGAGTGTG
This sequence comes from Solanum verrucosum, assembly GCF_900185275.1. Classification (NCBI taxonomy): domain Eukaryota; kingdom Viridiplantae; phylum Streptophyta; class Magnoliopsida; order Solanales; family Solanaceae; genus Solanum; species Solanum verrucosum. The sequence goes on from NW_026020239.1 coordinate 645,869, forward strand.
AGTGAGATAAAAGAAAAGTATTAAACTATTTGGCAAGATAGACAAACTTTGTTGTGACCCATCGATTCTTTTGGTACTTGTTGATATTATTTATATAATACTTAAGAAATTACCTTGCTTAAAGGTAAGGCTAAAACAAATTCGACCTCATTGTTTCATGTGCAGCGTCTGGTGAGCTTTAGATATAAAATTCAATGGCATGATTTTTTTTACCTAGAACTTGGTCTAAATGGTGGTTGAGGCGAACTTTTGAGCAACATTTAACTTTGAAAATGATTATAGGCTTTATTTGATGTGATTGTGTCTTTCAAGCCTACCGAATGACATATTATCCATAGAACTCCAATTTCGAGTCTAAAACCTTTTTATTTGAATAAGAGAAAATACATAATTAGCCCATTCAACTATAATCCTTTTTTTTAAAAAGACACTCAAACTATGAAAAGGTCCTAGTACCCCATTATTCTTGTTCAAAGTGGATTTATTACTTCCTTTTGGTCATACGTGGCACATAGAGTTTATTTCACTCGCCGGTAGCGAGTGAGATAAGCAAAAATAATTTATTTAATTTATTTCAGTATTATTTAATTAGATATATTAGTTTCTTTTAACTCTATTTATTTTATCATATTTTTCAATTATTCTTGTCGTTTTATCTTCTTTACCCAGTAGAGTGAGGTTACAAAGGGGACTACTGTTCACATGAGGGAGACCGGAATTAGATAGATTATTGGAAAGACAAAGAGATGAAAGTGGAGTGAGGTGACAGAGAAAGATCGGAAAAGGTCGGTAAGAAAAGCACCGATGAAATTGGCAACTACGATGGAAGCAGAATCGTTTGGTGTCTTTGAGTTAGAGAGAGAGTTTGAGTTAGGGAGAGAGTTTTATTCACTGCAACACATCTTGATTTTGTGCGAAAATCAAAAGGCAAAGTACATAAAAAGAAGATTAATCATGGAGAAAATTAAATGGTTGAAATGGTGTTGTAGCAGTGGTGCTGGCGGCAGCGAAGAAGAGAAAAAGGTTGGATTTACAGTCGTCCAACATACTTGAACAATTGAAGAAGAAGAGGGAATTTTTGTTTTAAAATATTAAATAAGAAATAAATGAAAATAAAAATTAAAAAAAATGACACGTGGTAGCTAATAGTTGGCGCGTGTATGCACTTTCTTTCTTATAGGTGAGATTGACTGAAAATGTGATACTTTTACCACTTTTAAATTAGTTAAGGGGGTATTAGGACCTTCACAAAGATTGAGTGTCTTTTTAAAAAAAGTTTTATAGTTGAATGGGGTAATGATGTATTTTCTCTTTGAATAACCATATCTTAATATATATTCTTCTGAGTGCATAAATGCACTATACCTTAGTCTCACCTTCTTGAGCGCACTATCAATTATGTCTACAGTGCCAAATATCTAAGTTGGGTAACAAAGTGAAAAGGTCAAATATGTGCAAGTCCAAAAAAACTGACAAAGAATAGTTAGAAAGAATTTTTTTTTAAAAAAAACTCCAACGAAAAGAAGAGAAATAAATAAAAATGAGAAGAAGCTTTCAAAAAAACGAAGGTCAAATGCGAAAATGAAAAACATTTGAGTGCTTAGTGCAATTTTTAAGAGGAAACAATCAATTTATCCCGAATGAATGTCTTAGCTTTCCCGAAGTCTACATTACCATCCAATGACAAGTCTTATTTGGTCTCATTTTTGGTGTTCTCACATTAGTCGATACTTACATGACGGCCAAGCATATAGTATCTCAATCACATGCATTGAAATTCTTTATGAGTATGAGTGACTTTGAAAATGTCCCACGATCAAAATTATTCTATAGTGTGCAAAAAAAGACTTTATTTGGGGTAAGGGCACTTGAAACATGAGTATACGAATAGTTCTTACCTTTAATTTATGCAAGATGAACTAAACTTATAAATACTTAAGTATGTTTGAGTTACCATTTGAAGCTAAAGAGATTACTCAAAGTTGACCTCAAATTTGTCTGAAAGTTGTTGAAAGTGATTCATATGCATAATACTAATTGGTGGTACCAACTAAAGTCAAAACATTCTCAAACATGAATTGATTTTTGTCTCTCTTCATCCTCTAGTATTCTTTTAAAAAAATACTTTTTGTAAGAAAAAAAACAACAAAAAATTAATATTTGATCTATATGAACTACATGTTACCTGATTTTTGCTATACATGATATGTAGGTTGTCCTACAATGTAGCTCAGTCACAGAGAATAAAAATTTATATCATTGAAGATCAAAATGTGATTATTTTCTAAAAAAACATTTAAAAAATTCAAAAAATGATAAATTAAAAAGAGTTTCAAAGTTACTCAGTTTCAAAATTGGGCATATTTTTATTTCTTATGAAACAAGATTACTCTAGTTTCTAGGGAACAAACACCCTGGAGGAATTATAAGGGACAAACACCCTATCATATTTCATTTCTAGGGAACAAACACCCTAGATGCATTTCGACTTTAGGAAACAAACACACTAGATACATTTATTTTTTCTTTACTCCTAGGATAAACACTTCCTAATCTTAGACCTTTATTTTTTATTTTCTCCTATGATAAACATTTCCTAGTCTGAGACAATTATATTTATTTTTTCCAATGATAAGCACTTCCTAGTCTGAGACTGTTATTTTTTATTTTCTCCTAGGATAAACACTTCCTAGTCTAATAACTTATTTTTTATTTTCTCCTAGGATAAACAGTTCCTAGTCTGAATTTTCATTTTCATTTTCTCCTAGGATAAACACTTTTTAGTCTGAGATCGTTATTTTTATTTTCTCATAGGATAAACACTTCCGAGTTTGAGATCGTTATTTTTTATTTTCTACTAGGATAAACATTTCATAGTTTGAGACGTTATTTTTTATTTTCTCCTACGGTAAACACTTCCTAGTCTGAGACGTTATCTATATTTTCTCCTAGGATAAACATTCCTAGTCGGTGACTTTCATTTTTCATTTTCTCCTAGGATAAACATTTCCTAGTCTGATATCAGTATATTTTATTTTCTCCTATGATAAATACTTCCTAGTCTGAGATTGTTATATTTTATTTTCTCCTAGGATAAACACTTCCTAGTCTGAGATGTTATTTTTTATTTTCTCTTAGGATAAACCTAGTCTGAGACATTATTTTTATTTTCTCCTTGGATAAACATTTCCTAGTCGGAGACTTTCATTTTTCATTTTCTCCTAGGATAATCAATTCCCAGTCTGAGATCATTATTTTTATTTTCTCCTAGGATAAACACTTCCTACTCTGAAACGTAATTTTTTATTTTCTCCTAGGATAAACACTTCCTAGTCTGAGAAGTTATTTTTTTATTTTTTCGTATGATGAACACTTCCTTGTTAGATAAGTTATTTTTATTTTCTCCTAGGATAAACACTTCCTAGTCTAAGACCGTTATTTTTTTTTCCCTTGGATAACACTTCCTAGTCTGAGACCGTTAATTTTTATTTTCTCCTAGGATAAACACTTCTTAGTCTGAGAAGCGATTTTTCATTTTCACCTAAGATAAACACTTCCTAGTATGAGACCATTATTTTTTATTTTCTCCTATTATAAACACTTCCTAGTCTGAGACCGTTATTTTTATTTTCTTCTAGGATAAACACTTCCTAGTCTGAGACCTTTATTTTTTATTTTCTCCTAAGATAAACACTTCCTAGTCTGAGACCATTATTTTTATTTTCTTAGAGGATAAATACTTCCTAGTCTCAGATGTTATTTTTTATGTTCTCCTATAATAAACACTTCCTAGTCAGAGACGTAATTTTTATTTTCTCGTAAGATAAGCACTTCCTTGTTTGAGTTTATTTTTTAAAATTAACATTTGCTAATAACTCACAAAAAAATTTCCATGAAAACTTGTAACGCCCCATATCTGAAAAAGGGAAAAGAATCAAATTTTGGGATTTGTAGGGCCAACCACGGAGGCCACCCATTGTCGTGGATGGGACCACGGACCGTAGATGCGGTCCGTGGATGGCCCTGCCTAAGGGTGGTGTTGACGCTCAGGACCATGGCTTGACCTACAGACCGTAGGTCATACCACGGTCCATGGTTCAAAAGCCCAAATTCTAACTTTCTGAACCTAACGACGGTCCACTAGGACGGACCGTAGGTCAGACCAAAGTCTGTCTACTGGGTCCATCGATGGCAGCTGGTAGTTATTTTTTAGGAGTAGTTGGGTCTTATCCTAATTAATTAGTTCCTATACTACGTCGGTTTACCCTTAATTAAGACCCCTATTTAAGTATTTTCACCAACCAAATTAACCCATTCACTTCATTCTTCCAAATTCACAAAAGAAAACCAAATCTCCTCTCCAAATATTTCTCTCTCTAGAACTTGAAGAAGAAGAAGGATTTACCTAGAGTTCCAAGGCAAGGTCTCAATTCCTCCATTGAATGCTAGCATTTGGATTCAAGGTATGATAGTTTTCATACATAGAGTTCCCAAATTCCTCTATTTCAAACGGTAGAATTCTCCAATTGAGTTAGGGTTTTCTTCAATTGTCATGGGTTCTTTTCATTATTGATTTAAATAATTGAATTATGATCTTCTATGCAGGAATTGATGAAATACTATGGTTTTATGATGTTTTACCCTATGAACCCATGTAATCCCCATGTTTTCAAGTTATGAATCATATGATGTGGGATTTTGAGTATGAAGCAAGAGTTTTATGAAATTAAGCATGTATTTCAAGCTTTACATGAATTTATAATGAAATCCATATCTAACATATGTTTTCTAAGCATTGATTATTGAAACTGGGTTTTGAACCTCAAGAGGTAAATAATGGACTTATGCATTTTCTTATGAAATCTATTCAAATATTTTAAGGGTGCTTTGAGAGTAAAGTACCAATGATGATGTTGTTGTTGTGTTGTTGAAAGGACATTCTCATAAACACGTACTAGCATGATCTGAAAGGTTTTCTCACATATAAAGGATTCTTAGGTTGAAAGGCTTTCTCACCAAATTGAATCAAAGAGTAAGAGTTATCCTAATGAAGTATCTTAAATTGGTTGTCCAAGGGCACCATGGATTATGAGATAAGGCAAGACTTAATAACTATTCCATGGGATTTATGCTTAGCACTGAGTGGATATTGATTTGAGATGGAAGCTCTCCCGTTAGTAGAGGCCGGGTTTATAGTAGCAATCTCCTTATCCCTTAACTATTTCCCCCCATAGATTTATTAGCTAGTGGATCCACCTAAGCTAGAATTTCATGGTCTACCTTGGAAAGTAGGACAACCCTTTTTTGTGTGGGAGACACCGGGGGATGATGTTATAGATCACATGGTCTCTATGTCGGTTAAGGCTAATTCCCCACATTAATAATGAACTAAGGTTACTCAAGGAGTATCTCATATTTGTTCAAAGGTTTTAAAGAAGATGTTAGTTTGTGTTAACCTTTTTTTTATGAAGTATGTTTTCTAACTCTCTTATATCATGTTTAAGTTTGGTCAATTGCAAACTTATGAAATGAAATGTCCCTTTTTAGCATGTTTAAAATGTTTTATGCATGGCTATCATACTTAGTATATTGTACTAATGCATACTCTTGCCTATATTTCCTCACATGTAGGGTCCGACAGTCAGTTTCTGAGTTTTGTGGCTCGTGGTTGAGTTCGAGAATTCTGAGCTTTGGTGAGTCCTCATGATTCGAGGATGGAGTTTTATTGATTCACTTTCTTTCATGTATTTATATTTTGGACATGATGTGTGGGCTAGACCCAATTTCATTCTATTGTATTAGATGGCTATGATGACACAAATGTTCTAGACTTTTGCTTTTCGTTTATAAAAACTAATGGACTTGGACTATTGTTTTACTCTTATTGTTCTATTTCTTATGTTATGAGAACTAAGTGGATTGTATGGAGTCCTTCGGGGTTCTATACGTCATATTACATCTGGGGGGTACCCCTAGGTCGTGACAAAACTGGGGCAAAAATTTGTTTATTTCTTTTGTTTGTGATGATTTGCAGGTTTCTTCAAGCGAAACATAGATTTGAAATTCAGGAATAAATTTCAACTCTTTTCAGAATGATCAATCCCCATGATTGCTAGAATCAACTTCTTCATTGCATGTAGCAACCTAACTTCGTGGCATCGGCTTCTATTCAATTAGTGATCAAGAAAACATGCAGGCATTCAAGATCATTTTCAAATTGTCATTTTGAAGAGTGTCAAAAGCTCACTCTAAGTGGAAAGTAAAGCCTCGAATTCAATTCAAGATCACGATACTAAAAAAAAATCAAAGTGATATCTGAAAGTCAAGAGTCAAGTGAAGACTCAAGAGAAGGGGCATAGATAGGAGCTTGTACTTTTATTTTCTTTTTGACCATTAGCTTTCATTTTTATGTAAGGATTGGAGCGACGACCTATAGCCTCGATGGAACCTCACTTAACTTCCAACTCATCACTTCATCTCTTTCGAACTACACGTGACCTGATTTCTTTATAACCCGAGATATGTAGGATGTGCAAAACCAAGACTCGATCACATATTTTTCCTTCAAATACAAGTCCGATTAAAACTTTTCACGTTATCTACTTCTTTATCTAAAAACTTTTCATGTTTCAAGTCCAAGAGGAGCAAACTGTTGATACATAATTTTTGACCGAACCTAAGATTTCATATCATTTTTAGTGCTTATGTATTTATAATACATTAAATTAGATATTTTTATTTTTATTTTATTTTATAAGTTTAGTTTAAATGATTTTAAAAAATAAAATAACATTTTAAGGTATGTTTTATTTTCAACTGTTTCAAAAAATAAATGAAAATTAAAAAATATATATATAACTTATTTTAATTTAGAATTTTATATATAAGCTAGTGTTGCTTAAGTGTACTTTTAGACTAGCTATTAACTTTTCTTATATTTTTATTAATTCAAAATAGTTAGCTAATATTTCTATTATTATAATTTTTCTATATATATCATTTTATTTTGGTTTTTGAAAAGTAGAATAATTAATCCTAATTAAACTACCCCACTATACCTATGCTATCCATTTCCTCTCCCATTACCTCACTAAAAAATACCCACATTTATCCTATAACAACACACCCACCTCTATCCTACATCTACCAATAACGGAAAAACACACACGGAAAAGAACAAAAAAAAATGGAAGAAAACTCATCAGAAATATACTATACTGAATTACATTCTCCACTCCACCCTTTCAATTCACAACACACAACAAACCTAACAAAACACCAATATATTTTCTTTCTACAAACACACGTACAACAAAAAAACACAAGGAGAAAAAAGTTATATTTAGAGACTCCAGATAAAAGGCTCTCTCTCAGATTTAAATTCTTTTATTAGGAAATTCTCTATGGATTAAGGTCCAACTCTAGCACTTTATCTTATTTATTTGTCTTACATAGTGTTATTTAAATGCATATGAGATATGGATTGAAATTTGATATGATTTAGTGTCAAGGTGTAACGACCGGTTCCCTTCGTTATAGTAAAGCAAACGGGGAAATATTTTGGGCCGAAAAACATTTTCGTAGTAACTTGGAATTTCCTAACCTAGTCCAGATTTGGACGAAATCGAAGTCAGTAACGTCTAGGGAAATATGGTAACAATTTGGTGATCTAACTATGATTTTGATCACATGAGTCGATAGAAAAGACGTTAAGGAACCCGTAAGACTTTACGAAAGTGAATTCGGGGGAATATAACTCCAGAAACTGATCATAGCGTGAACAGGTAGTTTCTAAGTGTCATGGGTTGAAGGTGTGTTGTGAAATGGGGTTTTGGAATTGTTAAATTTGCTCACTAGTTTCATGCAAGCCGCTATGGTGGAATTATTTTCGTCAGGGCGGGGCTGCTGTAGCGGGGTGAGGACCGTTGTGGCGAGACAGACGCGACTTAAGTCAAAAATAAACCCCAAAAATGTTTTATTCTGCACTTTTTTACTTTGAGAGCTAAGCAACGACCCCAGGTGTTTTTTTGACAGTTTTCCACCATTCTTGAGGCTAAAGGTAATGTTTTCACTCTCTGAATCCATTTTTCGACTCGTAGAACTCGGTTTCTTTGGTGATTATTGTTGGGGAAGGGTTTTGGCACTATTTGGATGGTGGGAAAGGACCTAATTTGGATATTGGGATCATGAGTTTGATCTAGGGTTGATAGAATTGATTATAATCCAGGTAATTAGATACTGTTTATTGATTCCCATGTTATATTGATTGTTTGTCGACCAAAAAGAAGCGAAAAGAATTCAGAAAGAGAAGAATCAAGTTTCTTAAGGGATTCAAGTTTTGTACGAGGTAGGTGATGGTTGTTATTTTATATTGTGTGATATATGTTTGTTCCTGATTCATTATAATGCATGTATGTATGTGAATGTTGCATTGTTGATTCCACTAATCGTAATTGAGGATAATTGAATAATTGTATGCCATGAATCATGACTTGAATGCATGATTATGAGAATGTACGTGTGATTGTGATTGTGGCTTGTTGAATGAATCGGGTATTGTGTTCCGACACACTAACTGGGATCGGTTGCCACGTACCGACATAAACATTTGAATGGGTGTCACGATCCAGCACACTAACTTGGAATGGGTACTACATACCGATACATGAACAGTTGGGTGTGGGTTCAATGAGAGGAGAATTGACTCGACATAACAGTATATCTTGAGAATTGTGAAATTGTACGTTGTTCGTAAATGATGATTGATATTGTATATGTTCTGTGTATGCATGTTATTATTATGTTTTAATGGCTTATGTATGTTGCACTTAGTGGGATAGCCATGTGATTCTACCAGTACATTGTGGTTGTGTACTAATACTACACTTTCTCTTTATTTGTTGAGTACAGGGCATCTTCAAGCGGCTCTCGACAGACCTCATTTAGAAGATTAGTGATCGTCATTGAATTCAGATTAGTGATCGTCATTGAATTCATGGGTGAGCCAGTTCTTCCAGGCTTCCATAAGTTCTCTTTTCATTTATGTCCACATCTTCGGACCTAGACTAGTTCTTTAGATAACTCCCTATTAGTTTGGGTTGTACCCATTTCTTTAGACTATGGTTCCTTGTTAGAGTTTTGGTACATTGACTTTTAGGTTCTAGGTATTTATGCCACATTTGTTTGGTTTGACTTTGGGAGTTTATGTGAACTCCTTATTTTCCTTTTCATAGACATTTAAACCTACTTCCATAACTTTAAATGCCTTAGTTTTGATTAAGTTGTGTACTTTTTTGGTTAGCTAAGAAGTATTAATGGTTCTCCCACGAGAGGGTTAGTGTGTGTGCCAATCACGACTGTCTGGGTCGTGACGAAGTTGGTATTAGAGCCTAGGTTCCTTGATTTTGATGTACCAAAACGAATCTAGAAGAGTCTTCCGGAATAGTACGGAGACGTCTGTATTTTTCTTTGAGAGGCTATATCACTTTAGGAAATCTCTCTATTTTCTCTTGTATTCTTTCGTGCTATAACTTGATTCCAATTGGTATCTGGCGATCTAAATTGGTTTCTAATCTCCCTCACACTTCTGTCCGTAAATGGTTAACATTGCGTCAGGCCCGTAGATCTAATCAATGCTCCAACTGAGGAATCTACAGCAAGAGGTCACGGTCGAGGCAGGGGTAGATAAAGAGCTAGGGGTAGAGGCCGAGGAAGGGTGGCTCCTACTAGGGATGGAGCACCAGTTGAGAATGCTTCCAGAAATGAGGCCCCTCATATGCACCATGAACAGGTAGAGGAGAATGTAGAGGTTGAAGAGGAAAAGAATGTTGGACAAGAGGAAGAGGTGCAGGCTGAGACTATAGGTATTCCTCCCTTAGACCCAATGTTAGCTCAAAAGATTATGTCGTTCTTGAAAGGATTGGTTGGCCCTGGAGTGCTTCCTTCTATTCAAGCAACTCAAGCTTCCGTCAATCCTCCTATTGTTATCACTGTCCCCATGGTGGGTGGAACTGTAGGTACTGATGCTTTCTTTCATCCTTTGTTGGGTCCTGTTATGACTGGTAATGAACATGAGATGTTGACTAAGTTTTTGAAATTGAAACTGCATGTGTTCCATGGTTCTGAGAGTGAAGACGTCTATGAGCTCATCCTAGATTTCTGTGAGATGTTTCATAAGTTGGGAATTGTCCATCAGCATGGAGTAGAGTTTGTGACCTTTCAACTTCAGGGCGAGGCTAAGCAGTGGTGTAGAGCTTATGTGGAATGCAGATCTTCAACTTTACCCCCACTCACTTGGACCTAGTGTAATGTCTTGTTATTGGAAAAGTATGTGCCCTTGACTTTGATAGATTGTAAGAAATGAGATCATGGCTCTGGAACAAAGTGGTATGTTTGTGGCTGCTTATGAGGCCAAGTTCCATGCTTTGTCTAGATATGTTATGCAATTGGTAACTACTGAGGAAGAGAGGATCCGCTTATTTGTAAAGGGGCTAAATTCTAAGTTGCAAGTATTGTCATTTCATATGACCTCTACAGGAAAAAGCTTCAATGAGGTAACATATTTTGTGAAGAAAGTGGAGGGGGGGAGGTGAGACGGTCAGGCTAAGGCATTGGCAAAGAAAGCCAGAATTCAGGAAACTTTCATGGTTCTTACTCCAGAGGTTCAAGAAGGCCGACTCTTGCAACCCGACCAGTTCAGTATGTTATGCCCGCTTCTACAAGTAATTACTCTGAAACTCCACCTCAGAATTTGATTCAGGATAGCCAGGGAGATGCACTTTCGGCGGGCAACATCCCATCTTTTAGTCATACTTGCTATAACTATGGAGAACCTGGGCATATGAGGAGAGATTGTCCCCACCCGCGCATGATAGATTCTGTGCAGTAGCAGACTAGAGCACTGGTACCCGTGGGAAATGGTAATAATGATCGAGGGCATCCATAAGGTGTGCGAGGAGGAAATCAGCTAGGCCGTGGAGGTAGGGTAAATGGTAACACAGGCAAGGGTACAGTGCAGCCAGGCGGGGAAGTCGCCCGTCATGATGACAAGCCTCAGTGTTATGCCTTTCCGGGCAAGACCGAGGTGGAGGCATCTGACGCAGTGATCACAAGTACTATTCTTGTCTGTGACCAGATGGCTAATGTGTTATTTGATTCGGGTTCTACTTATTCTTATGTGTCTGTGCGATTGGCCTCAGAATTTACTATGATTTGTGATATACTTATTCCCCTATTCATGTTTCTACTCCAGTTAGAGAGTCTGTCATAGTCACCCATGTCTATCGTGCTTGTCCAATTTTGTTTATAGGTTTCCAGAATTGGGTTGATTTGGTGATTTTGGATGTGACTGACTTTTATATAATCTTAGGCATGACTTGGTTGTCCCACTATTATGTTGTGCTTAATTGTAATACTAAGTCTGTGTCCCTAGAAATTCTAGGAAAGGAAAAGTTAGAGTGCGAAAGGGTGTACAAGCCTATGCAAGCTAAGATCATATCCTTCATTCTGGCTAGGAAACTGGTAGGGTAGGGTTGTTTGGCTTATTTTGGCTCATATTCGGGATGTTGAAGTTGAGTCTCCTTCTATTGAGTATATTCTTGTGGTGTCAGAATTTAGAGAAGTGTTTCCTAGTGATTTGCCTAGTATGCCTCTGAATAGAGATATAGATTTCCGCATTGATTTGGAACCTAGTACCCACCCCATTTATATCTCTCCATATCTCATGGCTCCGACAGAATTAAGAGAGTTTAAGGCTCAAATCCAAGAACTTCTTGATAAAGGATACATTTACCCTAGTGCTTCCCTGTGGGGTGCTCCAGTCTTGTTTGTTAAGAAAAAAAATGGTTGTATGACGATGTGTATAGATTACCGGCAATTGAATAGGGTCACCATTTGAAACAAGTACCCATTGACTTGAATAGATGATCTTTTTGATAAACTGCAAGGCGCATCAGTTTTCTCTAAGATTGAACTAAGGTCTTGTTACCATCAGTTAAAGATTAGGCCTGAGAATGTGCCCAAGATGGCGTTTAGAACCCGTTATGGGCACTATGAGTTTCTAGTTATGTTGTTTGGGTTGACAAATGCACCTACACCTTTTATGAGTTTGATGAATGGTGTGTTCAAATCATTTTTGGATTTATTTGTTATAGTCTTTATTGATGATATTTTGGTGTATTTGAAAAGTGAGAAAGAAAATGTCGACCATCTTCGTATAGTTCTGGTGTTCTTTGGAAACAAAAGTTGTATGCGAAATTTTCTAAGAGTGAATTTTGGTTGACTTCGGTTACCTTTTTGGGGCATGTAGTTTCAAAAGAAGGAGTAATGGTAGATCCCCAAAAGATTGAAGAAGTTAAGAGGTAGGTTTGGCATAGCTCTGTGATTGAAGTTAGGAGTTTTGTGGGGCTCGCTAGCTACTATCGTCGATTTGTGAAGAACTTCGCTTCTATTGCCACATATCTCACAAATTTGACCAAAAAGGAGGTCCCTTTTGAATGGATTGAAAAATCCGAGGAGAGCTTCCAAAAGCTCGACACTCTTTTGACCACAACACTTATTTAGCACTACCGGTGGAAGGTAAAGATTTTATAGTTTATTGTGATGCTTCACATTCGGGTTTGGGTGTTGTGTTAATGCAAGATACGAATGTTATAGCTTATGCATCGCGACGATTGATGGTGAATGAGAGGAATTATCCAACACATGATTTAGAGTTGGCAGCGGTAGTGTTTTCTCTTAAGATCTGGCAACATTATCTTTTGGGGTTAAGTGTGAGGTGTTTACTGATCATCATAGCTTGCAGCATGTGTTTACTAAAAAGTTCTAAATTTGAGACAGCGAAGGTGGATGGAGTTACTCAAGGATTATGATGTGACCATCCAATATCATCCGTGTAAGGCAAATGTAGTGGCGGATGCACTAAGTCGGAAAGAGGTGAGTATGGGTAGTTTAGCTTGCTTCAGTTAATCTAAGCGACCCTTGGCTAAGGAAATTCAAACCTTGGAATCTAAGTTCATGCAGTTGGGCATCTCAGAGAAAGGTGGGGTGTTAGCTAGCATTGAGGTTAGGGCCACGTTCATTGAAGAGATATCATGATGACGGGGATTACATCATAAAATGAGACTCAGTTGTGTTAGACAAAGACCTTCAGTATGAGGAGGAACCGATTGCAATTCTTTATTATGACGTACGGATGCTGAGGACCAAAGAAATCAAGTTCGTAAAAGTACAATGGAAGCATCGTCTAGTTGAGGAAGCTACTTGGGAAACCGAGAAAGACGTGCAAGACAAGTATCCCCACTTGTTCGTCGATTCAGGTACTACACTACTCTAACTTTAGCCTATTTTCCTAAGTTTGTCAATCGGGGATGAGTGATCGGTAAATTGGTATCTATTGTAACGACCGGTTCCATTCATTATAGAAAAGCCAACGGGGAAAAATTTTGGGTGGAAAAATATGGTAACAATTAGGTGATCTAACTATGATTTTTATCACATGAGTAGATAGCTAAGACGTTAAGCAACCCATGCGACTTTACGGAAGTGAATTCGGGCGAGTAGAACTTCCGAAGCTAATCTTAGCGTGAACGGGTAGTTTCTGAGTGTCATTGGTTGAAGGTGTGTTGTGAAATGGGGGTTTGGAATTCTTAAATTTGATCACTGGTTTCATGCAAGCCATTGTGGTGGGATTATTTCCGCCAAGGCGGGGCCGTTGTAGCGGGGTGACAAAACCCCTAATTTGGAACTGTTTGGATGGTGGCAAAAACCCTAATTTGGATATTGCGATCATGGATTTTTTTAGAGTTGATAGAATTGATTGTAATCTGGGTAATTAGACATCGTTTATTGATTCCCGTGTTATATTGATTGTTTGTAGACCAAGAACAAGCGGAAAGAATCCAGAAAGGGAAAAATAAAGTTTCTTAGGGGATTCAAGCTTTGTTCAAGGTAGGTGATGGTTGTGATTTAATATTGTGTGATATATGTTTGTTCTTTCTTCATTATAATGCATGTATTTATGCGAATGTTGCATTGTTGATCCCACTAATCCTAATTGAGGATAATTGCATGTCATGAATCATGACTTGATTGTATGATTATGACAATGTACGTGTGATTATGATTGTGGCTTGTTGAATGGATCGGGTGTTGTGTTTCGACAACCTAACTGAGATCGGTTGTCACGTATCGACATAAACATTAGAATAGGTATCACGATCCGGCACACTAACTTGGAACGGGTACCACGTACTGGTACACTAAAAGTTTAGGTGTGGGTTACATGAGAGGACCATTGACTTGACATAACTCTATATCTTGAGAATTTTTAAATTGTATGTTGTTCGTAAATGATGATTGCTATTCTATATGTTTGGTGTATACATGTTATTATTATGATGTAATGGCTTATGTATGTTGCACTTAGTGGGATAACCACGTGATTCAACCAGTACACTCTAGTTTTGTATTGATACTGCACTTGTTCTTTCTTTGTTGAGTACATCGCATCTGCAAGCGGCTATTGACATACCTCGTTTAGAAGATCAGTGATCATCATCGAATTCAAGGGTGAAACTTTATTCTTCCCTTTCTGAATTCTTTCCGCTTGTTCTTGGTCTACAAACAATCAATATAACATGGGAGTCAATAAACGATGTCTCATTACCCGAATTACAATCAATTCTATCAACCCTAAAAAAAGCCATGATCCTAATATCCAAATTAGGGTTTTTCCCACCATCCAAACAGTTCCAAAACCCTTCCCCAACAATAAACAAAAGGAGAACTCATGGCAGCCTGGACGAACTGGCTCACCCTTGAATTCGATCGACGATCACTGATCTTCTAAGTGAGGTCTGTTAATAGCCGTCTAAAGATGTCTTGTACTCAACAAAGAAAAATAAAGTGTCGTATCAGTACACAGCCACAGTGTACTAGTAGGATCTCATGGCTATCTCACTAAGTGCAACATACATAAGTCAATACAACATAATAATAACATGCATACACCGAACATATATAATATCATCATCATTTAAAAAACAACGTACAATTTCACATTTATCAAGTCATTGGTCCTCTCATGTAACCCAAACCCAAACAGTTAGCATACTGGAACATGCTACCCGATCCAATGATTATCCCAGAACATTGTAACCGATCCCATAATTATGTCGGAACGTGGCAACCGATCCAAGTTAGTGTGTCGGAACGCAACACCCGATCCATTCAACAAGCCACGATCACAAAGTACATCCTCATAATCATACAATCAAGTCATGATTAATGGCATTCATTATTCATATATCCTCATTTAC
Organism: Solanum verrucosum; assembly: GCF_900185275.1. Classification (NCBI taxonomy): domain Eukaryota; kingdom Viridiplantae; phylum Streptophyta; class Magnoliopsida; order Solanales; family Solanaceae; genus Solanum; species Solanum verrucosum. The sequence goes on from NW_026020239.1 coordinate 661,186, forward strand.
AATTAATGTGATCAATAATGCAATATTCGCATACATACATGTATCATAATGAAGCAAGAACAAACATTGATTACACAATCATAGAATCACAACCATCATCTACCTCGAAACAAGCTCGAAACCCAAAGAAACTTGATCCTTCCCTTTCCGAATCCGTTCCACTTGTTCTTGGTTTACAAACAATCAATACAATATGGGAATAAATAAACAATCACTAATTACCCAGATTACTAACAATTCTATCAACCCTGGATCATACCCATGATCCCAAGTACCCAAATTAGGGTTGTTTCCACTATAGATTCCAAATCAAAACCCTCCCCCGTCTATACTTACCCATTAGATTATGTTCAACGGATTGAAAAACATATTCGGGGAGTTAAAATTTTACCTTTAGCCTCAAGAATGGTTGAAAACTGTTAACAGAAGCACTGGGTTCGTTCCATAGCTCTCAAATTTGAAAATTGCAGAATAAATTTTTTTTGGGTTTATATACGACTTTAAGTTGCATTTGGCCCGCCACAGCAGTCCTCACCCCGCTACAGCTGCTTAGCCCTGGCGATCGAAACCACCGCCAAAGCGGCTTGCACGAAACAGTAACCTATTTTAATAACTTCAACACCTCCATTTCACAACACACCTTTAACCAACGAAACTAAAAAACTACTTGTTCACGCTAAGGTTAATTCCGGGAGTTCTACTCACCCGAATTCAATTACGTGAAGTCGTACGGATTCCTTAACGACTTATCTATCTACTCATGTGATCAAAATTATAATTAGATCACCCAGTTGCTACCAGATTTCTCTAGACTTTAATGACTCCGATTTCGTCCAAATATGTACTAGGTTGAGAAATTCAAAGTTACAACGAAAAAGTTTTCCGACCCAAAATTTTTTCCTGTTGGCTTTTCTATAACGGTGGAGCTCGGTCATTACAAGTTTTACCCATTTCTTTAGACTATGGTTCCTTGTTAGAGTTTTGGTACCTTGACTTTCAGGTTCAAGGTATTTATTCCACATTTGTTTGATTTGACTTTCGGAGTTTATGGGAACTCCCTATTATTCTTTTCATATACATTTAAATTTGCTTTTATAACTTGAAATGTCTTAGTTTTGATTAAGTTGTGTATTTATTTGGTTAGCTAATTAGAATTAATGGTTCTTCCACCGGAGGATTAGTGTGGGTGCAAATTACGACGGTCTGGGTTGTTACACAAGGCTTATTGATGTATTGTTTAATTTTTAGGAAAAGTATATAATCTATTTTGTATTTAATTTTTGGAACAACTTTATAATTTATTTGGTCTATTATTCATGTCATTCTACTCATATCTTTGCTTAGATTTAAAGAAAATAAAATACAGTAGATTAAAATTGATCTTTAGGTATTTCTAGAATATTATTGTGAAAGATGTGATAAAAAGAATTGAGTTCAGATTGACGGATAAATGTCAATCAAAGAGGCAGTTTTCAGTTTAACAACATTCATTATTTTAATATACTTTAAGGAATTTGTATAGCTTGTGACCATAATAATATGCATATATTATGCCCTATTAAACATTAGATGAATATAAATATAATTAAATTTTTTCTCAATTGAGAATGTGGTTACACATCTTTTTTGAGATGCTTAAAAGAAATTCAACGATGCGATAACGCACCTTGGCCATATTTTTTAATAATTATTTTATTTAGTTAAATAAAAGATTTATAGACAATATTATTTGGTGAGACGTTAAGAAGACACATATGCCTCTAAATATCAAGACCAAAAATACGGCTACGCATCTAGGTTGAGGTCAATAAAGTTCAACAATAAGATACGCGAGCAAGCCATAGCCTATAACAATATTTCCAAAAATAATTCAAAAATAAGTATAAGTCAATAAAAGTGACCATTATAGAACCACGGGACTCGAGGGATGCCTAATACCTTCTCATCGGTCAACAAAATTCCTTACGCGGTCTTTAGTTTTAGCAGACCAAAATTAAGAATCATTTCCTTTTGATTAGGGATTCAAAAAAGTCACTTGGAACACCATAACTCAATTATAAGTGGCGACTCTGCAAAAAAAAAAATTCCATTAATCAATATCGTCACTTAAATTGGAAAAACTCTTTCACCGCTATAGAAAAAGGGCGTGGCATCGATGTGTAGCCTATTTTGCATTTCATCTTTCTGTTTAGGCGACCATCTGTTTGGGGTTTTACACTCTTTTTGGTGTTTTTGGTCTTTTTTCTCATTCATTCATTCTTGCCTTGTTTTTGTAGCCCGCATAGCTGCAAATCATCAAAATATTATCAGAATAAGACACAAATAGGCATTGAAGACACTCATTGTTGAGCTATAAAGGTCTTAAATGAGTAGAAATCTACCATTCATCAAACACCGTAACAACCTCAAGGCTTAGTCCATTTGAATAAAATGCATGCTGAAATCATGGGGGTTGTTATAACAACCAGTCGTTTCAATCAGCGAACGCGAAGGTCAAGTCACTAACCTTCCGCAAACATGAAAGCATGCCATCAAACATGTAGGCTTGGCTAGAAACCCTCCATGAACACATAGCCTTTCTCGAGAAAGCGAAGGTAAAGTACCCAGACCTTTGTGAACGCGACCAAGTGCCTGGAAATGCGGAAAACAACCTCCAGACCCTTCATGATCCCAACACCAAAGTTGCAATTGTGGAGAAATACGTCAATGTGCACAAACACCAGCAATATCAGCTCAACATCAAGTTGGGAAATACATTGACGAGGGCTCGGGATTTATTTAGAACCCTATGAACACAAATAAACTATGCTACCCCACAAAAAGGATATTGGGGACTCAATGAAATCTACGAAACAACCAACGGAGGTTTTCTTGTTAGGACGTTTACTACCTCAAGATGTGTACCTAATGAAATCTATGAAACAACAAATGTCAAATGCCTTCAAATCTTGTCGATTACCTCGAAATTCAAACAAAATTTTGTGTTAGAACTTATTAAGAATTCTGAAGGTAACGACACAGATGGAATTCTCATGTGATCACGTTTACTAAGAATATTGACCGACGTCAAACCTTGACCAAACTTTCTCAATTACCTCACCTAACGCCTAAAAATCACACTAAAGGCCTAAGATTCCAAACAAACCATCCAATTTGACCAAAACAGTCTTCTAGAGCTGATGAAACTAACAGAAATCACATTCGACGTCAGTTTCTCTGGATTTTCACTAAAGTCAACTCTTTCAGTTTAAAACTTTCAAAAAAAGAAAAACTTGAAGAAAATGTTTTCAAGCACCTCGAAAAGCATGTCATTCATCCAAAAACCACACACATAACACAAGGAAGCTATGGGGAAGGGGAAAAGTGTCAAAAGTACGAGAAAAAAAACACGCAAATGACCATCAGGGTTATTAGAAAACTTCGAACAGAGATCGTCTCAACAATAATGGGAGCACCCATTCAGGATTTATTTTATGTCAGAATCCATAAGATAGCTTGAAAATAGCTCGAAAACTTTGAGATCCTAACCAAGGATACTTCTAGACAAAACTTAATGTTTTGAATAACTTAACCATCACAATTACATTTTGACGCCATTTACTTAGATTTTTTACCAAATCAACCATTCAAGTTTCAAAAGTATGTGAAAACTCACTTAAAAACAAAATGTCACACCTGAGCCTACACTCTGGACATGGCCGACACTCAAGAACCATTGTTGATCCCAAAGCAAACCCTCATCTAGGCTGACCACAGGTGGAAGACTAACTTAAGCATACATAAGTTTGAAACTGAATGAAATCTTTTAAGCTCAATTACTCAACTCATAAGATCCGGAGCATAGTCAATAAAAATACTTATAGTTTGTAAAACAACTCAAAGAAAGTAAACGCCGAGAGACTCCTCAACTCTATCTCTCTATGTCACACCCTTTTTTTCACTGATGGATAGGGTTTTTCAAATTTTAGTAACGTTATTGATTAGGGATTAGTTTTTTTAGAGTCGCCACTTGGAATTGAGTTATGGTGTTCCAAGTCACCTTTTTTAATCCCTAATCAAAAGAAAATTACTTTTTATTTTAGTCTACGAACTAGATATTCTGGTAAGGAATTCTATTGACCGAGAGGTAGGTATTAGGCATCCGTCGAGTCTCGTTGTTCTAGCATGATAGCTTTTATTGATTTATACGTGTCTTAGTATATTTTTGGATAAATTTTATGTACATGCCATGGTTTGCTCATTTTTAGTGTTGAATTTTTATTGGTCTCAGCCTAGATGCGTAACCGCATTCTTGGATTTGACATTTAATAGCCTCAAAGCATAACTTCTTTATTCTCTCGAGTGAATCGCACCTAATAATTCATGTTTACATATTTTAGTTTAAATTTAATGAAAGTTAACTATTAAAAATAATTTGGTCAAGGTGTATCATCACATTCTTAAATGTTCTTAAGTATCTCAAAAAGATGTGGAACCACATTCTTGATTGAGATGAAATTTAATTATTACTGTTGCATGAACTAACAAAAATAAAATATATATATTTCTAATACACAATGAGTTATTCTTATAATAGTTGTCAATATACTTGATTAAAAATATTTCCTTAAATATTAGAATAAATAGTTTAAACATTCTAAAGATCTTCATTGTTTAGCGATATGTAAGATTTAAACAGTTATATTTCAACATTATACTATCAAAATTAAACACACACAAAGTTCGAGCAATTTCATAACAATGGAATCAAGCCTTATATAATCATGAAATAAAACTATACAAAATTAAATTAAATTAAGTGTTACCTCTTGTGAAAATTATTCACGAAAAGAAAATAATCTTAATAAGGAACCACAAACTCAAAACCAAGAAAGCAAACCTCAAATTCAACCTTTGTTTGTGAGTGGAAAATAATATAATATGAGGGTGAGTATGTATGTTGTTGTACGTGTGGGTAATGGTGTTGTGTGTGAAAATGTTTGGGTGGTTTTGTTTTTGTTGTTGATTCTCCTTTTTCTTTCTTTTGTGTTTTTTGTGGTGTTGTGCAAAATCGTTTTTCATGAGTTGTGCGTGTGTTCATATACATGTTTGTAGTATGTTGATTGTAGTATATGTGTGTTTTGGGTGTAGTGTGAGGGAGTGGTGAGTGAAGTGGGGTGTGTAGGGTAGTGGAATTGAAAGTGGGGTGATGGTAGATGTAGTGGGGTACTGTGGGTAGTTTAGGTTATTATATTTTATAAATTTTATATATATACCATAATAATAAAAATATTAATTAATTATTTTGAATTAATAAAATATAAGAAAAGTCAAATAGCTAGTCTAAAAATATAATTAAGAAATACTAGCTTATTTATTAAAATTTAATTTAAAAGAAAACATATAACTTTTGTAGTTTTCCAATCTTTTAAAATAAACAAACTAAAATATGATGAAAAATAAAATATTTAATTTATATATAAAAGCAATATTTTGTATTAAAAATAGTGTAATACCTTAAGTTCGGTCAAAAATTATGTGTCTACAGTTTTCTCCTCTTTGAGTTGAAACACGAAGAGTTTTCAGACAAAGAAGTAGATAACGTGACAAATTTTGACTAGACTTGTATTTGAAGGAAAAATTTGTGCGATCGAGTCTTGGTTTTGGACATCCTACATATCCCGAGTTATAAGAGAATCAGGACATGTGTAGTTCAAGAAGATGAGGTGGTGAGTTGCAAGTTAAATGAAGTTCCATCGAGGCTTCTGCAGGTCGCGGCTCTTATCCTTACATAAAAAAAATGAAAGATAATAATCAAAAGGAAAATAAAAGTACAAGCTCCTATCTATGTAGCTGCTCTTGAGGCTTCGCTTGAGTCTTGAATTTGAGATATCACCTTGATTTTTGTTAATATCTTGATCTTAAATGAATTTGATGCTTAAATTTCCACTAAGAGTGAGTTTTTGGCACTCTTCTTCAAAATGACTTTGAATATGTTCTTGAATCCCTGTTTGTTTTGTTGATTAGTAGCAGAATAGAAGCAGGTGTCAGGAGGTCAGGCTGCTATATTCATTGAAGAAGCTGATTCTAGCTATCATGGGGATTGATCATTCTGAAAAGAGTTGAAACATTGTTCTTGAATTTCGAATCCATGTTTCGCTTGAAGAAACCTGAAAAACTATCATAAACAAAAGAAATAAACAATTTTTTTTGCCCCAGTTTTCATGGGAAAAAATTTGTGTGTTACTAGCAAATGTGAATTTTTTTTAAAAATAAACTCAGACTAGGAAATGTTAATTCTAGGAGAAAATAAAATATAAAACTCTCAGACTAGGAAGTGTTTATTCTAGGAGAAAAAAAATAACATCTCAGACTAGGAAGTGTTTATCCTAGGAGAAAAGAAAAAATAACGATCTCAAACTAGGAAGTGCTTATCCTAGGAGAAAATAAAAAATAACGGTCTCAGATTAGGAAGTGTTTATCCTAGAAGAAACTAAAAAATAAATGTCTTAGACTAGGAAGTATCTATCCTAGGAGAAAAATAAAAAAATAACAGTCTCAGACTAAGAAGTGTTTATCCTAGGAGAAAATAAAAACTAAACAACTCAGTCTAGAAAATGTTTATCCTACGAGAAAATAAAAAATAACGGTCTCGGACTAGGAAGTATTTATCCTAGGAGAAAATAAAAAAAATCTCATTATGTAGGAGGGTTCTGCTAATCTATTGTCCAGGAGGGTCCTGCTAGTTCCATTACGATGAGGGTTCTGATATTCCCATTATGAGGAGGGTCATGCTAATCCCATTATGTAGGATGCTCCTGCTAATCTAAATTCCATTATTTAGGAGGGTCTTGCTAATCCCATTATCCATGAGGTCTTGGTAGTCCCATTATGAGAAGGGTCCTGCTAATCTAAATCTCATTATGTAAGAGGGTCCTTCTAATCTAAATCTCATTATGTAAGAGGGTCAAACTTATCCCATTGTCCAGGAGGGTCCTGCTAATCCCATTGTCCATGAGGGTCCTACTTATCTCAATATCAGGAGGGTCCTGCTAATCCCATTGTCCAGGAGGGTCCTTCTAGTCCCATTATGAGGAGGGTCCTACTATAATCTAAATCACATTATGTAGGAGGGTCCCGCTAGTCCTATTTTAAAGAGGGTCCTATTAATCCTATTATGAGGAAGGTCCTGCTAATCCCATTGTCCAGGAGGGTCCTGCTAGTCCCATTATGAGGAGGGTCCTGGTATTCCCCTTGTGAGGAGGGTCCTGCTAATCCCATTGTCTAGGAGGGTCCTGCTAGTCCCATTATGAAGAGGGTCATGCTAGTGTCCCATTATCTAGGAGGACTTGCTATACTACGCCCCATTATTTAGGAGGGTCCTGTTAGTCCCACTATCAAAGAGGGTCCTTCTAGTGTCCCATTATCTAGGAGGACCCTGCTATACTATGTCCCATTATTCAGGAGGGTCCTGCTAGTCCCATTATACGAGAGGGTCCTGCTAATGTCCCATCATCTAGGAGGGTCCTTGCTACACTATTTCTCATTTTACAGGAGGGTCCTTCTAGTCCCATTATCTAGGATGGTCCTGCTAGTGTCCCATTATCCTTGAGGGCCCTGCTATACTACGTCCCATTATTCAGGAAGGTCCTGCTAGTCCCATTATCCAGGAGGGTCCTGCTAATGTCCCATTATCCAGGAGGGTCCTCATATACTATGTCTCATTATTCATAAGGGTCTTGCTAGTACCATCATCCAGGAGGGTCCTGCTATACTAGTCACATTGTTTAGGAGGGTCCTGCTATACTAATCTTATTACTTAGGAAGATCTCTTTTAACAGAATCATCAAATTGATTCACCACAATATTATTTTTTGCCCCAGTTTGCACCAGAAAAATATTATTTAAGATATTAGCATAAATGAGAAATACTTATACCAAAAGAAAAATGCAAGATCTAGATGCAATTAGGGTCTTTGTTCCATAGAAATGAAAGATGATAACGTGTTCGTTCCCTAGAAATGAAAGATGATAAGATGTTTGTTCCCTAGAAATGAAAGATGATAGGGTGTTTGTTCCCTAAGGTCAAAATGCAAATAGGGTGTTTGTTCCCTAGTAATGAGAGATTTTTTAAACGAAAAATATGGCCCAGTTTTTAAATTGAGGAACTTTGAAACTCTTTTTAATTTATCATTTTTTCAATTTTTTTTTAAAATTAAAATAAAATGATTCAATTTCATTCCTTTAAGGATATAAAATTTATTTTGTGAGACCGAGCCCCATTGTAAGACTACCTACGTTTATTGTATAGCAAGAATCAGGTCAAACGTAGTTCATGTATATCAAAAAATTATTATTTATTTTTTCTGATTTTTTTTTTGCAAAAGACCTCTTTTAAAAAAAAATACTAGAGGAGAAATGAAAGAAATTAATTCATGATTGAGATTGTTTTGACTTTAGTTGGTACCAAAAATTAGTATTATGCTTATGAATCACCTTCAACTACTTTCAGAAAAAATTGAGGTCAACTTTGAGTAATCCATATAGTTTCAAATGGTATCTCAAACATACTTAAGTATTTACAAGATCTGTTCATCTTGCCTAAATTAAGGGATATAATTATGCCTATTCTCATGTTTCAAGTGCCCTCGCAACAAATGAAGTCCTACTTCACACAATAGAAGTGATTTGATCTTAGGATGTTTTAGAGGTCACTCACACTCAGAAAAATATTCAGTGCATGAGATTGAGATACCATATGTTTGGCCCTTGTGTAAGTATCCACTAATGTGAGAACATCAAAAATGAGATCAAATAGGACTTTTCATTGGCTTGTAATGCAGGCTTAGAGAAAGGTAGGATATTCATTTGGTATAATGTGATTATTTCCTCCTAAAACTTTCACAATGCTTTCAATATATTTTCATTCTCGCATTTGACCTTTGTTTTCTTGAAAGCTCCTCTTCATAATTTTCCTCTTCTTTTTTTTCATTTTCTCTTCTTTTCGTTAGAAATTTTTTTATTTTTCTTTCTAGCTTTTCTTTGTAATTCTTTTTACTTTCACATATTTGATATATTTACTTTGTTACCCAACTTAGATATTTGGCACTGTGTAGATAATTGATAGTGCGCTCAAGGAGGTGGGACCAAGGAATAGTGCATTTCTACACTCAAAAGGATATTTTCTAAGATGTGGTTATTCAAATAAAAAGGTTTTATGCTCAAAATGGGAGTTCTATGGATAACATGGCATTCGGTAGGCTTGAAAGGCACAATCAGATCAAAGAAAGCCTATAATCCTTTCTCAAGTTAAATGTTTCTCAAAGTTTCGCTCCAAGCAACATTCGGGCCAAGTTCTAGATCAACAAAGTCATGTCATTGAATTTTATATCTAAAGCTCACCACATAATACACATGAAACATGAGTTCGAATTTGTTTTAGCCTTAACTTTAAGCAAAACTATTTCTCGAGTATTACATAAATATATCAAGAGGTACCAAAAGAAGTCTATAAGTCACAACAAAGTTGGTATGTTTTGCCAAATAGTTTAACACTTTTTTATGCATACTTCTAAATACGTTGGTACCAACCAAGTCAAGTTTTTTTTAAAATTATTTTTTAACCTAAATAAAAATCCTTTTAAAGAAATATTGTACCCTAATCAATTTTATTATTTTTTTAATAAAACAAAATACGAACGAGAAACATTTTTATTTGAACTTTGAATAAAAAATAAATCCTTTTTTTCGCCCCAGTTTTGGTGATGAGGACTTTTTTAGATTTTTTCTTGGTTGGACCGAACTTCAAAATAAGGTTGCCTAAGTATCTTGTCAAAAGCAAGAATCAGGTCAAACGAAGTTCAGAAAGATTATAAACACAACATTATTTTAAATAAGGAATACTTCTCTCTTTTTAATTTTTTTTAATAATGATAACCGAACCTGAGGAAGGTTGCCGACGTATCTCATAGAGTTGAGAATCAGGTGTGCGTAGTTCGTTCAGATTGGACAGTAAGAAAAACTTTTACATATTGAAACTTGACTTGGCAAATGTAGCATTTTTTAAAGTATTATGAAAGAAAAAATATTTTGAATATATTTTATTAACTCTATAAAAGAAATTTAAATATTTTTTTTTTGGGGTAATTTTGGTTAAGTAGTGAAAAATCTTCCATTTCATTTTCTAGAAATATATGATAACTTCTGAAAGAAAAAAAATATTTTTAATGTCTTCTCTTTCTTTTCTTTTTTGTAAAAATCGAAAGATAACATTTTTCATTACACTAATCACACTAAAATGAGTCAACTACTGGAGACTTTCTAAAAAAATACATTTTCATATAGAACATAAAATTGTAACGACCCGAACCGCCGTTATTTAGGAGAAACAAAAATACGGGTAAATTTTGGGTCATTGCCCCGCCAGAGCGGGGTAGTTTCTGCTAGGGCGGCGGCGCCAGGGTAGGCTAACTGGGTGCCATGGCGGGATAGGTGAGACAGAACGTAAATTATGAAAAATACTATTTTCTCCATATTCCTAAAACACCTAAATAAGTCGTAAAACACCCTAGAAACCTCAGAAAAGCTACTCTAAGCTTGGGAAGGAAGGAGAAGAAGATTTCTAACGTGAGGATGGTGATATCTTGCTGATTCTTGGTAAAATTCACCGTTAAAAAGCCTGGGAACCCAAAATCGAAGTGAAAAACTCTGTGCAGCTGCTTGGCGCCCAGGTAGGCTAGGTTTTGTGAATTGAGTAGTTTAAATTTGTGCTTACTACGTAATATATGTGAATCGATGGTAGGATTTATAGGTAGGCCTTCGTGCACTGAATGATTTTTTATTTAAACCATAGAAAGAAGCCTTAGACGATAAATTAGGGTTGAGTATGCTCGAATTAAAATTGCATGATGTGTACTGATGAATAATCCATTGTAGGTGATGGTTGTGATTGTATGTTTGTGTGATGTATGTTTGTTCTTGCTTCATTATGATACATGTATGTATATGAATGTTGCATTGTTGATAACATATGTTGCAAATAAGGTAGATGAATGATGGTTACCATGAAATCATGACTTAATTGTATAATCTTGAGGATATAGTTGTGATCGTGATTGTGGTGTGTTGAATAGATCGGTTTCCACGTTCCGGCATAACAAACATGGATCGATTGCAACGTTCCGGCATAACTAACTTGGATCAGTTGCCACATTCTGGCATAACTATGGGATCGGTTGGCACATTCTGGCATAATTATTAGATTGGGTACCACGTTCCAGTATGCTAACTGTTTGGGTTTGGGTTTGGGTTCAATGAGAGGACCAATGATTTGCATAATTTTGTAGCTGGAGAACTATGAAGATGTTCCTTGTTCGTAAATGTTGATAATATGGTACATGTTCGATTTATGCATGAGATTATATGGTTGTGTTGACATATATACGTTGCAGTTAGATGGTATAGGCTATGACAGCTAATATTTGATTGTTCTTTGGGTTAAGCGAGCTTGTTGGGTATAGTGGAAGGGTAAAGTGTTCAAGGGGAGAGTAATGGATAGCAAGGGTTGTTCGTGTGTCGTAACGGCGAGAAATAGAGGTAGTGTAGGTGATGAAATATGCTTAGCTGGATTTCACCTATGGGAAAGAGATTTGGGTTTAGTGGTAAGAAAGTTTGATGTAGTGTACTAGGTCACCTTAGTTGAGTAATGTGACGGGGAAGTAGGGGTGCGACGTGAATGGTTAATTGACATAAAGTATGGTGATTAATTGGGGATTCGTTAATGTGTTAGAAGTTAGGCCATGATTAAGTAACCGGTAGGTAAGTTGGTTGAGAAATGGTTAGTAGCCAGAATACTAGTGAAAATTGGAGGTATTTTAAGAGATGGTAATGGTGGAGAAGCGAGTGGTGTATTGTATATTTCTTACTAGTCGATTTCATATGTTATGTGGGTGGGCGACGGTTGACCGATGATGCCTACTAGTACGTGTGGTTGTACTGATACTACTTTTGCTATGCCTTTTTGGCGTAGTCTCGATGCAGGATTGGTAATGTTTCATTAGGTGAAGACGAAGAAATTCTCTAACAACTTCTATTTTCCTTCCGCATGGTGGGAGTTATGTCTTTTATTTATCTTGTCCAGTTGTACTCTTAGTAGCTCTTGTACCTGTTTAGACTAGATCCATGACAGTTGTTAAATTATTTTATAAGTTTTAACTGAAAGGTGTGTCTAAGCATATTATTTATAAAATCATCTATTATACTTATTCCTATTTTCTTTAAATTTTCTGCATGTTTAACTATTGGGATATGAGGGTTCTCCTACTTAGGTGTTAGAGTGGGTTCCCACGTGGCAAGATGGGTTGGGTCGTGACAAATTGGAATTAGAGCCTAGGTTACCGATCTCCCAGTACAAAAGCAAAATGTGGACTAGACTCCTGCAGATTGGTATGTTGATGTCCACATCTAATCTTCAGGAAGCTAGGAGGCATTCTAGGAAGTTGTTCCACTTATTCTCTCCTCTTGTGCGAGTGTCGCTTATGGTATGAGTTGAGTCCAATTGGTATCTCAACGAAGTGAACTAGACGTCGTTGATACGACTGAAGGGACACAAACAAGTTAATTGGAACTGGAAAGGTTCAAATTTGTATCTAGCCTTAGGGGCTGTAAAAGGCATGGATGGCCAGTGATGGTCATCTATGGAATGAAGTAACTAATAAATCGAATTGTATGTGCGTTGTATCTTGGGAACTGTGAATGTGCAATTCTTGCTGTTTGAATTAACTATAGAAATGAAGTTGTAATTGCTTGAATGTGATGAAGAGATTAGGTGTACTATAAATGTGTGTGCCTGAAACTTGATATGTGCTATGTGTTGGCCTAATTGATCGAAGGGAATTGCATGAAGAGTTAACGCGTCTTGTGTTTGTGTAATAACTCTGCGAGTGTCTGGGTGTATCCTGGGGATGTGTGGGTTGTGGTGCTAAAATAACGATAATAAATATTGGCTCATGTATCGTAGGATTAAATTGGGGTTGACGATGGTTTTCCTAGTTCGGAGAATTATCCTAAATTCGTTGGTGAGGCAGGAAACCTTGGGGAAATTTTAGTGGAATGAAAAGAACCCAAAAATATTTTGTGTGGGTTCTAGTACGGTCTGAGCCGCTGGGGTGGGATTATTCCCGCCATAGCGACACCGCTAGAGTGGGACAGGGGGAGGCAGAACCTCAACCCAGCCTCCCCTGTTTTTTCCTAACTTCAAATGCCAACCCCAATGGGATCTGAATAAATCCCTGCAATCCTTTCAGTGTTCAACAATTTCGGGAATAGATATAAAATTTAGAAATGCACCATTTTCAATGGAAAAGCAGGAAATCCAACATCCTTGTGCTTACAAAAACTTAAGCGAGTCGAAGAGTAAAAACAAGTTGTCTAAAAATTTACAATCCAAAAGGCTGAAATAATAGTTAGATCAGGACCCCTCATACTGGGTGGTGTCCATGTCGAAGTCAAGTTTCTCTGGAGGTATCGTTTAACATAGGGAACTATGTGTAGTCCTTTAGATCGATTCGGGGAATCTCCATTTCAGGGGTAACACAAGAAAAGATTGTCTTAATAGTGTTCCATATCCGGGCCATCAGGTGATCCCTTTCCACACCCTTCCTTCTCTTTTGGCGTAGGTGGCGACGGAGAATCTCGGCCTCTAGGCAGTGCTGGGTGGAATCGGAGTGAAGTTGGCATGGGCGCTCCCCATCCTCTTCCGAACATCCTCCAGATCCTCTTCAACCCATACCCCTGAGAGTGGGTCCTCGTTGTCTGAATCAACGGTCGCCTTACTACTGCTAGCCCTGCCCGTCCTCCTCATCTTGCTCCTAGAAGTAGAGCCCTCTCTGACCAAAAGAGGGTGAAAGGGGGATCCATATGAAGTACCTCATCAGCATCAAAAAGTGGCACTCCCGCCTGCTTGCACAGCGCAGTATTGAGTCCCGATGAAAAGAAAGCCTTCTTGATACCTCGGTAGAACATCTTCCACTCTGAAATGATCTGCGCCCCCACATTTAACTGAATGCCCTGTATAGCGCACGCCGCCGCCAGAGCCTGAGGAAAGGTCACGTCTGTGCAGTTGCCCGTCGGGCGGATCTTCCTAGTCACCAAGTGTAGCCACCTCTTAGCATCGGGTGACCAATCCATTCTAATAATACCCTCTGCAGTAGCCCAATATACCTGATCCCGGTGCACAGTCTTAACTAAAGTGTCTCTCAGCCACTCCAGATTCATATCCCTTAGCTTGGCCTCGAACTCCGCATTTGAGACATCGAGCAACTTTAATACTTCATTAATGGTGGTGACATTCAATGGGATGTCAACTCCCTGGATACAAATGACAGGGTAAGAATCATCCGAGCGGATGGTAGGGAGGATGGCATAGAACTCCCTCACCCAAGTAGAGCGTGCAGCTGGGGAGCCTCAGTCAGTGTAGCCCATCCAAACTCCATCAGGCGAGCATGAAATGCAGGCGCCTTCTCCTCTAGCTTGTGCAACACAAAACCCCTCTCGCAACAGACCCCATGTTGAGGTGATCATGGTGCCTCTCCTGGCTCGTGGCGTTGAGAAACTGGATGAAGGGTAAGTGTTCGTCATTTTGACCTGCCATTTAGAGAGCTTGCAATAAGTTGAATATACATTAGAATGCAATAGGATAGTCGCAGTAAGGCTAAAAATCATGAAAAAAGAAATTTTGGTGTTAAGGGTACAGGCCACTGGTCTGGCGTATCCCGCCCCAGCGGCCATAATCCCGCCCTATCGGGATTATGAAGGCCGCCATAGCGGGATGAAGGATGCCAGAGCGGCCTTCATCTGGGAAGAATAGCAGGCACGATAATGGCATCTCTTCATCCCAAAACCTCCATTTTTGACAGAATTTCAGTAGATTAGAGTATATAAACTATCCTAGAACATAAATAAGCAATTATTTTGGCAAAATAACTCCTAAATGAGGCCTAAATTCGAATTTACACCAAGACACCCTTCAACTTCCCCTACCCATTGTTTTATCGATTTAACCATATTTATACGAAATCCTTATGCCCAGGACGTTGTGGGAACGTTGGGGACTTAAAGGGAGTGTACATGCTACGTTTTTCTTACAATCAAGCAACATATGTCCATTTTCGAAAATGACCCCCAAAAATTGCTTCTAATCAATCGTTTAATAGAATGCAATTGTTGTTAACCAAGTAATGAAGTAGAGAGCGTGGGAAACAAGAAATTACCTTGATTCTGGCATCCAGAAATAAAGTGGTTATAGAGTGTTTGGAAGTTTGGGAGGTGAGTTAGGGAGAAATGAAGAAGTGAACTTCTTCCCCCCCGCCCCCTTACTGTTTCCGATCTTCCGCTTCAGTGGGAGATATCTCGCTACAACGGCCCCACCTTGGTAGAAGGGTTGCCTTCCTGGCGGGGTAATGTTGTGGAAACTTGGTGTGTTTTCCTTCATTGTAAGTTGCCTTAAATGCCCTAGTCTGTTGGGTAGAGTACCATCTCGTGTGTTAAATAAATGAAAGGTCACCATTCGTTGTGATTCTGTAGTAGACCACTTCTTTAATTCCGAAGTAACTCGAAATGAGGCGAGTAATGTCATGTGCACTAGTCATTCGGGGATGAACAAGGGGTAAATTGATATCTATTGTAACGACCCGAACCGTAGTTATTTAGGAGAAATAAAAATTTGGGTAAATTTTGGGCCATTATCCCACCAGAGCCGGGTAGTTTCCACTAGGTCAGCGGTGCCAGGGCGGGGTAAGTGGGTGCCATGGCAGGATAAGCGAGACATAACATAAATTATGAGAAATCCTATTTTCTCCATATTTCTTAAATACCTTAATAAGTCGTAAAACACTCTAGAGACCTCAGAAAAGCTACTCTAAGCTTTGGAAAGAAGGAGAAGAAGATTTCTAATGTGAAGATAGTGATATCTTGTGGATTCTTGGCCAAATTCACCGTCATGAAACCCGGGAACCCGGAATCGAAGTCAAAAACCCCGTGCAGTTGTTGGGCGCCCAGGTAGGATAGGTTTTGTGAATTGAGTAGTTTAAATTTGTGCTTACTGCGTAATTTATGTGAATCGATGGTAGGATTTATGCGTAGTCCTTCGTGCACCAAATGATTTTTTATTTAGACCCTAGAAAGAAGCCTTAGACAATGAATTAGGGTTGAGTATGGTCAAATTAGGGTTGCATGATGTGTATTGATGAATAATCTATTGTAGGTGATGGTTGTGATTCTATGTTTGTGTGATGTATGTTTGTTTTTGCTTCATTATGATACATGTATGCATATGAATGTTGCATTGTTGATCACACTTGCTATAAATAAGGTAGATGAATGATGGTTACCATGAAATCAAAACTTAATTGTATGATCTTGAGGATATACTTGTGATTGTGATTGTGATTGTGGTGTGTTGAATGGATCGGTTGCCACGTTTTGGCATAACTAACATGGATCGGTTACCACGTTCCGGCATAACTAACTTGGATCGGTTGCCACGTTCCGGCATTACTATTAGATCGGTTGCCACGTTCCGGCATTACTATTAGATCGGTTGCCACGTTCTGGCATAATTATTATATCGGGTACCACGTTCCGGTATGCTAACTGTTTGGGTTTGGCTTCCATGAGAAGACCAATGATTTGCATAATTGTGTAGCTGGAGAACTATGAAGATGTTCCTTGTTCGTAAATGTTAATAATATGGTACATGTTCTAGTTATGCATGAGATTATATGGTTGTGTTGACGTATATACGCTGCATTTAGTGGGTATAGGTTATGACGGCTTATATTTGATTGTTCTTTGTGTTAAGCGAACTTGTTGGATATAGGGGAAGGGTAAAGTATTCAAGGGGTGAGTAATGGATAGCAAAGGTTGTTTGTGTGTCATAACGGCGAGAAGTAGAGGTAGTGTAGGTGATGAAATATTCTTAGGTGGATTTCACCTTGGGGAAAGAGGTTTAGGTTTAATTGTAAGGAAGTTTGATGTAGTGTACTATGTCACCTTGGTTGAGTAATGTGACGGGAAGTAAGGGTGCGACATGAGCGGTTAGTTAACATAAAGTGTGGTGATTAATTGGGGATTTGCTAATGTGTTAGAAGGTTAGGCCATGATTAAGTAACCAGTAGGTAAGTTGGTTGAGAAGTGGTTAGTAGCCTGAATACTAGTGTAAATTGGAGGTATTTTAAGAGAGGGTAATGGTGGAGAAGCAAGTGGTTTATTGTATATTTCTTACTAGTTGATTTCATATGTTCTGTGGGTGGGAGACGGGTTGACCGATGATGCTTACTAGTACGTGTGGTTTTACTGATACTACTCGTGCTATGCCTTTTTGGCATAGTCTGGATGCAGGATTGGTGATGTTTCATTAGGTGAAGACATAAAAATTCTCTAGCAGCTTTTATTTTCCTTCCGCATGGTGGGAGTTGTGTCTTTTATTTATCTTGTCCATCTGTACTCTTAGCTGCTCTTGTACTTGTTTAGACTAGATCCATGGGAGTGTTAAATTATTTTACATGTTTTAACTGAAAGGTGTGTCTAAGGATATTATTTACAAAATCATACTATTATACTTATTCCTGTTTTCTTTAAATTTTACGCATGTTTAACTATTAGGATATAAGGGTTCTCCTACTTAGGTGTTAGAGTGGGTGCCCGCGCGGCCCGGTGGGTTGAGTCATGACAAAAATGATCTAGGTAGTCAAGTAAGAGATAGATACTTGTCCAAGACGGACCCAACTCTTCTTTCGAGACACACTAACTCAAAGGCAAATAATGCAATTAAGTGGAGTCTTCTAGGGATAACCCTATCTATGTTCTAATTTTACTAGGTTCAAACCTGAAGAGATTGGTGTCTACGCTGGCTTACCCGAGTGGACAACTCAAGCCAGGGAGAGGCAACTTATCGGTAGCAACGCTATTCTGACTTCATTGCTGGTCCAACCCTGCCTAACGTAAATAACTAAAAATCCTTCACTAGGTGTCATGACACTCCAGCTTTATCTAAAAATAAAGTGGGATGCATAAATGCATTCCCTGCTACCCTATTTTCAGATACCTTAGATGAGATGCGCAAGAGAACACAAATTATAATACAGTTCAACAATATCAAAGCAATAAATGAGCAGCAAGTAGCACATTAGGCCATCATACATAATATATCCAAACTATAATAATAAAATCAAGTAAGAGTCAATATAATAAAGCTCGAATTCTTGTTATTTTCTAGCAGAGTCCCCAGAGATGTCACACATCTTTTTCGCACGGCGGATAGGGTTTTTCCAATTTAAGTGACGGTTTTGATTAGAGATTATTTCATTTATTTTCAGAGTCACCACTTGGAATTGATTTATGGTGTTCCATGTCACCTTTTTTTAATCCCTAATCAAAAGGAAATTACTCTTTATTTTTGTCTGCGAACGAGATATTCAGGTAAGGAATTTAATTTACCGATGGGAAGGTATTAGGCATCCCTCGAGTCCTGTGGTTCTAGCACAGTCGCTTTTATTGACTTATACTTGTCTTAGTATATTTTTTTATAAATTGTATGTACAGGCCATGGGTTGCTAATTTTTTAGTGTTGAATTTTTATTGGTCTCAGCCTAGATGTGTAACCGCATTCTTGGATTTGATATTTAATAGCCTCGAAGCATAACTGTTTTATTCTCTCGAGTGAATCACACCTAATAATCCCTGTTTACATATTTTAGTTTAAATTTAATGAAACTTAACTATTAAAAGTAATTTGGTCAAGGTGTATCATCACATCCTTAAATGTTCTTAAGTATCTCAAAAAGATGTGGAACCACATCCTTGATTGAGATGAAATTTAATTATTACTTTACATGAACCAACAAAAAAAAAATCTAATACACAATGAGTTATTTTTATAATAGTTGTCAATATACTACATTAAAAATATTAGAATAAATAATTTTAACATTCTAAAGATGCAATATGTAAGATTTAAGAAATTATATTTCACCATTATAATATCAAAATTAAACACACATAAAGTTCGAGCAATTTCATAACATTGGAATCAATCCTTATATAATCATGAAATAAAACTATACAAAATTAAATTAAATTAAGTGTTACCTCTTGTGAAAATTATTCACGACAAGAAAATAATCCTAAAAAGGAACCACGAACTCAAAACTAAGAAAACAAACCTCGAATTCAACCTTTGTTTGTCAGTGAAAAAGAATGTAATATGAGGGTGAGTATGTATGTTGTTGTACGTGTGGGTAATGGTGTTGGGTGTGAAAATGTTTGAGTGCTTTTTTTCTGTTGTTGATTCTCCTTGTTCTTTCGTTTGTGTTTTTTGTGGTGTTGTGCATATGTGTATGTTTGTAGTATGTAGTATATGTGTGTTGTGGGTGTAGTGTGAGGGAGTGGTGAGTGGAGTAGGTGTGTGGGGTAGTGGAATTGAAATTGGGGTGAGGGTAGATGTAGTGGGGTAGTGTTGGTAGTTTAGGTTATTATATTTTTTAAATTAAATATATATATATAAACCATAATAAAAAAATATTAATTAATTATTTTGAATTAATAAAATATAAGAAAAGTCAAATAGCTGGTCTAAAATTATAATTAAGAAATACTAGCTGATTTATTAAAATTTAAATTAAAAGAAAACATATAACTTTTATTGTCTTTCAATCTTTTAAAATAAACTTACTAAAATACGATGAAAAATAAAATATTTAATTTATATATAAAAGCAATATTTATATACTAAAAATGGTGTAATACCTTAAGTTCGGTCAAAAATTACGTATCTACAATCTATGCAGTCTCTACTATTATAGGAGGGTATCGAAACAAGACCCGCGACATCTCAATGTTACTAAACTGTAAGTAAAGTTGAAGTCCTCCAGAATGTAAGGAGGCTCACCCAAAAGCTAATTGGAGTGTAGAGTGATCTCAATGAAGCCCCAATGGATAATCTTGAACACATGTATCTGCATCATAAAAGGATGCAGGTCGAATCACATCAATACATTGAATGTATGAGCATGTAAGGGAAAAACTGAAAGCAATAGTTAACTAAACTGACAAGGCTGGAGTAAATACTCAACTTAACTTAGAGAAAGAATGATAGATGCAATATTTAAAACAATATAAAAAAGGAGATAAAACTCAATGATGCATTAAAATACAATAAATTACTCTTTAGTCTAATTTGGATGATTCTCTAACCGACAACCATCAGTATGAGCTACGTGATGATACAACGTATCGCCCACGCTGCCAAAATTATCCTATACCTTGTCGGGGTATAGAACATCTCAACTAAGTGTATCCACTAAGCTCTACCAAAAGGAACTTAGGATTCATCTAAAACATATGATCTTGTACCCATGTTGTCATACATGGTTTATGAGGAATACGAGTTGTCTGAACTCATCCTCATATCGGTGCTCACTGCTATTCCCAATAATATATATACTCATGCTCAAGTGTATAAAACATACTCTTTCTCTGGTTTGAAATAATTGCTCAAACTATCCTTTTAAAAGAAGTAACTACTCTGAATATCTCTGAATTCATTAACTCATTTAGAAATCAAAGTTTCTATTTCCTCAATGTAAAACATGATACATTTGAAAATACTTAGTTCCCTTATACTCAACTCAATCATGTATGAAAATTCTTTCTCAAAACTATATGAAAAATCATATTCTGATCTATATCATTGATGACTTGGGAAGTCATACTGCATAACATTGATTGCATATCCAGATACCATACTTCTTAAACATTGATGGCATACTCAACTGTCATACTAATCATGTTTTAATACTCTTTGTCAAAACTCATCTTCGCTTTCTCAGAAAATCAGTTTAAGATAAAAATGTTTGCTTTAAAAGATTCTCAAAAATTATAACTCAAAATAGGTTTCATGCTGAAATATAGACATGAACAAACCAACTCAAGGATCTCAATAACAATATGAAAAACTCAATACTCAGAAATCAAGAATTCAGAACTGAACGATACTATTCATCTCATGAATACTCAATTCATAAGGTTCATGCAGAATTATGGACATGAACGACTCAACTCAAGGATATCAGTAACAATATAGAAGCTCATGAGTACAACTCTTCTCATTCTCATACTTACTTCCTCAAGACTTAGTTCAAACCTATGTTAGATTTCAAAAGAATTCTTAATTTGACCCCAAGGACCCTCTTGAACTTTCCTCTTAATTTTACTTCAATTTGAAATGTAATTTAAGACTCATGATTTTGATATTTAGGATCTCTCAAGGATTTATGAGGACTTTAAGAGTTAATATCAGGAAGAGAACGTAGACATGATTCAAAGGAACACATATCGGATGAAGAACGGAAAAGAAAAATGAGTAGGCGACCTTGTCGCATCAGTGGTGCGTTGCTCCATCCCCAAGAGTATTGGGAGTACTTTGAGGTGCACTACTGGTGTAGGACGCCAGCCCTCCTGGCGCTCTGGGGGTGCATTGTCCCAGCCCGAAACTAGAAATTTGACAAATTTTCTTATTGAATTTCGGGTCCAAACTCATCTAGAATTGATTGGTTTCTTCCAAACTCTATTTGCTTCACAAACCCAACACAAATTCATTTAATCTCACTCGAATTCTATCAATAAATACCACTTATTCGCAAGATCCTCACCTCCAGAACTCAAAACCTCCGTTGTTATAGAATGGGGCTAAAACTCAAGAACTCTTCAAGAATCTTTACATAAATGTTTTCATGGATGAATTAATGAAAAAATTACATGATTGGCATGTGGAAGAACAAGTCAATAACTATGGGAAGCGTCACATGCCTGGAAAGAACGATTGTTCTTGGTGAAATTCCTCAATCCTTGAATGAACGCTTGAAAACCCTCATTTCATCTTCTTGAAACTTCGCTCTAAAAACTCCAAGTGTTTTGAACATGAATGGGTATTTTAGAATATGATTAAACCCTTAATCGGGTCAAGAAAAACGTCTTAAGACAAGTGGGGAAAAGGAAAAGACCAGAATACCCTTTCCTAAAATGAATGGAAAGCCTTAAATGGAGAGGCTTCACTCAAACAGGCATAAATTTTTACTCGGAGCCCGAAATTTAGAAATATTAGTGACACTGGAAAGAAGACTCCAAGATCTTTGATTTAATAGCTCATGGGCCACCTAAATCTTTATGTGCTAAAAGATATTGTCGATTGATGTTACCCAAGAAAAATCTCACAGTGAAACTCAATCGGAAAGAAGGTTTTCAACTCAACTTTATGCTAGGGGATTCTAGTGACCTTAACATCTAAGCAAATTTAGAATCACTTGGTAAAATATTATCCACAAATAGAGAATGACTCGAATCTTAACTTAGAAATTTTTAGGATGTTACAATATATCCCCCTTGGGATCATTCATCCAGCTAGACTGAGAATGGAAAGGGTTTCTTCTTACTATCTTTCTGACTTCTGAACTTGCCTAATACATAGGCGAAACTGATTTCTACTAAGAGTTTGGAACTGTCTATGGCACATAAGTCAAGAACCATATGAGTATGAACATAGTCACGCTCTATTTGAAGTTATCTGACATAAAGCAAGGGATATAAAGGCACAAAGTAAGAATAGGAATACTATGCCTTGTCGATATGACTGGTAGCTTTCAATCTCAGATGCACTTCTCAACAATGCTCTTCTTTCTTTTTACTACACCTAATTGGTTGCAACTCATAGCTCCTACAAGGGTTTGTAATTGCTCTTACCAAAGTCTAAGTTAAACTCTTTTCTCTTAATGTGTTCAACCCTAACCTCTAATTCACAAGATGCTAGACATGAGATGTTTACACTAATCTAAGCCACAAGATTCAGGTTTTTTACCTCTATAGGGAATCTCATTCCAAGAATACTTCTCCTTATAACCGTATTCAACCAACCTTGAGCCCATATCAAGAAACACCAAATGTATCAAGCATTTGTCCACATGTTAACAGCACCATGTTCAAGCCTAGTACTATAACGACTCAATGGATTCCTACTAAACCATCCTTATAAGAATTCCTCATTCTCTTATCACTTCTACCAACTGAAGTTTCATGCATTACTACTAGGAACTAACTTATTACTAATTGTAAAACCTTATCTCCTTCTTCCTCCACATTTATAACCTTAGATGGAATAAACACACCATCCCTGTCATAATAAGAAATAGCAATCCTCATCTCTATCCTCCCACAACTACTACCAACAACACTACTCTCAAAACTAAAAAGGATAACAGAAAAAGCTTTAGGGCGAAAGATCATAAGCACGATTCATTCGAGAGTTCTAGTATAAGAATATACATGACCTAACATTATTTTGCTAGCCATTAAGATCTAATCATGAATTTACGAGACTGAACATACCATGATACATGAGTGCTATAACTTTATGGAGTAAGATTAAGATAAGTGGGCTAAAGTCTTTTCCCCTCATTCTGAAAACTGAGAATAGATGTGAATCTCTTTGAAGTGTATGAGCATAAATCATAGACACAATTCTGATATTACTAACATCAACAGTATGTTGTAATAACTAAACTTTGAGGAATACTCTAAAGTATGAATGGATTGATATAACACTATAACTCTTTCTGAACACATCACTATATAATTCTCCACACTTCACTTGGTTTCTCATATTATAATCTCCCCCTTAAGTCTAAAGCTGACACTTTAAAACTATGGATTGATTCCATCTGCTCCAAATTGGTCTACATTCGATTTACTCTAATAATGAGGAAATGATACTCCTATTGCTACTAAACTCTCCACATGTAGTTACTAAGATTCCTTCTAGGGCTTCTTTCTCAGATGATTTACTTAACCTCTTCTCAATGGTTTATAAAGGCGCTTAGTCTAACTCTTAATAGTCTGACTTCTCCTTCTTAATCTGGTAATATCGCCTTTCTAAGTTCATACCTACCCAACTAGAGGAAACTTGGACTATATTTAAGAGGCTCATCATTGGTTATATATGATCCCTTCAACCAACTTCTAAAGGGTAATAAATAAAGCAAACATCAGCCTATTCCACATTGACAGCTCTAATATGCTATCTAGGCACACATGAAAAATCATTAACTTAATTGGAACCTTGTCTAGCTACATACTATCTCAAGTACACCTCTTAATGCTCTTGTTAATCTAATGAATTAGCCACACTTCATTCCTCTCATCTAATACTCATAATATCACACTCATACCACTCACACTTATTGCAAAGTAACACTTTAATTCCTAACCTACTTTATGTCAAACGTACTAGAGTAGACCTCAAAACTAACATCGCCACCCTTATGTTGCCATTTTTTTTATGACACTCTTCTCAAATTCAAGCTTATTGTCTAGTACTAACCAAGAATATCAATATGACTGGTCACATACTATACTAACTTATGACTATGAGATTAAAAAAAAGAAACACTCTACTACTAAGACCTCATGACAAGTAGGTCAATCCTTATCTCTAGTCTACCTACTTACAGATTATCGTCACATTTCCTTTCACAACTAAAGTACTATATACACATTCACTATACATCGTTGCAAAACTAGTTCTATAAACCTCTTAACATCATGGGATCGCCCTTAAAAGATCAAAGCCTAGCTTAGATCTATCACGTCATGAATAATCTGCCCTTCTGTTCAATAGCAATATTTAGTCTTCACTAACACGATGGGAAATAGACATAAACTCCCTTTGAGTTAAAGTATAGTCTAACTCATCCTTACTAGTTACTATTACTTTACCTTCTATCATGAAATCTACACAAAATCATCACTTCTTAGTCTACCCATAAGGAAAAACTCCTCATTACTAACTTATTAGGTACATGACTGCAACAACATTATTTTCCTCATCACTATCTTCCTCTCTTATATTACTATACCTCTGTATGCATTCTTCTAACTCTGGGAACTTTTACTACTACTACTTATAAGATTGTAACTCATACTATCTTCTCAGGTGAAAATACTACTCAAGATCTAAAACACACTTCCTCATAAGGATCTCAACTGAAACAACTTTTAGAGAAAATAGTGTGGGAATACATATCACTTTTAGCTTGAATGTACGATTCATATGAATTGGAGGGCATTATTTTGAATTTAACACTTAAGCTCACTCACAGGCTTCTCTCAAGCCCCTCTGCAGTCTCATTACTTTCTCAAGACTTTTGTTGGAGTAACTCATCGATAAGGATCTAGGCTTTTTTTTAACTACCTTGAGTATGAGGGGTAGTCAAACAAATTTGAGCAACACACGAATTTGAATAAGTTCCTTATGACACAGCTTTATTGCACGATTTAGAGTATGAAAGAAGGATAAATTTTCCAAAATGTTCGTAGTACCTCATTTATTGAAGTGGGACCTCACAACCATAAATAAGATCCTACTTGACATTGCTTCATAGGCACCATAGGACACTTGAAATATATGCTCTGATACCAAGTTTGTCACGACCCGAGCCTACACCCTAGATGTGGACAACACTCGAGAAGCATTACAGGTCCCCTAGTGAATCCTCATCCTGGGTGACCACAAGGGAAAGACTAACTCAAGCATACATCAGCTTAAAACTGAATTAAATCTGTTAAACTCAATTACTCGACTCATAAGATCTGGATAATACTCAATAGAAATACTTATAGTTTGTAAAACAACTCAAAGAAAGTAAATACTAAAAGACTCATCAACATTATCTACTTATGAAGCCTCTACTATTACAGAAGGATATAGAGACAGGACCCACGACATCTCAATGCTACTAAAATTAAACTAAATGTGTAGTCCTCCAGAATACAAGGAGGCTCATCCAAAAGCTAACTAGAGTGTAAACTGATCTCAACGAAGTGTTTTTTGATAATCCTAAACACATGTATATGCATCATAAAAGGATGCAGGTCGAATGACATCAATACATTGAATGCATGGGGATGTAAGGGAAAACTAAAAGCAATAGTTAACTGAACTGACAAGGGTGGAAGAAATACTCTGTCACAACCCAGACCATCATGATTGGCACCCACACAAACCCTCCGGTGGGAGAACCATTACTACAACCCAAACAAATAAATTTTAAGGAAACTAAGGCATTTAAAGATACGGAAGCAAGTTTAAATGTAGAAATTATATAGAGTTCCCATAAACTCCAAATGTTTAAACAAATAACTTATCAATCTAATGCGGAAGTCTTAACCCTTAGAACCTGAAAGTCATTGTACCAAAACTCTACTAATGACAAGTCTAAGAACAAGGGGTACAACCCCGAAACTAAACAACACATTAAACAAATAGGCTGAGTTCGAAAAGAATGGACTTAAACAAGAGAGATCCATGGCAGCCTGAACGAACTGGCTCACCATTGAATCTGGTCACGCTCAATAGTCACTTAGCTGAGGTCTATCAATAGCCGCCTGAAGATGCCTATACTCAACAAAGAACAAGCAAGTGAAGTATCAATTGATTAAATAACACTATCAAAGACACTTCATCCAACACTAAGGGTCAACGATCATTAGTTAGTAATATAACCCAACTAAGTGAGTTGGAGTCGAGTCCCAAGGGAGTGGTACGTATTTGAGAATCAATAGAAAAAAATGAATATGCTCAAGTCATTCATAGGTAAAAACATTTACGAATAAAAGCATGGCTCAAGTTTGGGGTGACACAAGTGTCAAATAACAGGGGATTTGGTTTCAAATATCAACTACAACAGCAAATAGCACGAAAATAACAAGTATGGAGACGGGTTTTTGGGATGTGATTAGATTATAGGCTAAGGTAGACAATTGGGTGATTGTAATTAATAGTGAATAGTTGTAAATCAGTGAATAAACTAGACTTTAGTGGGGATAAACTTTCTCTCAAACAATTTACCTCGAATCAAATTGGTTTCTGTCGAACACCAATAAGCAGCAATTAAGAACAACCTTCGCTTTAGTCCATTCACTCTCTCGAGGTGAATGTGTGGAAAAGGTTTTAGGGTTCACTCTCTCGAGCTGAACCCATGCCAATCCAATACCCACAGACCATCAAATCAGTAATCTTGATTTTAAAACCTCTCTCTCGAGCAAGCCAAAAACACAAAGGTAGAGTTGCATTTGCAACTACAACCCTTTAGATTAAGCCACATTTACTTAATGAAATCACTTTTAAACAACATTTACACTAACTATCAATTAACAATACCCAGAAGCTAAATCAATCCATAATCACATAATCACACCCAAAGAATTGGGGTTTTAGGTAGATATCATAAAAAGATAGAAATCGTTACCAAATTGTATTTCCATCAACTGGGTACGATTAATATTGTCTTGGCAAAGGTCTAAGATGAAGACTCTTCAACACCCACTTCCGATTTCTCATAAATGGAAATCTACAAATCTTCCAAGCTAAGGAAATATTCTCTCGCAACTTAGTTCTAAGCTTTCTCACTTAAAAACTGAATGATAATGAAAACTATTGAATGTTGGATACTAAACTAAGAATTTAAAAATGTATTTATAGTGACCAAAAATGTTCTGCGAAGGACCATTCAGCACAATAAGTCGGGATCGCGGATCCACTCGACGATCCACCCTTTGGTCAATTCCATCACCTTTTTGCTTTGGCCTTCAGCAACTTCAAGCTTTGTAACTTTGGGCGATATAGCACTGCATCGCGGAACCGTTTAGCGACTCGCCGACTGCTCCTTTCTATCGCTTACTTGATTTTCTCCTTCAAGTCTTAGAACATTAGGAGAGACGATAGCCATTCGGTGACTCGCCCAATGGTTTAGGCGATCCTTAGGCCTTCTTTTATTCGTTCAGCTGCCTAGTTCCTTTTTGCTCATTAGTGTGCATGCTTTGTTCCTCAATCCAAATACTTGAAAATCAAGGATTTACATAAGTTATTAGCACAAAATATGCATTTGAGGACACTAAATCTATTAAATAACGCCCTAAATGAGTCTAAATTGTGGACTCATCAACACCCCCAACTTAAACTTTTGCTTGTCCTCAAGTAAAACTCAAGATCAACAGTTCAAAAAGGATGTCTCAAACAGTGCTACACAAGACTCAATCATAAATGCACACAAAAAGACTCAACTTACTCATGTAAGGATCAATTGTGCACTCAAAGATTCAAGTTGTGACTCACCATTATCAAAGATTCTCAAGTTCACAATACTTGCTTCAAATGAAAGTTCAAGCTCAACAATGGTAGTCAAATGCCCTCACACAAAGAATGATTCCAAATTCACACAGAATGGTTCATAATTTAATCCTCTGGAATCAAATGTGATGCTCACACTCACAAAGATGAACACAATGCATGATTTATCCCATAGGTTTGCCCTTATTTTCCAATCAACAATTTTTTCAGCTCACTCAAGATCAAAAAGGTTTTTTCAAGGCTTGTAACGGGGCTGAGTGCAAGGGTATGGTCATTTAGGCTCAATGGTTGCAATCCTCATGAAATGTGGTGTGAACAACACTTTCTTTCCTTTTCTTCATCATTTTCATTCGTGCTCACAAGTCACCCCATTATGAACTTTCCATGGACTATTAGAAACCCCATTTCTTTTTGTATTTTCACAACATTATTCCACCACGTTTTTCATTCTTTTCTTCTTCTTCTTTTTTTATATGGAGAGGTTCCATTTTTTTCAAAACCATGAGTCAAAGGGGACTTTCTTGCACTTCTTGATTTACTTTCTCTTTTCACCACACCCCCAACTTAGGCTTTTGGCCTAAGTTGGCTATTCACACAAACCACAAATCATGAGGATTATGGGTAATGGATCAAGAAAGGTCACAATTTCATCAAGTTTCTTCCAATAAAAGGCTAAAGCTCAAAGGTGTTCAAGAAGAGTTCAAACACTAACAAGGTAGGCCACAAAAAGAGGTATAATGTCAAATTGTTTCACACTCTTCAAAGTTGCCTAAGATCACATCAAGAGATTGCATCACTTAGTCGACCGGACCAACGGGGAAAATTCTAGGTGTCATCACACATGGTTCACGGTAAGCTCATCGCGCAAGGCATTGACACCAATGTCAAACAAGACTCAAATTTCGCTAGTATAAAATGTTCATCACAAAAAACTCAATTTGATACTTGGCTAGTCAAAACAAGATGCAAAAAGTTCACATATTGTCTAAGCAACTTCATTTGGCCTCATCGTAGCCGCACATTCATTTTTGTTCGATTATGAGCACTATTCCAGTCATCGGTATTGATCAAGACCGATACTCAAATTTTCAAGAGAACAGCAACATTCAAACACAAACAAGAGGTGGCATTTTTTTTTTGAAGGTCCAAAAATCATTTATCGCTAAAAACATGAAGCCACAAGCTCAATCATCCACAAAAGCATTATAAAACACAGTTATAGCTCAAAAACCCAGGTATATACACAAAACCATAGTCACAAAATGTCACAAAAGGTGGGCCTCACCCTACCACAAATAAAAATCAGTTGTCCTCAAATGCAAGCAAAAATATCCAAAAGTCAAATAAAAGTAAGACAGAGAGGGAGGTAAAGAGTGATCCTGTCTAAATAGTCGCTCCATCTGTCTGGGCATTAGTCCCCGGTGCATCAATCTGTACTTGGGCATCAATGCCTGAAGTCACCTCAGAAGGACCAGCTCCACTAGGAGCTGCCATGGATGTCTCGGTCAGTGATGTCTGATCACTGACTGTACAATAGTCTATTCCAAATCTGGCAGGTCTCCATAAATTCTCTCATCCCTTATCTCTATCTGCTCCTCTTGGGTCTCTACATCCAACTCATCAATTATTGCATCATCCCTATGCACGTCTCCGGTGGTAGCCGGAGGAATCTCTGAAGTCTCAGGAGCATCCAAATCATCAGTGGCCTCCAGTAATGAAGTGAAGTCAGTAGACTTTAGATAGTCTATGTCCTTTCTCAAATCTGCTACTTCGACTTTTGAAGCCGTCACCTCGGAGGTCTCCCCCTGCCTGCTCTCACAAGCCTCAACTCTCGTGATGAGAATGTCAATAGAAGTCTGGAGGGGGGTTAGTGCAGCAGTGATGGCACTCTCGATCATCCATGGGATGGATTTCTCAAGTCTAGTTGCCGTCACGTCAGCTGAATGGGCCAGATGCCCCATCTTCAGGATCATTGCCTGAGTAATCTTGGTTGGCTGGGATGAGGTGGAGGTACCCGAAACCTATGAAGAAGTAGAAGGGGCAGAAGTACCTGAAGGCCCAGAGTCCAGAGTAGGAAAAGATTTTGTAGGTATCGAATCAATATCTACCTTCGGGGATATATCCACCAGAGCTGCCCTCCTCCTATCAGCCTCCATATGAGTGCACTCAGCCAAAATACCTCAGATGTCAGTGGAGAAAGAAGGAGTGACTTCAATGTCTCTCGTATCATCCCGGGAAACTCTAGCACGCCGGCATAATTTCGTGATCAAAATTGGGAAAGGTAAGGAAGTCTACCTCTACTTGGCCCTCATGGCCATTTCCTGCTTAATAAGGAGTCTCAAGTCGATGCTCCTCTGGGATATGATAGCTCCAAGGCAGGCTGCCTTAGGATTGTGCAGAATGGACTCACTATGGGATGGCATTATGGTGCTACTAATGAAGCCAAACCAGAAATGAGCAGCAATACTCAAATCCCTCTTCTCTATGGGGACCCCTGCCTCGATCCATCTCAGGATGGTATCGGAAATTAATGGATGCAACCAGCCCTTCAATTCATCTAAGGACTAAGTGGCGAGTAATCAATCATAAGGATGTTTAGAATGTAGAGCTCTACCCAATACATTGTTAATGCACTCACTATTTCACCCGACTTCCTTTCCTCAGACCATGACTGACTTCACCGGTCTGAACTCACTTGCCTTCTTCTTGCTTTTCGGAACTAGGTCACCATAAGCTGTATAGAATTCCCGAACCCATTAAGGAATATAGGGGCGTGGTGAACTGCTCAAATCGGTAGAAGTGGAGGGTGTCCCTCACATCGGAGTATTTTCCCTCAAAGACCTCTGTAGATAATAACTTCTCCTCCAAAATAGTTCATAATCCATCACCTTTCAACCTGTTGAGAAGCCTAGGATGAGGGATGATTGGTGGCACTGGAGCCACAAGAGCTGCTAAGGCTGGCACTGAGTCTGGTGGTGTGGGAACTGGATGGACTTTGGCTAAGTCAGGGTGAGCTCTAGCACGGATCTCATCCCTCCGGGACTGCAAAGGCTGGTCGTCCTCAGGCTCAGATAAAGCAGCCAAGGAGTCAGTAGTCACCCTGTCAGATATGGGCTCTTTCCCTTGCCTTTGTCTCCCGGTGGAAGTTCTTCCCTTTCTCTTTTTGGAGGATTTGATCCCCATTCATTGATTGTGATGCCTTGTACTCTTTTTTGGGGTGGCATGTCAATGTTGGTTCATACCATGTCTACAAAAAGATCAAGAAAAATATGAAATATTTCAATCAAAAACACAGAAAAATAGTTGCAGACAGACTCGTCGAACCGTTCAGCAAGTTGCCGATTCACTTTGGCGAGCTAGATCGGGCTCACCAAAAGGATTGGCTCAAAATTCTTAGAAAAATTTGGCATGTCGGTGATGGGAAGGCCTTTCGGTGAATCGCCAACAGCATTCAGCGAGAAAAGATAGCCCGCTGAAAGTTACAGTGCAATAAGGGTTCATGGGTGTAGATAAAGGGCGATCAAGAAGACTTTCGATGAGTCGCGGAGTGCCTTCGACGAGTCGCCGAGTGCCTTCGGTGACCTCAAGCTTCTCCCCGAAAGTTACAGAACCAAACTACTCATTTAGCATGAAATTAATGTCAAGATGGGAACTTCGGCGAACCGCCGAGTGTTTCGACGAGCTCGACCCAGCTCGCCAAACCACCCAACGTGCTTACTTTCAACCCAACTTCTCAAATTCAACCCGCAATCCCCAAAAACAAAATCAAAGCATGCACTTATCAAATTAAACTTAGACCCAATACACCAATTATCTAGGGACACTCAGACCTCTCCCGATTTTTCCAAATTTGGCTATTTGACGACTTTTGCCCTTAAGAATGACGTCACCCGCTCTATCATTGGGCAAATTACGTCATTTGTCACAAACAAGGGTTACTTAGACTTCACCCAACTAGACTCAACAACATGCAAGCACAACCCCACAAGATTTAACCAATTTTAGGGCACAAAAATTTCAGGAATTCAACATTGTATGCATTATGGGAAAGAATATCAAATTAACACAGGCACATATGAAAACAATTAAGATCATAGAGGCCCAGCACACATCACTAGGATAATATCATTGCAAATGAGATAAAATTCGATAAAAATAAACTTGGGGTTTGGAAAACCAACCTTGCCGATTAAACAAGATTGAAATGCTAGCCGGCAAAGTAATCCACTCCGAACACACAATCAAGACTAAAACACTCTATAGATGCAAGAAGTATAGAAACTAATGTGTGGGTGTGAGTTTGGAAGATTAAAAGTGAGGGAAAGTGAAAGAGTTTGAGAGTTTAAACCTTTGGCCTTTAAAACCGTTCAGCTCTTGCCCATTCGGTGACATTAGTTTTGCTCACCGACCCACTCGGCGACACACCAAGTGGTAAGTTACCTCACCGAGTTTTACAGGATCTCCAGTTAATGCGGGGATTCAAACAACGGACTAGATCGCGATCACTGACCTGGTCGATGATTAGCCAAGTTGCCCCTGGGCTCGCCATGTTTTACAAACTCCAATTTAAAATTGTCTTGAGTCCAACGGCGGTCCAAGTCGTGTTCTTCGGCACTGCGACGACTGGACTTTTAGCTCACCAATCTTTGCCTTTCTAACACTTTTTGCACTTCAACCTGCACAATCAACACACCATTATTTCTAAAACAAAAATAAAGCGATAAACACTTGGGTTGCCTCCCAAGGAGCGCCTTAATTAACGTCGTGGCATGACGCAACTCCCCACTTAAGTTCCATTAGTGGGGTTTGCCTCATTTTCATAAGGAAACACCTCGTTTGGTTCTGGTAGAGATAATTTAGCACTTGGTCCATTTGGGACCCTAGAAGCTAAATGAGCATGGAATGAGAGGTCGTCATCTGGTTTAGCATCATGACATTCTCTCTTATCTCCCCTAACACTCTGTCGTGTTCTTCGACTTTGTGTAGAAGGAGTAAGAGGACCTCTTCATTTGGCCCGCTCTCTTGCTTCTTCATCTATCGATGCTCGTGGGGGGGATGTACATGTCCTTCTTTTTGGACAGTACGTCCAAGTCCTTGACCTTTTGGGCCAAGACATCCAGCTGACCCAACAAAGTTGTCAAGTCTTGGTCCTTATCTTTCTCCATCTTCTCCTAGTTGGTTTTGGCCACACAATCAAGGAGTTGGGTTGCGGTCTCATAGGAATGTCGCATCAAGTATTCCGAAGAAAGTTGGTCAGCCATTATTCTATTTTCGGGGCAAAGACCTCGGTAGAGACATTCCATAAGTAGTTTATCCGGAATCTCATGAGTTGGGCATTGCTGTAATAGGACTTTAAACCTTTGCCACAACTCATAAATGGACTCACCCTCCAATTGCCTGAAATTTAGGATGTTATCCCTAAGAATCATCAATCTCAAAGAAAGGTGATCCATTGAGTCACTGTTGCTACCAAATATGCTCCAATTCTCTATTCAAAACAGCAATACACAAACCAAAACTAAAAATTAAGTAAGCTCAGCTATAACTAACTAGAACAAAAACTCAACTTAACTAAAAATTCTCAAGTAACACCACTCCCCGGCAGCGGCGCCATTTTGATGAAATAATGCTATCAAAGACACTTCATCCAATACTAAGCGTCAATGATCATTAGTTAGTAACATAACCCAACTAAGTTTCTTGGGGTCGAGTCCCAAGGGAATGGTACGTATTTGAGAATCAATAGAAAAGAATGAATATGCTCAAGTCCATCATAGGTAAAAACATTTACGAATAAAATCATGGCTCAAGTTTGGGGTGACACAAGTGTCAAATAATAGGGGATTTGGTTTCTAATATCATCTACAACAGCAAATAACATGAAAATAACAAGTATGGAGATGGGTTCTTGGGATGTGATTGGATTATCGGCTAAGGTAGACAATTGGGTCATTGCAACTAATGGTGAATAGCTGTAAATTAGTGAATAAGCTAGACTTTAGTGGGGATAAACTTTCTCTCGAACAATTTACCCCGAATCAAATTGGTTGC
The DNA here is from genome assembly GCF_900185275.1 of Solanum verrucosum. NCBI lineage: Eukaryota > Viridiplantae > Streptophyta > Magnoliopsida > Solanales > Solanaceae > Solanum > Solanum verrucosum. Next base: position 695,450 of record NW_026020239.1, read on the forward strand.
TCTCGAACACCAATAAGCAATAATTAAGAACAACCTTCGCTTTAGTCCATTCACTCTCTTGAGCTAAATGTGTGGAAAAGGGTTTAGGGTTCACTCTCTCAAGTTGAACCCATGACAACCCAATACCCACAGACCATCAAATCAGTAATCTTGGTTTTAAAACGTCTCTCTCGAGCAAGCCAAAAACACGAAAGTAGAGTTGCATTTGAAACTATAACTCTTTTAGATTAAGCCACAATTACTGAATGAAATCAGTTTTAAACAGCATTTACACTATCAATTAATAATACGCAGCAGCAAAATCAACTCATAATCACACCACATGAATTGGGGTTTTAGCTAGACATCATAAAAAGATAGAAATCTTTACCAAATTGTGTTTCCATCAACTGGGTACATTTAATATTGTCTTTACAAAGGTCTAAGATGAAGAATCTACAACACCCACTTCCAATTTCTCAGAAATGGAAATCTTGAAATCTTCCAAGCAAAGGAAATATTGTCTCAAAACATAGCTCTCAGTTTTCTCACTTGAAAACTGAACAATAATGAAAACTATTGAATGCTAGATACTAAACCAAGGATTTAAAAATGTATTTATACTCGCCAAAAATGTGCTGCAAAGGAACATTTGGAGCAATATGTCGAGATCGTCGATCCACTCAGCGATCCGCCCATTGGTCAATTAAGGATCAATAAATGAAGCCTAATTACCGAGATTATAATGAAGATTATCAACCCTAGTCCAACCCAAGATCCCAATACTCAAATTAGGGGATTTTCCACCATTAACTTCAAATCAAAACCTTTCTCCTGTGAAAATTACCCAAGAAACGACGTTTTATGGATCAAAAAATGGATTTGAGGAGTTAAAGCCTTATCTTTAGCCTCAAGAATGGTGAAAAATGGTCAAGAACTCGTCTGGGGTCGTTCCTTAGCTCTCAAAGTCAAAAAGTGCATAATAAAGATGTTTTGGGGTTTATTTACGACCTTTAATCGTGTCGGACCCGCCACAGTGGTCCTCAACCCACTACAGCGGCCCTGCCCTGGTGGTAGAAGTCCTGCCCCAGCGGCTTGCACGGAACTAGTGAGCTATTTTATAAGACCCCCATTTCACAACACACTTTTAACCAACGACACTCTAAAAATACCGTTCACGTTAAGATCGATTACGGGAGTTCTACTCACCCGAATTCAATTCCTTAAAGTCGTACAGATTCCTTAACGACTGATCTAACCACTCATGTAATCAAAATCATAAATAAGTCACCCGATTGTTACCAGATTTCCTACACCTTAACGACTCTGATTTCTTCCAAATCTGGACTAGGTTGGGAAATCCAAGGTTACAACTCAAGTGGGGCAGTGTCTTGGCGATTTAGGGCAGCCATGGCCCTTGGCTTGGGCCTTTCCCCTTTGCGTTGGGTCTTTCCCCTTTGCCTTGGCTCTTGTTGCCCTCACTCTTAGCCTAGTTGGCCTACTAGACTACGGAGTGTTACAAAAAGAAAGTCCGTAAACTTGTTAAGTCACTTTGGGGACTAAAACCAAGTGCTCAAATAATGACATGCATAGTTTGACCAAACTATGTTGGCAAATAAATTCAAGATTAATGAATATGATAAATGTTTTTACATTAAAGGCACTCCAAATCACAAGGTCAATGTTTGTTTTTATGTTGATGACATGTTGATCATCAAAAGAGACATTTCTGACATAAATGCTACTAAGAATATTCTGGAAAGTAACTTCAATATGAAAGACATTGAATTTACTGATGTGATTGAAAAGGTACTTGACAAGTTCAAGTAATTGGATTTCAATATCGTCAAGACTCCAATAAATGTGAGTTTTGTACTTCAAAAGAATGAAGGCAAAAGCGACTAACAATTTCATTATTCTAGAGTATTGAGAAGTATGATATATATCATGAAGTATACACGATCATATATAGCATGTGCTATTAGTAAACTGAGTCAGCTCAGAAGTATTCTCAATCAAACTCATTGGATGACAATGAAAAGAGTTTTGGAGTATTTAAAACATACTTAAAAACTATTGTTTTGCATTATAACTAATATTCAATAGTATTGAAAGAATATAGTGATGCAAATTGAATAACTAGGTCAAATGAAGCAAAATCCACGAGTGGATATGCCTTTACTCTTGGTGGAGGAGTAGTCTCTTGGAAATATTCTAAACAGAAATGAATTGCTCGCTCTACTATGAAATTTGAGTTTATCACTCTAGATAAGGCCGGTGAAGAAGTCGAATGACTCCGAAATTTCTAGAAAGATTTTTGGCCCAAACCATTAGCTCTATTATGCATAAACTGTGAGAGTTAATTTGCAATAGGTAGGGCATGGAGCATGATGTATAATGAAAAGTCTTGTCATATATGATGTAGACATAATATCGTTACAAAATTACTCTGTAGTGGAATTATCATAATTGACTATGTAAAGTCAAAGGATAATGTGTCAGATCCACTTACAAAAGGCCTAACTTGAGAGGGAGTTGATAGATTATCAAAGGGAATGGGACTATGGCCGAGGACAAGTCATTGTGGCAGTAAATCTACCTAGAAGACTGGAGATCCCAAGATCTAGGTTCAAGGAGATCAAACAAAGTCATTGATGACGGTTCAACATTGTCAAACTATATTTTATGGTCCATTCTCATAATAAGACAATGTGTAGTAACAAGGATAAATGCATTAACTTTTTAATGGTTTCTAAGTTTGATACAAGGTATATCAAATGGTGTATCTATGGGATAACACATTTAGAAATCACCAATGTAAGTGTGAAGTGTAAGCCACTTCAAGGAGAATTCTGTAAGGCCAGTTCTCTACGCACTTATAAACCAAGACGTGTTCATGGATGCAACGAACAAAACAATGACAACCAAAAATAGTTCAAGGGTTGATTGTCTGACTTATGTTGTTTAGGTATACACCAAAGCTCGGCGGTTCAAAGATATCAAATCTACCGATTGACCGAGTATATCCGATATGTGTTCACTATGAAAAGTTCAAAGGGAAACCCACTTATCCAGGTGCAATCAATCCTTACTTACGAATCACACAGTTTTTCATGCATATGTTTTAACAATAGACATTCCCTATTCATATGGGGGATTGTTGGGTTTAAAGGTGTGAACTCTCATGAAGGGTTGTGACTTGTCGAAGGTTTGTGACCATTATGAAAGGTTGTGTCTTTTCAAAAGGGTTGTGACTGTTTGAAAGGTTGTGCCTTTTCCAAAAGGGTTGTGACCTTTCTGAAAGGTTGTGTTTTTCCCAAAGAGTTATTACATTTACCCTTTGTCGGCTATAAATAAAGAGATTTTCTCTCATTTTTCTGCATTGAATTTTTCCCTTCTTCTGCATACATTTCTTACAAAACAAAATTGATCGATCGTGTCAGTATGTGTGATTCGTTGCTGTCATTTTGTGTTTGCTGAAATTATTAAAGTTTGAGGTACCGCTACTTTTTTAATGGTTAATCCATTTTATCTTTGGAGTAATTAATCTGCAAACTCGGGTACTTGAGGGGATTAAATTTCTTAAGGACACACAGTGGGTTCTGTGGACTCGGATAGTTCTTCTTTTTTCATCTTTTATTATTTATGATTTACTGATCTGAATACAAGAGATAACATGTAACAATATTTTTCCTCATAAAAACAATAGAGTATTATAATGTGTCGATATACCGTGTGACAGGACTTCAATTAATATCAAAACAGAGATTGTACAGGATTAGCTCCCATAACCAAGAAGATTGTTCCACACAAACTGCCACTTTATTCCTTGATTTCTTCTAAGATTTGTGCATGATTTGGTTATTAATTTCACTTGCATAACAATTTAGATAGAAAACTACATGATTATTTTCGTGTTGCAAAATCATAAAGTAAATATTATTAAGATTGTTGGAATATATTAAAAATCACAAAAATCTCATAGCTTGAGGCATATCAATGACATTGTTCTTAAGGATATTTCACCTGTTAAAGTGTATCCGGTAGGATCCAACAAGCTCTTCTAGGACTAATGTAGGAGACAGAAACTAGCAATGATTCATTTTAAGACAACCCAGCAACACAAAATGAGAAGAGAAATATTTTTTTATATAATATTACTCATTAAGTTGAATTCAAATTATTTTTTTCGGTAACTATAAACTTTTATACAAGATTTGTCACTTCTGTACATTTTAGCACTCTGGATGTGGACATGTTCCACTCTCAGAGTTCTACTATAACTCATTCTACCTCTAACTAGAAAATATTCTAAGGATAAAAATTAAGGTTTTGAATATATCCTTTTAGTCTAGGAATAATGCTAGCTCTATGATGAATGTCTTGTGTAATAATCTTCTAAGCATGCTTATGTTCCTCTCCTTGTGTTGAAAAATTTTGAGGTTCCTTTCCTTCCATGTCTGATAAATTGTTGCTGCTAGTGTCATTCTATAAATATCTGCCATGATAGATTTGTGATTAGCATGCCCTGTGGCCCAGCCCAGTTCTTCACTCCATCCCTCACAGCCTCTGTTGATGAGTAGCCAGTTCAGCATCTTCTACCATAGTTGCCTTGAGAAGCTACAAGTGAAAAACAAGTGATGATGTGTTTCAACTTTGGCCTTGCATAATGTACATACATCATCATCTATGATTCCCCATTGCTCAGTCTGTCTTTAGTGTATAGCCTCTTCGGTATAGCCACATATAAAGCAAATACCCATTCAGGACTGCCAAGATTGTTGCAAGTTAATCTTCTCCAGGGGACCTTACTGTATTCTTCTTTAATCTTATGATACATTCCTTTGATATTGAATTATGTTTCCTCCATGATCTCATTTATCTGCAAACCCCTCTCTTCTAGCCATTGTCCTGCTGTAAGGATTTTCTTCACAACCCATGATGCTTACTTGACTTCTACCTCCCATGGTTTCCTACCCTTTAGATAGAATGTATGAACCCACACCCTTTAGATAGAAGGTATGAACCTACACAATCCATAGTTTATCATTTTTCTTGCATAGGTTCCACAAATGTTTTAAAATGGCTGCTTTGTTCCACACATAAATGTCAGTAATATTAAGACCTCCAATAACCTTTGGCCTGCATAGTGTTTCCCAGGCTATGAGTGCTTTCCCTTTACTTTGTGATTCACCATTCTAAAGAAAACTTTTGCACATGAATTCTATTTTGTGTAAAAATTTCTTAGGCAGTAGAAAGATCTGTGACCAAAATCTTTGCAAGGCTGATAAGACACTAGTCACCAACTGAAGCCTTCGTGCATATGATAAGAATTTGACTGTCCATGAAGTGATTTTTCCCATCATTTTATCTATGAGTGATTGGCACTGACTTATTGATAGTTTCTTTGAGCTCAAAGGCACCCCAAGGTATCTTAATGGAAGAGCTCCTTTACTAAAGCCTGTATGTTGTAGTATCTGTTGTTGTGTTTTCTCTGACACTCCTCTAAAATATACATAGCTCTTAGCCTGATTAGCTATAAATCCTGACACCTTTGAGAATTGTTGGAAACATTCATACAATAGGGTACTGGAGGAAATATCCCCCCTACTGAACAACAAGAGGTCATCAGCAAAGCTTAGTTGTATAATGTGTTGCTTGTGGCATTTTGGATGGTATTTGAATGTTGATTTGGACTTCAGATTCTTCAGCAACCTGGTGAGATAATCCATAGCAAGAACAAATAGATAAGGGGATAAAAGATCACCTTGTCTCACCCTTCTCTTAGCCTGGAAAGCTGGACTAAGGCAACCATTTATCATGATTGAATATGATATTTGTCCTAACGCAAGTCATTACCCAATCTATAAACTTTTGTGGGATTTGCTTGCCTATTAGAACATCCTCCTAGAATTGCCATTCCAATGAATCATATGCCTTCTGCATGTCAATTTTAAGCATGCACCTTGTAGAAACTCCTTTCCTTTCATACCCTTGACCAATTCATGACTCATTAGTACATTATCAGTTAACATTCTACCAGGTACAAATGTATCCTGACTTGAATCCACTAGGTACTCCATTACATTATTCATTCTATGTGTGAGCATTTTTTAAATGATTTTATACATTGTAGTGCAGCAAAAAATAGGCCTATACTCCTCAATAGATGTAGGATGTTGCGTTTTAGGGATAAGAGTAACAGAAGTCTTGTTCACATGACTATACATTTCATTAGTTTGGAAAAACTTTAGGACAGCTGCAGTTACCTCCTCCCCTATGTCTGGCCAAGCTTTTTTGAAAAAGTAAGCATTAAAACCATCCTCTCCTGGAGCCTTAGAGTCGCCAATGTTCCCCATGCTAACCTGACATCAACTTCAGTAAATGGTTGAATAAGCTCTAGCTGTGTAACCTGGTAAGTCTAGGCCTAGCTTTAAAAACCTTTTGTTGTGCTACTGGCATGTGCTTATTAGTTTGCCCTAATAACATTTGATAAAATCCCACAACTTCTTGTCTTATATCATTCATTTCTTTTATGATTGTTCCCTCCTCTATTGTTAGCATGTTAATTTGATTTTGTGACTTCTTGTTCTTCTTCCTAGCAAAAAAGTAAGCATTGTTAGCATCTACTATCTTGAGTAATTGCACTCTAGATTTCTGTTTATATATTCTCTCCTCTATCTGACTCCATTTTACCAGCTCAGCTCTCATTAACTTTTCCTCATCTATCATTAACTTTTCCTCATCTATCATATCCTGTTATACTGGAGCCTCCCTCATTTTAGTCTGCATGGTCATAAGATCCCTCCTAATTCTTTGTACTTTCTCAGCAACACCCATAAATTATGTCTTATTTAGTTTTTGCATCTCCCTCCTTACCATTTTCAGGTTCCTCCAAATTCCTTTCATACCACCTCCTGTTATTTGCCAGTCTGCTTGAACCCCCTTTTTGAATTTTGGATGATCTCCTAGATAGTTATAAAATCTGAATGGTCCTTTTTGTTCATCCTTTTGCTCCTCTATTATCAACCCCAATGGAGAGTGATCTAAAAGCAAAGGGTCCATAGCCGTGACTTGTGTTGGCATCTTATCCATCCATGCATAATTGCCAATTACCTTATCTATTCTACTATACACATGTCCATTTTTCCATGTATATTCCCTTCCTCCTATCTGCAGTTCAGCCAGGTTACAATCCCTTAGACACTCTCTAAAATCTCTTACATCTGCATCTTGCACTTGACTCCCCACAGGCCTGTCCTCATGTAAAAGTATAGAATTAAAGACCCCCATAATCAACCAAGGTTCGATTATACTGTTATTCATTTGTTTAATTGTTGTCCACAAAGGTAATCTAGTAACTATTGTGTGTAGCCCATATACTGCAGTGAACTGAAACTGAGTATTCATATGCTTGAGCGTCACCACTCCATGAATGTATTGTTTTGTATCCTCTTTTTTCATAAAATTGACTTTAGTAGGATTCCACATCACCCAGATTCTCCCTCTTACAGTAGTACTGTCGTTTGAGCACCATTTCCAACCTGTCAGGATCTAATTGATAATTAAACTTGTTCTATCATCTCTAACCCTGTGTTAATAAATTGCTATGATCTTAACCTTATTCCTCTTCAAAAACAGCCTCAACTCTTTTTGATTTACCTCTTGGTTGAAGCCTCTCACATTCCAGGTCACTATCATAGATATAATGGGGGTTTGACTGGTACCTCCCTACTTCCTCCACCTATTTCCCCACTCTGTTGACCTTCATTATAGCTAGATTCCCCTGAGTTGTTAGTAGTCCTTTCATCATGTTTGTCTCTTTTTGTGTTACTTTTGTGTCTTACAGTTTGCCATTCACCCTGTTCTTGTATTTCCTCCCCTTGTTGTTGTTCCCTCTCCACCTGCACCTGTATTGTTTCCTGTCCTATCTCATTGATTTGTTCTTTAACCTTATCAGTAATAGGAACCCATTCTTTCTTCTTTCCTTGATTCATTCCTTTCTTTTGTATTTGTACTCCTGGCTTTTCTACACATGAGTGTCCTACTTAAATACACTTTTGGCAAAATATAGGTTTCCATTCATACCATACTTGTTGTTCTAATACTTTCCCTTTAAGATCATGCATTTTAATCATTTTTGGCAAGGGCCTTGTGATATCCACTTCAACTAGAATCCTGGCAAATGATATCCTATTAACTTGAGATGTACATTCGTCAGCATACAAAGGTTTGCCCAGCTACTGCCAATTTTACTCAACACCACTTCATTCCAACAATTAAGAGGTAGATTTGGAAGTTTAACCCACAATGGTATAGTTGTAAGGATCTCCTTGTTGAAGTTGAATTCAAGTACCCATGGCTTCATGATAACTGGCCTTCTCATTAAGTAATGTGGTCCTGAGCATAGCACCTTATCCATCTCTTCCTCTTTTGCAAATCTCACCACAAAATACCCATCCTTATGGTATAATATTATAGGTTTGATAGTAAAGGTACCCTGCTCACTTATAAATCTCTCCATAGCTCCTATAGATGGTGCAATTCCTACCACGTACACAACTATTGAAGGTACCCATTTTGCATTATCTCTAGCAACATCCTCCTCCAATATTTCCACTACTTTCTCCCCTTCTATTATTACTGGAGGAATATAGTTTAGATTCATACCTTTCGTTGCCAATTGATTAGTCGCAAATAGGTTGGTCCATGGTGTCATTGTTGTTTCCCCATTTAGATCAGGCTTCCTCTGAGTGGTTCCTGAGGGTTTTGACGATATTACTGTCCCATTGGTTTCCACCGGAATTTGAATCTGCCCAGTTCTGCTTCCATGCTTCTTAGCTAATTCCGACCACTGCTCGTCCCTATCTAGTGTATCCTTCTCCTTCTCCACCTCAACTGGAACTCCTTCAGGTGTATTCATTAACCCCACTCCCATTAGTGTGTGTTGAGCCTGTAATTGAACTACTCACAATACCCTGCATTATTTCTTCCTCGTGATGTCGCTGGATCTCCCTGCATGGTTGTCCCCTCCGCTTTCCGGCTAGGTGCAAGTTAGTGCACACTAACATGCGCCTGAGCTCTGAGAGAGAGAGAATCTAAAAATAATGCTATCAACTGTCATATACATAAAATCGTAACTAGTGTCATCGAAGTTTTTGACCAAATGACTAGATTTAAGTTTGGAAAAAAATATTTGTGAACTCCAAATTTCCTTATTAGAAAAAGATTCTCAAGGCAATATAATGAATATTTTAATTGATATCAAAATAATGTCTAATAAAAAAGACGTAATTAAATATTAGTAATTACGGATAAAATAATATAAATAATATAATTAATATTATTACATTTGAGATATAAACTAACACAAATAACTTTTGCAAGCAAATTAAATAGCATTAATATTGTAACATTTTTATTTACAATCAGATTGTCACTAATGTAAGATTCTATAAAAGTATATAACGGGAAAGATACGTCCTTTTAATTTAGAACTAAAGTTAGAGGGCAATAGGAATATATTAGGTATGGTTGTCAAATTGAGCTCAAATATAACATGTCTAAGCTGTTTAAAATTTTATGGGTTAAACTAACATAATTTGAATTGGGTAATTCTCAACTCATTCAAGCTTTAATCCATTTTAAAAGAATATTCATTTGAACTCAATTTAATATTTAATTTCAATCCCTTTTAAGACTCTTTATTTGCATTGGCGCAATGTATATTTTCATATTGAAGGTAATAATTACTTTCTATTTTATATCTTCTTGATTTATCTATCCATTTATAACTTATCTTTTTTATTTTTTTGAGTTGAAATTCAAATTGTGGTATAAATAACAATATATTAAAATTATTGAGATTAAGCGAGTCATTATCCAACTTGATTTTTAGTCCATTTAAGCCCAAAGTAAATTTGAATGGATTATAACACAACCTGATTGTTATTTGAATTCATTTTAATATTGTAGACGATAAAATTCGCGTCGAGAAATTTTTTATCAAGAATGGAAAATAATCGCATCAATAATATTTATTATTTCAAATTGCGAGCGTTACAATCTCTATTATTCCTCTGATTCGTCCTTTCAGATGTAAATTCAAGGGCTCTTGAGCTTGATCTTGAATTTTGAATTTGTTCTTGGACTTTAATCTTGGATTCAAAGGCTTTAAAATTTGTTCTTGAATCTTCGATGAACTTGAACTTTATCTTGATTTTGACCTCTAGTTGAATTCAAGGGCTTCGGGTTTGATCTTGACTTCTAGTTGAATTCAAGGGCTTCGAGTTTGATCTTGAATCTGGTGGTCTTGATCTTAATCGTTCTTGATCTTGATCGTTCGTGAACTTGAACGCTTGAATTCTTGAACTTGTAGCTTGTAGAGAAATTTGTGGTTTTTTATCCATGAGCTTTCTCTGGCTTCTTATTAGAATTCTTGGTCCCTTTTCTCAATTATGAGCACCCCCTATTTATAGTTTTAAAATAGAGGAGTTGTGATTGAAACATGATTCCCTTCAGCCAATCAAATTTAAGTGACATGACATATGGGCTTTATAGAGCGGGCTTTAATTAAATTCATATTCATTGGATTTTAATAATTAACTCAATTATATTAATTCATAATATTTAGTTGGACTAATATATTCATGAATTTAATATAATCTGAATTATTTAATAAAGGAATTTTTTTTAAAATGTCAATATTTTGACATTTAATATGACCTCTTAGCCACACTTTCAATATTTATTTAAAATGTCAATATTGTAGTTTGTTATGTATCTTATTAATGTATTTTTTATTTGTTTGATTGTTTGATTTGCATGAATACAATTATTTAATAACAGAAAGGAGAAAATCAGGGAATAAAATATTTTTAAAAATGAATATATCACTTAAAATTCTCATCAATTACAATTTCAAAGAAATCCCCTTTCTCATTCGATTGGATCAACAGTTTGAATCTCCATTTTTCTCCTTTATCAAGATCATGGATTGTATCCCCGTGGTAAAATTTGTATTACATGACTGCCAAATATATATATTTTTTATTTTGTATTACAAAAATATTACTGATTGTATCACAATATAATCTAATCATTACATATGAATATGATTTATGAAAGGATACAAGATTTTGGGGAAAAAATAGTCTATATGATGGAAATAATACAATTTGTTGAGGAATGATACAATATTCTAAAAAAAACAAATGACAATGAAAGAAATAGGAATACAAGAAACTGGAAAAAAATAACATACATCGTGGAAATAATACAATTTCTTGAGGTTGGATACAATATTAAAAAAATTACAAATTGACTAAGAAAAAATAGGATACATCTATACTTAATAAATACAAATCCAGTTGACATACTAATTGGAATGACTACAAACTAAAAAATAAATACAATGTTCTTAATAAAAATACAGATGCTGAGTAAAAGAGAATCAAAATTGACAACCAAAAATTAATATGAATACAATTCTGATATGAATACAATTTTTGCAATTTTCTTCTCTGACTCTCTCTTTCTTCTTCTTCGTCTGCTATGTTTCTTTTTTCTGATTTTTGTTCACCAAATCCAAATTCAAATACGTATTCACTTGTGCATTATTAACTCTATAAGCAAAATTTGAAATTATCAAAATATGAATGTATAAAAAATCAAACAATATATGATGTATGAATGTCAATGTAGATTACTACAATCTACTAAATCTCAAATATGAAAACAAAATCAGAAAAAATCAAACAATAGTGTTTAAAAACGAAAAATCCAAAATATTTTTTTTAAAAAAGGAAATCTCAGATAATACTTAGTGAATATGAAAACAAACTCACAAAAAAATCGAACAATATTGTTTAAAAGACGGAAAATCCGAAATACAAAATACTTGGTGAATATGAAAACAAACTCACAAGAAATCTCACAAAATACTTGTTGACTTCGAATTTACCTTTATCAATGAGTGAATTTTTTTTTGAATTAATTGTGAGATTTCTTGAACAAAGTGTAGTAAATTTGAAATAGTTAATTTTCTTGAACAAGAAAAGGATATAACAATGGTGAAAAGGGAAAGAGAGAGAAAAGCGTGATTTGGGGTAAAACTTAGAAAGAGGAGTAAGTGGGTAATGGGGTATTTTTTAATTTTTTTACTGGAAGGGGAGTAAAAAATGGTCTAATGTGGGCTTGATTTGAGAAATAAAAGGAAAGGAAATTAATTATATTACAATTTAATTTATTTTATAAAATATTGACATATTTACATTTTTAATAATTATTTTAAAGTGTATATATTTTTAATAATTATGTTAGGGATTGTGACTAATTTGCTAATTTTTCCTTTAATAAATTTATATTTACTATCTTTTAAATGATTACAAATACCCCCTGCTTCAAGTGTTGTCAAGATATTCTGTCTTTTGAAGACTAGGCTTGAAGCATTAATTACACAATAATTACATACATGTAATTTAAATATATTTAATTGATATACCACTCCAACATAATTAAAGTGGCTTAATTGGAGTAAATAATTGAATAGACATATAACTGACGTCTATGGCCGCTTGTTGACCATGTCAACTAACTAGAATAAGGAGGAGCCAAATTCCTTCGAGCTCCAATTTTATATATATATTTGCACCTTTCCATAGTTAATTAGGATACATCACCGATACAGAAGAACACCACGTCAACTAATTAGAGTCCCAACTCGAATTGAACACGTCTTGTAGAGTCCCACGAATCTCATCCACCTTAAGGTATGAAAATTTAAAGATCAATTTAAAGAAAAATCCATGAAAAGACTAACTTAAGGTGAAAAGAGACAATGTTGTCCACCTTAAGACATGAAATTTAATAACTTGCATATTTGGAGGATTTGAAGACTTTAACCTGCAGAATTGACAAATTAGAAGACTTTAACTTGCAGAGTTGGAAGATTTGAATACTTCAACTTGTATTCTTGGAGAATTTGAAGATTTCGACTTGCATACTTGGAGGATTTGAAGACTTCAACTTGCATACTTGGACTGTTTGAAGACTTCAACTTGCATAGTTGAATGACTTGAAGACTTCAACTTGCATACTTAAAGGATTTGAAGACTTCAACTTTCATACTTGGAGGATTTGAAGACTTCAACTTGCATAGTTGAAGGACTTGAAGACTTCAACTTTCAAACTTGACTGAATTTAAAGACTCCAAGCATACTGTTAAAGAAGCTCATATTTTATAAGGGTTTTCCCCCTATTGACCCATCAATACTTCATGCAAGTCTGAATTTGATGAAATAAAATAAAATACTTATAACTTTAACTTTCATGTGACGGATCAAGTGGGAACATGTTGTTTTTTTTACACTCATGCAACTGGACTTAGAATATGGTTCTAAGCTCCTACGTACCTTAGTGAAGAGGATCAAGTCACAACGTAGTTCTCGAGAGTGTTTTTTTTTTTGTTTTTTTGGGCGTTCCGTACACAGTTTATACTCTTGAAGAATTTCAACTTGAAGATTTAACTCAAATTTGAAAAGCTTTGTGACATACAATTTAAACTCGTGTTTCGAGGAGTATTTCAGCTTGAAGATTTAACTCAAATTTGAAGTGCTCTGTGACATGCAGTTTAAACTCGTGTTTCAAGAAGTATTTCAACTTGAAGATTTAACTCAAATTTGACGACCCTTGTGACATGCAGTTTAAGCTCGTGTTTGAAGGAACATTGTTAGTGAAAAAACTTACAAGATAATAAAAAATACAAAATTACAATTGAAAATAAAAATGAAGAGATAAATCTTTTCAGGCTGAGGCGCAGATATGTCGCTCTCTTTAAGGAGATTCAAGCCCATTGCAGCAAATGTTTTCACCGGTGCAGCAGTAGTTGTCTTGACTTGTCCCCTCCAGGATACAACAGCCTTCACAAAGTATAACTCAACAACTCCAGACAAGAGTTGAGTCCAAAGCTCCACAAAAAAAACACCTCCCTTCAACTAATAAGAACTCTCTTTTTAATTTGACTAACTCTTTTACTCTATATTTTTCTTGTGTGTAGTATCTCTCCCAAACCAAATGAAGACCACCACTATTTATACTAGAAGAAGTCTTTCTAGCAATGAATAGGAAGATAATGGTGTAGTAAATAGTGAAGATAATGGTCTTAGGAGTTACAAAGGTTACAAGAATAATGAAGGAATTAAGAATGTGATAATGGAGAACCATTACATCTTCTGCCAGAAAACCACAAAACGGACAACCATTACAACGCTTTCAGCAACGTTATAACAAAGTAATGGCAATTAAGCCAAATGATAATAAAGATGACATCAAATGTCATCAACTGTCTAACGGTAGTAAAGCACCTAATGATGTGTTATTAGGCAGAAAGCAAATGACATTTAGCAAAGTATAATAATATTAAAAGTATAATAATATTAAAATGCCACAACAATCCCCCACTCATTTTAAGTATTAGACAAGAGAGTATATCAGCTGAAGGAAGACTACTATGCATAATGAAGTTGTGCTCTGCATTGAACCTCCACTTAGTGAAACAATAATTTTCACTCCAGAGTCGTAGTGGTCTCAGACTTGAACTATGACTGCTTAAGGGAAATAAAACATCACTGCTCACACATAATAATCAAGGTGTTGACATGAGCTTTAAAGCCAGCACGTTATGGCCATGTGCTATCCTGGTTTCATGAGTGCGTTTGAGAATAAGCCCAATTCTCATAGGAAGCGGCCTACTTCCACACATCACATAGCTGAAATCTGTCGAGAGTGCTCGTGTAAACTTAACACTCCACCCATACGGGCTACAGATATTCATTAAGAGTTTTGTCAACTCAACCTTCACAAATCACTATAGGAAACAATGCACTCACATCATAGGGAGGGAATAAAAAGATAGTGCATTTTTCACAACAAGTCATCATATGATTAGTTTTTCCCTTTGAACCTGGTTATAGGATCTCTAGTCTCCAGGTTGGGTTTCCTCATATATGACTCAAGGATTTATAGGCTTCAATCCCATTCCCCTCGATGTGCTCCAGACCTTTTCTCTTGTTAAGACCTTAGTAAGAGGATCTGCAAGATTATCGCAAGATTTGACATAATCAACATTAATGGTACCATTTGTCAAATATGATCTTACATTGCTGCGTTTCCTCCTTATAGGTCTGGATTTACCATTGTAATAACGGTTTTGAACTCTACCAATTGCAGCAGTGCTATCATAATGAATTAAAATAGGAGGAATTGGTTTTTCAAAATAAGGTATTTGAAATAACAAATCTCTTAACCAATTCGCTTCTTCACTAGCTGAAGCTAAAGCAATTAGTTCAGCCTCCATGGTACAGTTAGCAATAATAGTTTGCTTTTTTGATCTCCAACAAATAGCACCACCACCTAAAGTAAAGACATAGCCAGTGGTAGAACATGAATCACCTGATAAAGTGTTCCAATCTGCATCACAAAAGCCTTCAAGTACAGCAGGATATTTTTTATAGAACAAACCACAATTTTTCGTTCCAATTAAATATCTCATAACTCTTGTTACAGCATGCCAATGTTCATTACCTGGCTTGCTTGTAAACCTGTCAAGTACTCCTACTGCATATGCAATATCATGCCTAGTGCAATCAGTCACATACCTCAAACTTCCGATTATGCTAGCATATTCCTTTTGATTTATTACATCATTTTCACTTTCAACGGGAAATAAGTGAACACTGGAATCAAAAGGAGTAGCAACATGCTTGCCTTCAAGAAAGTTATATTTTATCAAAATTTTCTCAACATAATGTGACTGGTCAAGGAAAATTCCATCACATGTTCTTGTTATTTTTATTCCAAGAATAACATTTGCCTCACCAAGATCTTTCATATCAAAATGGCTTCTAAGAATATTCTTAGTTTCATCAATAACATTCATGTTACAGCCAAAGATCAATAAATCATCAACATATAGGCAAATAATCACATGTGAATTATTCCAAGACTTATGATATATACACTTATCACACTCATTTGTTTTAAAATCATTTTCAATCATGCAGGAATCAAATTTTTCATGCCATTGCTTAGGTGCCTGTTTCAAGTCATATAGGGATTTAGTAAGTTTACATATTTTGCTTTCTTGGCCTGCTTCAACAAAAAACTCGGGTTGATCCATATAAATTTCCTCATTTAGGTCTCCATTTAAAAAAGCCGTTTTTACATCCATTTGATGAATTTGCAAATCAAAAATTGCAGCCATAGCAATAAAAAGTCTTATGGATGTAATTCTTGTTACCGGTGAAAAAGTATCAAAAAATTCTAGGTCTTCTAGTTGTTTAAAACCTTTTGCAACTAGCCTAGCCTTATATTTATCAATAGATCCATCCGGTTTCAATTTTTTTCTTAAGACCCATTTGCAACTAATAGTTTTACAACCCGGTGGTAAATCAACTAACTTCCAAGTTTTATTAGAAATTAGTGATTCCATTTCATCATTTACAGCCTCTTTCCAAAAAATAGAATCATGTGAAGATAATGCTTCTTTCAAAGTAATAGGGTCATCTCCAACATTAAACACATAAAAATCTGGACCAAAATCTTTTTCTACTCTAGCTCTTTTACTTCTTCTTAACTCAAAATCATCAACTTCTTTACTTTTCAAAGTAGAAGTAGAAGAACTAGGTAGTGATAAAATATTTTGTTCAATCCTTTGACCCCTACTATTTTTAGAATCAAAAGGAAATTTATTCTCATGAAAAATAGCATCACCCGATTCTATCACAATATTATCTTCAAGATTAAAAAATCTATAGGCTGTACTATTTGAAGCATAACCAAGAAAAGCACAAGTAGTAACTTTCTTACCCAACTTTGTAATCTTGGGATCCATTAGGCTCACAAAGGCTAGACAACCCCAAACTCTTAGATATCCCAAACTTGGCTGGTAACCTTTCCACAGTTCAAAAGGTGTCAATTTAGACTTTTTATAAGGCACACGATTCAACACATAACAAGCAGTTAAAATAGCTTCACCCCAAAAATTTAAAGGTGCATGTGACTCAATAAGCATGGCATTAGTCAATTCAACCAAAGTTCTATTTTTCCTTTCCGCTACTCCATTAGATGAAGGAGAGTAAGGAGGAGTAGTTTAATGAATTATTCCCAATGATCTAACAAAAGAATTAAACTCATTTGACTCATATTCACGGCCTCTATCACTTCTAATTCTTTTTATTTTTCTTCCAAACTGATTTTCAACCTCATGGAGATAAGTTTTGAAATTTTCAAAAGCATCACTTTTATTTTTCATCAAGTAAACATATGTAGACTTAGAAAATTCATCAATGAAAGTGATAAAATATCTATTACCTCCACGAGTTAAAATTCCACCAAGTTCACAAATATCAATATGAACTAATTCTAACAAATCAGTTTTTCTTTCAACTTGAAAATGAGGCCTTTTAGTGATCTTGGCTTTACTACAAGCCTCACACTTTTCAAAATTCTTTTTAATCATTGGGATTAATCCTAAACTACTCATGATTCCAACATAACAGTCATTAATATGACACAAACGAGCATGCCAAAAATAGGTAGAAGAAAGCATGTAAACAGAAGTAGAAGTTTTATTCATTTCAACATTCAATTTGAACATCCCATCACATGCATACCCCTTTCCCACAAAAATACCCTTCTTCACTATTACATATTGATTAGACTCAATAATCTGTTTAAAGCCTGCTTTATTAAGAAGAAAACTAGACATCAAATATTTCCTCATAGAAGGAGTATAAAGTACATCTTTCAAAGTTAATACCCTTCCAGAAGTAAAACACAATTCGACATCTTCCGTTCCAAGCACTTGAGTTGTGCGAGAATCACCAAGCATGATGGTTTTGGGCTCCTCAAAATGAGTATATTTTTTAAACCAGTCTTTGTCATAACAGACATGACGGTTTGCACCAGAATCAGCTCACCATCCATCAACACTCTCAACCATGTTGATGTCGGTAATCACCGCCACAAATGGTTCTTCGGTAACGTTTGCCTGAGGGTTAGGACCACGTTTCCGGAATTTGCAAAATCGAGCAATATGCCCACTCTTGCCACAAAAAAAGCACGGTCCTTTGTCTTGAACTTGTTGATTTTGTGCTTGGTTATTTTCACCATTATTTTTCTTGGGAGGTCTACCATTATTTTTCTTGAACTTTTTCTTCTTAGGCTTCAAAGAAGTATTTTTGTGAGTTTCAGGAGTAACATAATTTGAAGTAATTAAATTTACCTTCGTTGTGATGTTGTTCTCTTCTGTTTGTAAAAGTGCATCTTGGCCTCTTGCCTCTTCTTCCATGCGGATTTTCATTATCAAGGTTTCAAGGGAGGTTTCCTTTTCTTTGTGGCGCATAGTTTTTTGAAATTCCTTCCAAGAAGGTGGAAGTTTATCTACTATGCCACAAACAATAAGGTTATCTCCAATTTTAACCTCCTCGGACCTAAGCTCTCCAACAATCATTATAAAGTCTTGAGCTTGGTCTACCACTGATTTGTTGTCCACCATTTGGAAACGAAAAAATCTACTAGCCTCTTCGGTATCATACTTACTCTGCAACGCTTTTCAAATTTTCTTTGCACTAGAGTAAGTTCTATCATAATAATCATAAAAATTATCAGATAGACAATTTAGAATATAATACCGACACTTATAGGAATCACCATCGTACTTTTCCACTTTCTCTAGATGAGAAATAGTTTCATCATCATTCATAGAGGTGATGTCAACTTTATTAGTATTCTTCTCAGTTAACACATAAGAAACATTGAGAAGACTCAAGTAGAAAAGTACTTTACCCTTCCATCTCTTAAAATGGTTACCATTGAACCGAAATGGCTTGTTAAGATCTCCCATCTTGACATCCGTGGTTTTTTCAATTGTAGCCATGATGAATCTCCTTAAAATTGTTAGTGAAAAAACTTACAAGATAATAAAAAATACAAAATTACAATTGAAAATAAAAATGAAGAGATAAATCTCTTCAGGCTGAGGCGCGGATATGTCACTCTCTTTAAGGAGATTCAAGCCCATTCCAGCAAATGTTTTTACCGGTCCAGCAATAGTTCTCTTGACTTGTCCCCTCCAGGATACAACAACCTTCACAAAGTTTAACTCAACAACTCTGGACAAGAATTAAGTCCAAAGCTCCACAAAAGAAACACCTCCCTTCAACTAATAAGAACTCTCTTTTTAATTTGACTAACTCTTTTACTCTATATTTTTCTTGTGTGTAGTATCTCTCCCAAACCAAATGAAGACCACCACTATTTATACTAGAAGAAGTCTTTCTAGCAATGAATAGGAAGATAATGGTGTAGTAAATAGTAAAGATAATGGTCTTAGGAGTTACAAAGGTTACAAGAATAATGAAGGAATTAAGAATGTGATAATGGAGAACCATTACATCTTCTGCCAGAAAACCACAAAACGGACAACCACTACAACATTTTCAACAACGTTATAACAAAGTAATGGCAATTAAGCCAAATGATAATAAAGATGACATCAAATGTCATCAACTGTCTAACGGTAGTAAAGCACCTAATGATGTGTTATTAGGCAGAAAGCAAATGACATTTAGCAAAGTATAATAATATTAAAAGTATAATAATATTAAAATGCCACACATTTCAACTTGAAGATTTAACTCAAATTTGAAGAGCTTTCAAACTTAGATATTTCGGTCAAATTTGAAGAGCTTTGTGATATATAGTTTAGGCTCGTGTGTCTAGGAGCATTATAACTTGCAGTTTAGGCTCATGCAATGAGGAGCATTATAACTTGCAGTTTAAGATCATACGATGAGGAGGATTTGTAACTTGTAGTTTAAGCTCATATGTTAAGAAACATTGTAACTTGCAGTTTAAGCTAATGTGTTAAGGAGCGTCTAGATATACATTGACTCTTCAAAGTCATCTTCGGGTGCAGACTTGCCCCCACTTTGGAGTTCTTCTATATCTTCATCTTCATTAGGTCCATAGACAGGAGATCGTTGATTTTCTCTTAAAGTCATGCTTAATTTCATGTCATGTGCACGAGTTGCCAACTCTTTGAATGTATTAGGCTTTAATCCTAGCAAAATGTAGTAAAGACCTCAATTCATTTCTTGGATGCACATTTTAATGCCAGAAGTTTAACTAAGGCGATCTTTGCAATTGAGGCTCAGACTTTTCCAACGATTGATAAAGTCAACAACTAGCTCATCTTCACTTTGATGAGCCTTTGTAAGTTCAATCATACTAACAACACATCTAATACTATAGAAATGATTGATGAAATCTTGCTCTAACCGCTTCTAACAATCAATAAAATTTGGTTTGAGATCTGTGTACCAATCAAATGCAGTTTCTTTGAGAGATCAAACGAACTCTTTAACAAGATAATCACCATACGTCCCAACATCATTGCATGTATCGATAAAGTGTGTTGTATGTTGTTTGGGATTTCCTTTGCCATCAAATTGTTGAGGCTTAGGAAGTTGATAGCCCTCAGGCATTTTCAGCGGAGATATGAATCACTTTGATCTTTGTTTGCTTTACGCAAGATTCTCCTTCGTCTTATATTTTAGGAAGCTTCGAAGGTGTTGGACTCGATCTTCTCTCAATCATGTTATCCATCTTATTTGTTAGCTTGGAAAGTTTAGCATCTTGTCCGCGTGCACACTTTGTCAGGCCTTCAATTGCTTTAATTAAGTTTGCTAGTTGTTCTTCTATAGTGAAAGACATTTTGATATTTTTTGTTGCTTGAAAAGTTTAAATGAGAGGTAGAGATTGTCCCATTGGGTGTGCCAAAATTTGTCGATAATAAAATTCGTGTCGAGAAAATAATAATCAGGAACGGAAAATAATCGCAATAATGGTATTTATTATTTCAAAGTGTCAGTGTTACAATCTCTATTATTCCTGTGATTCGTCTTTTCATCTATAAATTCAAGGGCTCTTGAGCTTGATCTTGAATTTTGAATTTGTTTTTGGACTTTAATCTTGGATTCAAGGGCTTTAAAGATTGTTCTTGAATCTTTGATGAACTTGAACTTTATCTTGATCTTGACTTCTAGTTGAATTAAAGGACTTCGAGATTGATCTTGAATCTGGTGGTCTTGATCTTTATCGTTCTTGAATTTGAACGCTTGAATTCTTCAACTTGTTGCTTGTAGAGAAATTTGTGGCTTTGATCCACGAGCTTTCTCTAGCTTCTTATTAGAATTCTTGGTCCTTTTTGTGAATTATGAGGACCCCCATTAATAGTTTTAAAATAGAGGAGTTGTGATTGGAACAAGATTCCCTACGGCCATTAGATATAAGTGACATGACATATGATCTTTATGGAGCGAGCTTTATTTAAATCCATATTTATTGAATTTAAATAATTAACTCAATTATATTAAGAGTAAATTTAAGGAAACTATTCCCCTCTAGTACTCGAGGTTTAAAAGAATAGATCCTCTCAGGATAGAACAATTATATTCACAAGTGTATTGATACAAAAAAAATGGTGTCAGTGAGCCACTGCACATGAGCAAAGCACATGAATATTTAATTGTGTAGAAAAAGAAGAAGAAGAAGTTCAGATTTTTGTTGTTTTAAAATGAGAGGAAATGATGTCTATTAATAGACAACAGAGGGTAGTGTGAAAAATTCTTATTATGCCTTATCGGAAATGTTACAACTCTTTGGAAAAGTTATAACCCTTCGGAAAGGTCACAACCTTTCATAAAAAACACAACTTTTCATAAAAGTCACAACGCTTCATAAAAGTCGCAACTTTTCATGAAAGTCGCAACTCTTCATATTTCATCTACACCTTTTAAAATACAACAAAGTATACTTCATATATAAATTCAAAGCTCTAATAAATGAGATTGACCTTCAATTAATATTGTACCACCCCTAGACAAAAAAATGATTAACTCAAATTACGAAAGGTAAAGTATGATTTTGGAGAAACGTGATAAGTCTGAGATTTGGACTCATTTAGGGCTTTGTTTATATAGATTTAGTGTCCTCAAATGCTTAATTTGTGCCATAAACTAATGAAGAATCTTTCAGGTACATGGAATGAGGAACAAAGCAAGGACAATAACATGCAAAGAGGAACAAAACAAACTGAAGAATTGAAGAAAGGCAGGCTTGGTGATCGCTAAGAGCATTTGGCGAATCGCCGAAGGTCCAATTCCACCACCTAAAGTTCCAGTGTGCTAACCTTGAAGGAAGAAACAAAATCAGCGACAAAAGGAGCAGGCGGTGCATCGCTGAGTAGTTCTGCGATGCAGTGGTAGATCACCTAAAGTTACAGGACCCAAGGATGCTGAAGGACAATGAAAAAAGGTGATGGAGGAGATCAAAGGGCGTCTCGCCGAGTGGATCGGCGAGCCCGACTTACTTTGCCAAATGGGCTTTTGTAGCTTATTTTTGGCAACTATAAATACGCTTCTGAACATTTAGTTTAGTATCTTTTAATCTTTTAGCAATCTTTTTTACATGGAAGATAATTTTTATTTCTGTAGAGAGTTTTCTCTGGAGTTTTTCTTGAGCTTTTAATGATTGAAGAAATTCACGTTTGAGAAATTGAAAGTGGGTCTTTGAGATTCTTCAAATTAGAGCATTGTAAAGATAAAATCACCCTTACCCAATTGATGGATAATCAATTTGGTAATTGTTTTTACCTTTTTATAATGTTCAGCTAAAACCCCAATTCTTGGGGTGTGATCATGTGACTATGGGCTGATTTAGTTTATGGGTATTGCTAATTGTTAGTTTAAATGCTATTTAAAGTGTGTTTAATAATTAATTATGGTTTAATTTGAGAATTTTCGTTGCAAATGCAATTCTATGTTTGTGTTCTTGGCTTGCGAGAGAGATGTTTTAGAACTAAGATTTTTGATTGATGGTTTGCGGGTATTGGGTTAATATGGGTTTAGCTCGAGAGAGTAAATCCTAAACCCAATCCCACACAATTAGCTCGAAAGAGTGAATGGATTAAGGTTGGGTTGCTCTTAATTTACATGCTTCTTGATGTTCGAGAGAAATCACCTGATTTGGGGTAATTGTTCGAGAGAAAATTACCTCCCTTATAGCCTAACCTACTTGCAATATCTAGATATTTACTATAGTTGTAGTTACCAATATGTCTATATTTGCCTATAATCGATCACATCCCAAGAATCTGTCTCATTATTGTTAATTCCTAGTGTTTGTGACTATTGTTGGTTGATAACTAAAACCAAAGTCCCTATCTAACATTCGTGTCACTTCTTTTACTTGATTATATCTTTAATCGATAATTTCTATTTATATGGATGATTAGACTACATTCATACTTTCTAATTAAATTTGAGACACATACCGCTCCCTGTGGGATTCGACCCCAACTCATTTAGTTGGGTTTTATACTGATTTACAATCTTTGACACTTAGAATTGGAAGTAGTGTCTTTGAATCGATAATAATCAAAGTGGTGTCGCTGTCGTGGAGTGGTGTTGTTTGAAATTCCTTTGGTGAAGTTTGTTTGTATTCTTGTTAGTCATAGTTGAATCTACTTACTTTTAGTTTTGGTTTTGTGTTGCTTGTGTTAAAATAGAGGAAATGAGCGTACATGATAGCAATGGTTGCCAAGTGGGCCACCCTCTTTCGAAGATGATGACTATCAGGGAGAACATCTTAGAGTTCAAGCGCTTGGAGGGTGAACAAATCCATGAGACGTGGTTGAGGTTTAAGAAACTATTGCTCCAGTGCCCAACTCATGGAATCCAGATAAGATGTTGCTGGAATATTTCTATAGAGGTCTTGATTCTGTGTACAGAGGATTGGCTGATCAATTTCTCCGTGTGGTATAGGGCGACAATCCTGTGAAACAGAATCCCAAATCCTCGATCGCATGACTAAGCTAAACAAGCATTCAGATAGGGACAAGAACTTAGCCAAAATAATGACCCAGCTGGATATCTTGGCCAAAAATATTGAGGAATTTGAAGTGCTGTACAAAAATGAAGTAAACTTCCTAATAAATCAAGGAGGAACTCAAAGTGCAAATTACTCAAGACCAGGTGGTTCCCAAAGATGGAATAGAGGGGGGAAGGAGGATAAGTACATTCCCCCCATGAGCACCAAAAGCCCAAGGATTATGAAGGCGGTCAATTAAAATATATACTCTTCTGTATTCTCAGCATAGTCGAAGGATACGACAGAGTATTGAAAGAGATAAGAGAGAATGTCTTAACTCTCAATTGGATGGTGACCTCTCATTCCATCTCTTTATGCAATTGGAGACCCAAATGGGTCAGATTTCATCCCATCTCCACCCAAGACAACAAGGGGGGAGGTTGCCTAGTGCTACTATGGCAAACCCCAAGAATGAAGCTTGAGTGGGTACTTGCATCATTCCATGACATTAACTAAGGTGCTTCTTGGGAGGCAACCCAAGTTTTTTCTTGTTTTGTGTTTATTTTTGGAACAATGGGTGTTGATTGTGCAAGTTGAAAATTGGAATGTGTTTGAAAAATACAGATAGGCGAGCCAAGAGTCCAGTCAGTGACGCATTGAAGAGGTCGGCGAGCCCGACTTGGACCACTGTTGGACTCTCAAAAATAGCAGGTAGGAGTCTATAAAACTTGGCAAACCTAGGGACGAATTAGCGTCTCACCGAATAGGTCGGCAAGCCCATTTTTTCCCTAATTTTTAGACTCGTACACTTGCACCCACACTCTATAGTTTGCATATTTTCCAATTTTATCTCTTTTTTCTCTTGATCTCGTGTTCAGAGTTGGATTACATTACCGCCTAGCGTTTCAAACTCTTAATTCATCTTAAATATTTGTTTTCCGAACCCTAAACTCTTGATTTGTAGTTGTAATCAAATACATTTGGTAAATTGTTGTTGTTGTGTGCTTGGCCTGTGTGAAATCATAGTGGTTGTGTTAATTTTCCCATCATAGTTTCGTAAATGTCCTTTAATTGTTTAAAATGATGAATTCCCGAGTTTTGTACTTTAAAATTGATCATAAATTGTTGGGTTGCAGTAAATTTGTGTTGGGTCTAGTCGTGTGAAGTTTCAGTAAACCCAATTGTGCTAAATGACGTACTTTTCCCAATGATGGAGCGTTTGACGTTATTCTTAAGGGTAAAAGTTGTCAAATAGCCAATTTTGCCCAAACCGGGGGAAGTCTGAGTACCCTGGTGGCATGGGTCGAATGGGTCATAGTGTAATTGCATATGTGTGTAGTTTGATTTTACTTTCAGAGGCTGCGGGACTTGAATTTGGGAAACGGGGTTGAAATTTGGCACATTGGGCAATTCAGCGAGATGGGTCGAGCTCGCCAAACCATTCGGTGGTTCGCCAACGTCCCCTTTTAAACCCCTAAATTTCATGATTTGGTTGAGTTAGAGTATGTAATTCTCGACAAAAAACCTAAGCTCTTTGAGTTCACTCGGTGACTCGCCGAAAGTCTCTCTTTATCGCCCTTTCTGTTCCACTAACCCCTAAAACACTCTATAAATTTTGGCGAGAGAGTTTGAGATCGCCTAGTGATGTTGGTGATTCGCACAAGGGCCCTGCACATCGCCGACGTGTCATTTTTCTGGGAAAATTTCAAGCCAGTTCTTTCGGCGAGCCTGATCTGTCTCACCTAAGTGACTCGGCGACAAGTTTGGCGAGTCTTTCTACAATTCGTATTCTACATTTTCTTGAATTATTCCTACCTTTTCTCTGATGTGTTTTGCATTTATGGCTAGACCAAAAGTAGCAAGACGAGACATGTCACCCCGCAAACGGGCAAAGAGAATCATTATCAATGAGGATGCAACTGCATCCAAAGCAAAAGCAACAAAACTTCCTACCACATGTGAGAAGGGTAAAGCAAAGGGCAAGGCGCCTGCAGCTGTGTCATCGGAGGTCAGCTTCGACAGTGAACGAGTTTACACTACTCAACTCACCACATCTGAGAGTGAGGGTGTGAAATAGGACCCTCATGTTGACATTTCTGACCCTGAGGATGATCAACTGCTACTAGCTCGGAGAGCTGAAATGCGCTCCAAGAGGTTGAATGATCCGTCTACGATCCGGGTACCCCAGGACACCACTCTTCCTTTTGTTCCACACCAAGCCGTGGTCCCATAACCACCTGCACAGGGTCCTCCTCCTCGATCTTTGAATAGATTAAAGGCTGAGGGATTGAAGACCATCATTGTGGAGAAGAGGTTGTCTATGGATGGAGTGATAGACTGGTACCCAGAGATATGGCATACCATAAAGTTTGATGGTACCTTTTTGGTAAATCTCATAGGCTATTGGAGAGTGAGATGAGGTTGTTTAAGATGATCTAGCTGACTTGGAGGATGCTATGTTCGAGACTGCCCGATAGAACTCCTTGAGAGATACCACTATGGCTGAGTCGACTGTGGTTCCAACTGATTTGACACCTGGCATTGATGCCCCAACATATGGAGCGACTAAGTAAACA
Organism: Solanum verrucosum; assembly: GCF_900185275.1. Classification (NCBI taxonomy): domain Eukaryota; kingdom Viridiplantae; phylum Streptophyta; class Magnoliopsida; order Solanales; family Solanaceae; genus Solanum; species Solanum verrucosum. Next base: position 721,936 of record NW_026020239.1, read on the forward strand.
TGATTCTTCTTTACCTCCCTCTTTGTTGCTTATACTGATTTTTGGTTGTTTTTGTTGCATTTGAGTACAACTACTTTTCATTTGTGGTGGGGTGAGTTATTTCCATACCTACCTCTTGTGATTCATTTACTGTATATATATTGGGTTTTTGTGTTTTAATTGTGTTTTGATTCTATATTGTGTATATTTGAGCTTGTGGCTCCTTGTTTTGAATAGAAATGGTTTTTGACCCATCTGAATGTTATTGCCACCTCTTGTTGAGTGTGATTGTGGCTGTTCTTGTTCAAATTTGAGTATCATTTATGATCAATACCGATGACTTGAATAGTGTTGTTAATCGAACAAAAATAAATGCGCAGCTACGATAAGGCCTTATAAAGTTGCATAGAAATATATGAACTTTTTGCATCTCGTTGTGACTAGCCGGTTATCAAATGGAGTCTATTGTGATGAACATTGCACACTAGCTCAAATGAGTCTCGTTTGGTATTGTTGCCAAGGCCTTGTGTGATGAGCTTACCTTGAACATTGTGTGTGGTGACACCTAGAATTTGCCTCATTGGTCCTGTTGACTAAGTGATGCAAGCCATGATCTGAGGCAACAATTTTGAGGAGTGAAACAATTTGACATATACCTCTTTCTATGGCCAATCTTGTGAGGTGTGTGAACCTTGCTTGAACCCCTTTGAGCTTTATCCTTTTCTTGGAAGAATCTTGAACAATTTTGACCTCTCTTTATCAATTCACCCATAACTTTCATGAAGTGTGGTTTGTTTGAATATCCAACATAGGCCAAAAGCCTAAGTTGGGGTGTGGTGAAAAGAGAAGGTAAATCAAGAAGTGTGAAGAATCCCCCTTTGAGCCAATGGCCTTGAAAAAGATGGAACCCCTCCATATAAAAAAAAAAAGAATGAAAGAAAAGAAGAAAGTAAAAGAAAAAGAATGAAAAAGTTGTGAAATAAAGTTGTGAAAGTTGCAAAAGAAATGGGGTGTCCGGTAGTCCTTTGGAAGTTGAATAATGGGGTGAATTTTGAGCATGATTAAAATGTTTAAGAAAAGGAAGAAAGTGATGTTTAGACCACATTTCATGAGGGTAGCAACCACTGTGAGCCTTAATGACCATACATTTACACTCAGCCCCGTTACAAACCTTGAAAGACCTTTGTGATCTTGAGTGAGCTTAAACGAGTGTTGATTGGAAATAAGGGCAAACCTATGGGTGAAGACATGCATGTGTTAATCTTTGTGAGTGTGAGAGTTGTATGTGATTTTGGAACTATAAATTGTTGAAAGATTGTGTTTGAATATGGAATCATTTTGTTGTGAGGGGATTTGAGTACCTTTGTTGAGCTTGAACTTACATTTGAAGCAAGTATTGTGAGCTTGAGCATCTTTGGTAATGGTGAAGTCACAATTTGAATCTTTGAGTGCACAATTGATCATTGCATGAGTAGTTAAGTCTTGTTGTGTGCATTCATGAATGAGTCTTATGTAGCACTGTTTGAGACGTCCTTTTTGAACTGCTGAACTTGAGTTTTACGTAAGGACAAGCAAAAGTTTAAGTTGGGGGTGTTGATGAGTCTAAGATTTGGACTCATTTAGGGCTTTGTTTATATAGATATAGTGTCCTCAAATGCTTAATTTGTGTCATTAACTAATGAAGAATCCTTGATTTTCAGGTACATGGAATGAGGAACAAAGCAACGAAACTAACATGCACAAAGGAACAAAACAAACTGAAGAATTGAAGAAAGGCAGGCCTGGTGATCGCCACGAGCAGTTGGTGAATCACCGAAGGGCCAACTCTACTTCCTAAAGATTCAGTGTGCCAGCCCTGAGGGAAGAAACCAAATCGGCGACAAAAGGAGCAGTCGGCACATCACCAAGTAGTTCCGTAATGCAGTGGTAGATCGCCTAAAGTTATAGGACCAAAGGATGCTAAAGGACAAGGCAAAAAGACGATAGATGAGATAAAAGGGCGGCTAGCTGAGTCGATTGGCGAACTCGACTTACTTCGCCAAATGGGCTTTCGTAGCTTATTCAACATCTATAAATACATTTTTGAACATTTAGTTTAGTATCTTTTAATCTTTTGGCACTCTTTTTGACATGGAAGATAATTTTTATTTCTGGAGAGAGTTTTCTCTAGAGTTTTTCTTTAGCTTTATAGGATTGAAGAAATTCACTTTTGAGAAATTGAAAGTGGGTCTTTGAGATTCATCAAATTACAGCATTTAAAGACAAAATCAGTCTTACCCAGTTGATGGTTAGTCAATTTGGTAATTGTTTTTACCTTTTTATAATGTCTAGCTAAAACCCCAATTCTTGGGATGTGGTCATGTGACTATAGGCTGATTTAGTTTATGGGTATTGCTAATTATTAGTTTAAATGATATTTATAAGTGTGTTTAATAATTAATTATTGTTTAATTTAAGAATTGTAGGTGTAAATGCAGTTCTATGTTTGTGTTCTTTGTTTGCTCGAGAGAGAAGTTTTAGAACTAAGGTTTTTGATTGATGGTTTGTGGGTATTGGGTTGATCTGGGTTTAGCTCGAGAGTGTAAATCCTAAACCCAATCCCACACATTTAGCTAGAGAGAGTGAATGGATTAAGATGTGGGCTGCTCTTAATTTGCATGTCTGTTGATATTCGAGAGAAATCACTCGATTTGGGGTAATTTTTCGAGAGAAAAAATTACCTCCCTTATAGCCTAGCCTACTCACTAATATCTAGTTATTTACTAATAGTTGCAATTACCCATATGTCTATATTTGCCTATAATCGATCGCATCCCAAGAATCTGTCTCATTATTGTTAATTCCTAATGTTTGTCACTGTTGTTAGTTGATAACTAAAACCAAAACCCCCATCTGACATTCGTGTCACCCCTTTTACTTGATTATGTCTTTAATCGATAATTTATATTCAGATGGCTGATTAGACTACATTCATACTTTCTAATTGAATTTGAGACACATACCGCTCCCTGTGGGATTTGACACCAACTTATTTAGTTGGGTTTTATAATGATTTATGATCGTTGACACATAGAATTGGAAGTAGTGTCTTTGAAACAATATTAATCAAAACGATAGACTAATGCATGCAACAATGAGAGTAGACATAGGATTAAATGAGAAACATTCACAATTCCAAAATTAAAAAGAAAATTCTTAAGGTATAACTATTATATATACATCTGAGCCAACTAACTCACATAGTTTTGTCCAATATTTCATTTTGGTACCAATTGGTTAAATTTAGGTTTCGCCTAGTATTCCTCTCTAGCGATCAGTTGCAAAAGTAAGTTCAAACGGGCTGCTTATATTTATACTTACGGAAGATTTGGTGGAGGTTTAATTTGTAAGATGGTGGTGACAGTTGTGAAGGTTTCTGAGAGTAGGGGAAGGCTAGTTTTGAAAATAAATAAATTAAAAGAGAATCTTGATTTGTAGTGGCGTAACGTAATATATATATATATATATATATACTGAGAGCAGGGGAAGGCTAGTTTTGAAAATAAATAAATTAAAAGAGAATCTTGATTTGTAGTGGCGCAACGTAATATATATATATATATATATATATATATATATAAGATAAGATTATCATAGAGTTAAAAAACACTAAATTTTCAAGAGTACAAATAGTGTCAAGTTGTAGAAAGATATATCAAGAGTTGGATCAATATTTGTCTCTAATATATGTAGAGCAGTTGAAGAGTTTTATAAGATTGATCTACTTATTATTGTAGTCATTACTGAAAAAATAACTTATGATAATAACTCTTCAAAAGATAACTCCTTCCTCAATATGAAAAATTAAGAAAAATAAGTTTTGCTTTAAATGATTATAACTTAAATACACATTTATCACATATGCAAATTTTTTATAGTAGAATCATATAATGACTTTTTATTGTATATGTACATCTCATTTACAATGTCAGAAAAAAAATGTCTACGGTCATATTACATAGATATGTTATTGGGAGAATTAAATGAGAGTATTTTATTATTATCTTTACAATAATTAAGAGAAGTTAGAGAAATAATATTTTTTTAAACATTAACACAATATATTTAATGTGATTAAGTGTAACACCCCAACTTTTCTAAATGTCTAAATTAATTCGTACATTCGTGGAAAGACAAAGAGGGTGAGTAATAAATTAAAAATGATGTGGTATGTCATATTTTAAGTGTTCAAGGGTTGTATTTCAAGTTTTGAAGTAAGGTAAGTCGCAAAATAAAAGTTGGTGAAAGTTATCGTAAGTTCCTTTTTAAAGATTTCTCTGAAATTTGGGACAAATATTTCGGAAGTTTTCTCCCAATCTATAATGAGTTATGGGTCCCACAACCCATTAAATCGAAGGTCTATGAGTTTTGTTTCCAAGGCATCAAACAGTTTGTTCATACGACTTCAGAATAGAGAGACATTTTTGTTTTTGCGAGCTACGCAGGCAAGCACATGAGGTGGGTCCCTTAAGTCGGTGGAAGCTTATAAGATAGCATCTTCTTCATTTTTCTTCATTCCAAATCGTGAGAAACCTACGAAAATCAGAGAAATACTCCTCAAATCATCCTTGTGTGTTATGATCTCTTCTTGGCCTTTTATCGAAAATTGCCCTACGTCGCGAGCTCATCGTTTTGGTATAATTTTCATGGTGAATTGAGCAGAGTAGCTCTGTGGAGGTTATGGCAACATGATTTTTTCCAGTGGAGTGATTGTATTCAATTGTTTTGGTTATTGAAAGAAAGGTAGGAATCACCTTTTATCAGTTTACAGATACCTTAGGTCTTGGATTGTAGTTTACAATAGGAATCCGTATCGATTGTCGAATTGTCGTAATTAATTTTATCCTTAATTACTGATTGATTTTACCTTTTTCTTTAGTGTTGTAGTGGTGTGGACAGAGGTGTTTTCAGCAGAAATTATAAAGGAAAAGGTATGTTAAGGCTACTCCCTTTGTTCGGCATGTTTCCTTAGAGCTTGGGAGTGATATAATAGAGTAGTTAATGTTAGTTATGTTGTAGATGTAATTTAAAGTGGTTGGCTTATTGGGTGGTTATAAAGCCTCATTTTAGGGACTCATAATCTGTTCAGAACAACCCTAAGTTAGGAACGACTTGGACATTACTCATATATATTGTTTATAGCGAAATTGCTCGCCTTCAACCTATTTAATTGTTTGTTGTCGCCCTTGGGGCTATTGGGGTTAGCTGTTGAGCTATGAATTGCTTATGGAGGCTATGATGTTGTCTAATAGGACTATGTTATTTCCAAAGAGGGCTATGTGTTGCCCACGGGGCTATATTGATGCCAAAGAGTGTTATGTGTTGCCTATGGGGATATTTTGATGCCAAAGAAGGCTATGTATTGCCTACAGGGCCATGTGAAGCAAAAGAGGGCTATGTGCAACCCATAGAGCTATGATATTGCCTAAGAGGGCTATGCGCTGCCTACGGTGCTATATCGTTGCCAAAAAGGGCTATGTGACTTCTTACAAAGACAAGGGACTACCGATAAGGTTATGTAGATTGATTTGGCACCTTCTGGGCTTCTGAGGGTCTAAGTAGGTGGTATGTTGTTTGTACCTACCAGGCTTATGGGGGCGTGGTTAGGTTGATGTTTGATCATTATTGTATTTTATTAGATTCAGTAGCAGGTTGGCATGCTTATCTAAATTTGATTTCCTTACCTGATTGCTTTTGGTATATTATGATACTTGCTCATTTAGTCTACAACCTTTCATACTCTGTACATTATTTTGTACTGACGCCCCATTGCTTGGGGGCGCTGCATTTGTGCATGCAGGTCTTGACAGACGACCGAGTAGACCTCCTCAGTAGCAGGATTGACTTCTTTCCGGTTGGCTAGCCCCTTTCCTTCGTAGCTGCCAGAGTTTATAGGTTTGTTAGATTTTGTTGTGTATATTTTTATGGGTAGGCTGGGGCCCTATCCCGCCAATCTTTACTACTCTTTGTGGCTTGCAGATTAGTGTGTGCGGTGTAGAGATAGGTTATGGCCATGCTGGCCTAGTTTTGTTGGTTTGATGAAGCTTGTGATTTGTTTGATGTATTGTCTTGATATATACCTGCTTTCAGTTTTTGTATAGATATCGTGGTGGCCTCAACAGCCCAGGCAGGACTTCTGTGCTAGTTGGCTATTTCTTTATATGAACTCTTGGGAGTAGCTATTTCTTTTATATATATGTTGATTGGGGCCTTACCGGCCGAGGGCTTAGTTTTAAGCCGGGATATTCTAGTTTGTTTTCTTGATTGCATGTGTCTGTCATGGTTTAGTAGCAAATGGTTCAGCAGGGTCGACTCGGGCCTAAGTATTGGCATTAGGAGCTAGTTCCACCCCTTGAGTTTGGGGTGTGACATTAAGATAGTAAAATAAGTTGATTTTTGAGTTTTTATAATATGTGTCACGACCCAGACTGCCGTGATTGGCACCCAGACTAACCCAAGATATAAACATTTAAAGATACAGAAGCAGGTTTTAATGCAGAAATAAAGTGAAGTTCCCATAAACACCGAGAGTCTAACAACTCGTTACTAAAACATTGTGGAAAACACCCCTAAAATCTGAAAGGCAACGTACCAAAACTCTAAAGTTCAACAATTCTAAGCAAAGGGGGCACAACCTCGAAACGAAACAAACGAATATCTAACTAGAAAGTTTGAGTCCGAAAGGAGTGGACTAAAACATAGAGGACCCATGGCAGGGTAAAAGAACTAGCTCACCCTTGATCTCCTAAATAAGGACTATCAGTCGCCGCCTAAAGATGTCATGTACTCAACAAAGAAAGAGCAAGTGCAGTATCAGTACACATCCACAGTGTACTGGTAGGATCACACGACTATTCCAGTAAGTGAGCAATACAAGTAGTCACAACAAAGTAAACACGCATATACCGAGCATATACAATATCAGTTATCTTCTCAGTACTAATGCAGCATTTCACATTGTCAATAATTCACATATATGACAAGCCAATGCTCTTCTCATGGAACCCATACCCAAACTGTTAGTGTCCCGGATCGTGACACCCGATCAAAGTTAGTGTATCCAAACCTGACACCAGTTCCCATATGTATGTCGGTACGTGACATCCGATCCCAGTTAGTGTGTTGGAACATAACCCCCGATCCATTCAGCACGCCACAGTCACAATGAATATTCTTATAATCATACAATCAAGTGTTGATTCATGGCATACAATAATTTAATCATACTCATTACCATTTGGTGTGATCAATAGTGCAACATTCACATACATACATGCACTACAATGAAGCAATTGCTAACATACATTGCACAAATGGGGCGAGTATCCTATTCCACGTCAATGCAAAAATCTATATTTATATCTAGAGGCATACCAGGCAAATCGGTAGGAAACACTTTCTTAAATTTAGACACTACAAGAATAGACTTAATAAGGGGAGACTCGACCATCCCGAACATGAGCCAAATGGAGGATATGACCTTAGCTGGCTTAGGCTTGTACACCTCTTCCTACTCTAACCCTTCCCTACCAGGGATCTCTAGAGTCACATGCTTAGCATTACAATTTAACACAGCATAATTGGGGAATAACCAAGTCATGCCTAAGATTATATCAAAATCAATCATATAAAAAATAACCAAATCAACCCAAGTCTGAAAACCCATAAGTAAGATAGGGCAAGTGTGATACAAATGGGTGACTATGACTGATTCTCCACATAGGGTAGAAACATGGATAGGGGCATCAAGTATATATCAAATCATATCAAATTCCCAAGGCAAACTAAACTGACACATATGAATAAGTAGAACTCAGATAAAAAAAGACAATGCATCAGATACCTCAGCCTCAGTCATTCCCGGAAAGGCATAAAATTGAGCCATGTCATCTTGACGGGCAACCTCCTTGCTTGGATGCACTGCTCCTCTACCTATATTACTATTTTCCCGGCCTCTACGACCTCACTAATTTTCTCCTCATATGCCCAAGTTCTCCACAATTTTAACACACTTAGTAACTTAACCAAGTAAGCATCGTTGCTATTATAGTAGTCGTTTCATGAGCCTCTTTGATATACAGTCAATCTACGAAATCGCAGTAGATATTTAACTTCAATTGTCGCAACATAATTTCATCATTTACTAAGCAACCTATACATGTTATGAATACAATACTAAATGCATTTTTCAATGTAATGGTGTTCATTATCCAGTCGTCCCTTACAAAACTTCTTGAATGTTTTCACCTAAAAGCTGGAATTTGTAAATCTGACCTTAATCAGTCCACAAAGCGACGAATTCGCTCTTTGTTCAAGACCTCATCTCTCCTCCTATCCCTTAAAGTGGTATATACTTCTCCATACATAAAACTATAAAATATTTCCCAAGTCATGAGTAGTGCATTTACTAGTCGGCATTCAACATGAGACAACCACCACATTTTGGTGTCTCTGTGGAATTGATATGTCACAAACTCAAACCCAAACCTCTCCACTATATTCATTTTATAAAGCAACTCATGACAGTCAACAAGGAAGTCCTAAACATCTTCACATTTCATACACATGAAGGATGAAACTTTCAACTTTAAGAACATAATAAAAGCCCCATGTTTGTCTCTAGTCATTACATGCCCATACTGAGTCAGTGAAACATACCTATTTCCAAGGACACATTTTCTATTATTGGTTTTGTTGTTTCCACCTTTACAATTCAATTACTAACCAGATGCGACATAACGTGAAGGAATTCAAATACCAATTCATATCAGCTAGTTACCAATTGGATTCAAGTCATAGCATGAAAGGAGTAGAAATAAATGAGTTTTTTCTAAAGTCATATAGCCTCTTGAAGAAAAGTACAGACGTCTCTGTACCATTCCGCAAGACTCTACTAGACTTGTTTTGGTACAATGACATCAATGAGCCTAGGGCTCTGATACGAACTTTGTCATGCCCCAGATCATCATGATTGACACCCACACTAACCCTCCAGTGGGAGAACCATTAATACTAATCATCTAACCCAACAACTAAACATTTAAAGATACGTAAGCAGGTTTAAATGCATAAATAAAGTGGAGTTCCCATAAACTCTGAAAGTCTAACAACTTGTTAATATATATAACATCCTGCTTTAGAGAGTAACTAGAAATAGAAAGAAACCAGTTTTGGAAAGATCAAATTTGGAAAGTTTGGCAAGCTTTGCTAAGTATAAGTTTTGGGTCAACTTTAAATAACCATAACTCTCAATAAAGGATGAGTGAAGTGTGCTATAAGATATTTTATGAAAGATCTTTGAATTATCTTTCCAATGCCACTGATTTTCCTAATTTTCGAGCTCATATGAGGGAGATATGCCTGTTCGAAGTTGGGTCTGTCTAGAAAACGAAAGCTAACCGGATTTTAAAGGGGTATTTTGGTCTTTTCCATATCCAATTTATTTAATTCATTTTTCGTAATTAAATTGGGGCCTAAACTGAATCGGTTAAATTTACACGATTACAAAATCACGCTAGAGTTTTTAGAGAAAGAACTTAAGAGGAGAAAGGAGAAGAAAAGGTCTAGATTCGTCAATTTCTTGAGGAATTGATTGCGGATTTCGCCAAGGATTTGATCCTACAAGGTATGTGAGTTCACATAGCGTTGGGTTCATTCACCCATGTGCCAAACATGTTTATTTCAGTGTAATTTTCGTCCTAAAAGATTGAGGATTTGATGTTCTTGAGTTGTGTTCTTGAATTGCTTTCATTCTTGAACTTATATGGGATTGATGAGTTTCTTGAGATGGTTTTATCGATTTTAAGAGTTATTTTGAGTTGGATTCTTATGTATATGTTTTGGGTAGCTTAATCTAAAGAGATATTGAGAAAAATAATCAAATTTAATCGACTTAAGGTCAGAAAACGAGAAGAAAAATTCGTCAGGGTTTACCTGGGGGATGCTGGCGCGACGCGCCAGCAGTGCACCAGAAATGAGTTCCAATACTTTAGGGGCTGGCGCCCTGCGCCAGCATTACGCCTGGGTCACTTGCCCCGACCTATTTTTCATCGTTTGAGTCCTTCTAAAGTGTACTAACACTTCCTATTCATTCTAACTACTCTAAATGACTTCTAAACATCTAGAAATCATCTACAAACATGAATAATAACCTTGAATCCATAAATTCAAATTCAAGGAAAGTTAAGAGTCAAGTCTAGAGAGTTCTTAGAGTCTTTTCAAAAGTCTTTCGCAAATGTTTTAATCATGTTTTAGGACTTGTGTTTTGAGTTGAGTAAAGAGTGAAGTTCATTTATTGAAAAGATTTTATGGGGACTATGTATTACCAAAGAGCAATTTTTTTCACATTTAAACAAGAAAGGAAATACCGATTTCCAAAAGATCCTTTGAGCTAGTTTTCAGTAACAGTAAATGCTTTCACAATTAAGTAGGAAAGGAAACACTGATTTCCAAAGAGCCTTTGGGCTAGTTTTTGAGCAATTATCTCAAATCACATAAATAGTTATATTTTTAAACATATGAGCTAGTACCTTTTTGGGAGTAGTATTGAGAACCGATATGGGGGAGAGTTCAAACAACTCACAGTCCCCATAAACCATGTGGTCAACGTGGGTAGAAAATGGTCATTCTTTTTAGATAATTCCATAGTGATTTTTAGCATAGACTAGTGGATCCACTTAGTAGTCAAGTTCTATACCCTCGGGAAGGTATAGGACGACCATGGCAGCGTGAGGCAAAATGATGTATCATCACATAGCTCTTAACTGATGGGATGTTAGAGATACTCCCACAAAAAGTATTTTGTACTCTTATATACACATTGTTAATTGTCTTTTTAATACAAACATAGTTTATATTGTATATTTGCATACAAACATAATTACTATTGTATTTCTCAATACATAGAGTTGTTATTCTTGTTTTAAAAGCTTTTCCTTATATTTCATGCATATTATTGCTTTACATTGAAATGAGTTCAGTTCAGTTCAGTTGAGCCAGGCATATTTTTCAGTTCTTTTCAAGCTTATATCTTGTTTTAGAATTCCCCTCGCATACTCGTACATTCAATGTATTGCTGCCAGTTGGCCTGCATCTTCTATGATGTAGATACAGGTAACCAGGATCAGCTTACAGCACATCGTTGATTCTAGTTGAGCTTCAAAGTTGTTGGTGAGCCTCCTTGCTTCTGGAGGATCCCCATTTATTGCTTTCAGTATTTTAGTTCATTAGGATGTCATAGGTCTTGTCCCGATATCCATCTCAGTTATTAGAGGCTTCATAGACAGTTAGTTATTGTTAGAGTCTTTACATTTCATTTTCATTTATGTTGAGACTTGAGTTTCCATTTTTGTCCAGTTGAATGTTGATCTTTAAATACATTCTAAGTTATTCATTGAGGAAGTTTTTGTATGATTGTATTTTAATACTCTATTTTATCATGAGTTAAGTATTCCGTTAAGAGTTAAGCTAGGCCAGGGGTTCGCTTGGGGCCAACAATGGTTCTCGAGTGCCAGTCCTGCCCAAGGTGTAGGCTCGGGGTGTGACAATAAAATGTTGCGGAAAACAACTATAGAATCTGAAAGTCAACGTACCAAAACTCTAAAGTTCAACAATTTTAAGCAAAGGGGACACAATCCCAAAATAAAACAAATGAATATCTAACTAGAAAGTCTGGGTTCGAAAAGAGTGGACTAAAACATGGAAGACTCATGGCATCCTGAAAGAACTGGCTCACCCTTGAATTCGATCTTGCTCACTGATCTCCTAAACAAGGTCTGTCAGTAGCCGCCTGAAGATGCCCTGTACTCAACAAAGAAAGAGCAAGTGCAGTATCAGTACACAACCACAGTGTATTGATAGGATCACGCGGCTATTCCAGTAAGTGAAACATATACAAGCAGTCAGAACAAAGTAAACACGCATATACCGAACATATACAATATCAATTATCTTCTCACGAGTAATGCAACATTCCACGTTCTCAATAATACATATATATGACAAGTCAATGGTCCTCTCATAGAAGCCATACCCAAACTGTTGGTGTGCGGGATCGTGACACCCAATCCAAGTTAGTGTGTCGGAACGTGACACCCGTTCCCATATGTATGTCGGTACGTGACATCTGACCCTAGTTAGTGTGTTGGAACCTAACACCCGATCCATTCAACAAGCCACAATCACAATCACAATGTACATTCTCATAATCATACAATCGAGTGTTGATTCATGGCTTACAATCATTCATTCATACTAATTTGTATTAGGTGTGATCAATAGTGCAACATTAGCATACATACCTGCATTACAATGAAGAAATTGCTAACATACATTGCACAAACAAGAAATCAAACCATCACCTACCTCGAAACCAAGATTGAATCCCTCTAAGGCACCTAAATCTCCCCTTTCCGGATTCTTTTCGCTTGATCTAGGTCTACAAACAATAATATACGCAAGGATCAACAATCAAATGTCTAATTATCCGGTTATAACAAACTCAATAACCCAACACCAAACCCATGATCCTAAGGTGCAGCTAGGGATTTTTCCCACCATCTAGTTCAGTCCAAAAACCCTACCCCAATAGTAATTAGCCAAGAATCTAAGTTCTACGGATCGAAAAATGGATTAGGGGAGTAAGAACCTTACCTTTAGTGCTAGAAGAAGTAGAAAATTGTCAAGAACTTGCCCTGGTTCGTCTCCTAGCTCTTAAGAATGAAAATTGCAGAATAATAACATTTTTGGGATTTATTTCCGACTTAAGTCGCGTCTGTTCCGATGGGGCGGGACCTATCCCGCAATTGCGGCCCCGCCCTAGTGGCTTGCACGGAAATAGAGAGTTGAATATATAGTTTCAATCACCCATTTCCCAACACACATTCAATCCATGACATTCTAAAACTACTCATTCACGTTAAGATCAGTTTCGGAAGTTCTACTCGCCCGAATTCGATTCCGTAAAGTTGTACGGGTTCCTTAACGTTTTAGCTATCCACTCATGTAATCAAATTCACTATTTAATCTCTAATTCATTACCAAATTTTCCTAGACTCGCATGACTCCGATTTCTTCCAAATCTGGACTAGGCTACAAAATTTCAAGATACTACCATAAAGTTCTATGGCCCAAAAGTTTCCTTATTGGCTTTTCCATAACGACGGGAACATGTCGTTACAATATGACACATAATAGAGAACTTTTTTCAATAAAAAATAAGGATAAAAATAAGTGAAAAATACAAGAATATATTATTTAAGACCCCAATTAACAATATATTCATATATTATCTTTTAATTGCAAAATTAATTTTTAATTACAAACGGAATAAAAAGTTAATTTTCAAAAATTATTTATATAACTAGTGCATTTGTTCACTCTTCGTGCGATTATTAAAATAAAACTAATAATTATTATTATTATTATTAATTTTAATAAAAATATCAATCTTTACTCGTTGATCAATTTTACTTTTCTATATCCTTTAACTACAATACGCTTATTCACTGATATGATAATTGTGTAAAATTTTAATCCTCTTATCTTCATTATTTTATGCAGATTTCCATATAAATATGTTTAAAAGGTTATTTAACAATTTCAGAAATATAATTCAAATAAAGCAAAATAAAAACAAAAATTGGATTTATTTAATCATATTCTTATTGCCTTATTAACATTTTGCAAATCTTTTCCCTTTCCACTTTTTTGTTGATTTTCTTGATTATCTCCAATTTTTTTCACCTTATTTTTCTCTATTATTTGTCATTTTAATAATTTTTTATGTAATTATATACTTCTTTATATTCACATTCTAACATTATTTATCCTCTACCATTTTAATTACCTACTCGTTGTTTATCTCTTTACTTTTGTTTATTAAATTCCTTAAAAAAGGGGTAATTATAATTATTCTTTCTATAAAATAATCAAGTTTTTCTTCCTCCCCCTATTATTTTTTATGGGAAATTTTGAAAAAAAAAATGAATTAAGTTTTTCTTATATTTTTCATGATTGAAGAGGAAAGGAGGTAACTTATTATTATTATTCTTACAATTATGGTACTTAGTTTGAGTTATGAATATTATCAATTTAGAGTGGAAACTATGTTATGAAAATGAAAACCTGTAAGTTATGAAACTAACTTTTACAAATAAAATAATTAAATGTAAAAGTCAAGAAAAGGAGAAAAATAAAATAAAATAATACATATATTTATATTTGTAGTATATTTGACTTTTAGTTATATACAAACTTTGATTATGTGTATGTGAGACTTCTTAACACTCCCCCACACGTCCAAACCTCAATTGGAGCGTGAACACTTCTAAATGGGGGTTCAACATCAGTGAATAACAAATGTGATGGGTCTGACTCTGATACCATATAAAGATATGCCACATTGACTTAACTCAACCCTAAAAGCTAGCTCATGAATACTTCAAGTTGTTTATTTTTCAGGTCTTGTAATGGAATTTTTTAGTTCCTAAAACGATTAAATCCACTTATGCTCTAGACAGGAAGGGCCCCCACATATGATGTCTACTTCCCCAGGTAATAGCAAAACACATGCTTTGAAGCCCTTGGTCACAAAATCCTTTATTTTATCTTGGAAACCATCCAAGCCTTTTAGAAATAATTTCAGATTAAAATGAACTACGAATATTTACAATATTGGATAAAATCTATGGAAGATATAAAACTATTAGAACAATTAATGGAGGAAAATTTATATATGTACCAAAGAACCGAAGATATGTTATATCTAGAATATATCATAAATAATATTAAAGAAATATTCAGATTAAAACAACTATTGGAAGAATATTACAATAAATATTATTATATTTTACCATGAATTTTACACTACCAAAAAATAACATAGATATCAAGATTAAGACACTTAACAAAAAATATTATAATAAAATCTTTAAAATAAAATACTCACCTACCACACTACCACTTTCATGAATTCACCAACTACCAGTTCCGCACCGAAAAATGGTATCAGAGCTATGGATAATAAGAAACACGGTAAGAAACATACTAGTAGAAAATTAAGAAAAATAAGAAGAAAATTAAACAAATTATATCCGGAATATAAACAACTTAATATCACAAGACTGATAACGAAAATTTAAATCAATTAATAGATAACATATCTTAAATAGAATATAAATATATTCAATACTTAAAAATACAATGAATAACAAGAATAGCGACTATAGACAAAAACTTAATGAAATAATTATAGCAAAACGACAAGAATTAGAACATAGGAAAAATAGACTTAACAATAATATATTCGCAGGAATTTGTCACAAATCTATAATAGCACAAAGAAAGATGTCACACCGCAAAACCAGATGTGATGGCACGTGCCCAAACCCCACTGGACACGTCAGCCTAACACCCAAAAACCCAAAAACCCAACGATACAGAATTTATAAAACAAGAATAAGATAGAAAGATAAGCGGAAGTCTTTAAATAAACTCAACATAACCCCAGAATTGGTTGTCACATGTACAAACCTCTAATACAGAATCTGAATAAAATATACAAGTCTCATAGTAAAGTTCTAGAATAGAACAGAACAGTAAATATAGATAACTTGAGGGCACGTCTGGATTGAACCGCTACCTCTCAAATAAGTCTGGAAGATCTAATCTGAAGATGAGTAATAAGCCGGATCTGATAGAGCTGTCAACCTACACAACTGTGTAGAAGCAAGGGTGAGTACCAAAAGCAACAGGTACTCGCAAGTAACACTAAACTAAGCTAAACTAGCAGCTACGAACAACTCCTTTCAATTCCAACCGAACCACCGAAACTTCATTCTAACAGCGAACCAACAACCTCTACTACACAATTCATAATCAACAGATATATCCAACAGTGTCTCAACATCAACCTCATATCCTCATGTAAGAGCAAATAGATCATATATCACATGAAGAGAGGCAAATAGGAAAAATCCACACACCACAGACAAAGATGAAGTCAAATGCGATGCAAATGCAATAATGATGTCATGTAGTCGTGATACATGTATGTCCTAAGATACACATCTGTTGACGTAATCAGACCGCGCTGAATACTCAAATCAGTACCCATGGGGGCCACACATGGACCATGTATCACCGCCGGAACCAGATACCATCGACATCCAAATCGCTAGCCGGAGCTAGTCCATCTCATATATCTCTAGCCGGAGCTAGTCTCAACTGTGTCTCATATCCATCCATCCTCATATCAGTGTCTCAGAACTCATGCAACAGATAGTTCACACATGGGATGAATAATGAATATGCACATGTCATCAATCACAATCATATCACGATTACATCATAGTATTACACATCATTTGTCTCAATCACAACCATATCACGATCACATCATAGTATTACACATCATCTGTCTCAATCACAACCATATCATGACCACATCATAGTATTACACATCGTCTGTCTCAATCACAACCATATCACGACCACATCATAGTTTTACACATCATCTGTCTCAACATCATTGTCTGTATCAATCATAGCCTACTCATGCTCTTCTATCCCCTCAATATCAGTTATCACATGACTTATTCAACAAATTCAAGTCACATATAACACATTTAGCTCATTTTATTCCCCATCTTTCAATTACAACAATTTCAATCAACAAATAAAACTCATCCTCAATCCCCATTACTCCCCAACACAATTAGGAAAGTAGTCATGTGTAGTCTAAGAGTTTAACAAAGTTTAGAAGTCACTTGCCTCAAAACACTTCAACTAGTAACTCAAATTTGAGTTTTACCCTTCCGAGCACGCTCCAAATCACCACAATCTATTTATAAATGGAATCTCACAATCAATACGAATCTAACAACACCAATATCGTGAAATTTGGAGAAAAGGGTAAAATGGTCAAAAAAATTTAGTTCCGGAAAATACTCTCGAAATTTGGAAATTTTTAGTGAAAAATGTTCCCCAAGAAATTTAGAATCCAATAGTGAAAACCGTTTCGAAAAAGGAGTTGAAATGAGTTCACAAACTCAAATTTTCTATTAAATTCGGATTAGGCAAAAACCCCCAAATTTTACAGTTGAGATCTCAAATTTTGATGTTAAAATCCATAAATAATCGATGGAAATCAAAGATATAAGTTGGAAATAACTTACCCAATGAATTCCTTGCGAAAACCCACTTGAAATCACCTAGTTTCGAGTTCTTGAAGTCTAAAAATGGAGAAATGGGTATTTTTCAAGTTGGGGGAAAATGGTTACTGTTTTTTTGACTTAAAAAGGACTGATATTGCAGCTGAAACACAACAATAACACCAAAGTTTAAGTCCCCGTTGGACCCTCGGGATTCGTTCGGAATCTCGTGCACACAAACTAAATATGTACCCCCACTAAATTCGACGTTCCGGACTCAATAGAACCGTCGGAATTTGAATTCGAGGACTCCTTGACCCGAAATTCAATAAGATGTCAAGTAACTAGTTTAACGCCAAAAAAATTCGAAACTCAAACAAAGCGTCTAAAAATTCAAACAAGACTCATTCTAGACTTAGAATCGCCTCCCGAAACCAACGGTACTCTCGGAATTTCAATCTGAGCCTCGGAACCTCATATGTTGACCAAAGTCAACTCTTTATCAAAATTTCACAACTTTAGCAACTTAGGACCTCAATTCTTCGTTTCAACTCCAAATTCGACTCCGTAACTTCACACAGACCCGTTTCGACATTCTAGAACCGTCGGAATCGACGGAAATCCGATCCGAGTCCCGAAACTCCAAATGACTCGACAAAGCACTTTTTAACCAACTTTAACTCATAAAAACTCAATTTCTCAAAAACTCAACTTTTTACCAACTTTTCCTCAAACCAACTTTACAACCACAAAACATGTGACTCGGGGCAACTACTGAAAGGGCAAAATAGTCATTTCCACAAAAAATTACCAAAATGACCTTTCGGGTCATTACATCATTCACCACTAAAAACCATGTTCGTCCTCGAACATAAAGTAAAAGAAAGTACCTGAACCCTCGAAAAGCTAGGGATATCGGACCCGCATATCATCCTCGGACTCCCAAGTCGCCTCCCTATCTGATCGATGCCTCCACTGAACCTTCACTGAAACGATGTCCTTGGTCCGGAGCTTGCGAACCTGCCTGTCCAAAATAGCTATAGGCTCCTCCTCAAATGTCAAATCTGGACTCAACTCCACCGACTCAACCGAAATAACGTGAGACTCATCCGGAACATACTTCCGGAGCATAGAAACATGGAAAACTGGATGCACGGCTGTCAAACTAGGTGGCAAGGCTCACTTGTAAGCCACCTCTCCCATCCTCTCCAAAATCTCATATGGGCCAATGAACCTAGGGCTGAGCTTGCCCTTCTTCCCAAATCTCATCACACCCTTCATGGGCGATACCCGAAGCCAAACTCGATCAACCACCATGAACTCTAAGGGTCGAACCCTCCTGTCAGCATAGCTCTTCTGCCTACTCTGGGCAGTCAAGAGCCTACTCTGAATCACACGAACACACTCCATATCCCCTCTAAGAATATCAGTACCAAGGGAGTCCACCTCCGCTGAATCAAACCATCCAATATGTGATCTACACCGCCTACCATACAGTGCCTCAAAAGGTGCCATCCCAATGCTAGAATGATAACTGTTGTTGTAGGCGAATTCTGCCAATGGCAAGTGCTGATCCCATCTAGTACCAAAGTCGATCACGCAAGCCCCAAGCATGTCCTCCAACACCTGAATAGTCCTCTCAGACTGACCGTCAGTCTGAGGGTGAAAAGTTGTGCTCATGTCGAGTCTAGTGCCCAAATCATGCTGTAATGCTCTCCAGAAATGAGAAGTGAATACTGAACCCCTGTCAGACACAATGGACACCGGCACTCCGTGTAACCGCACAATCTGACTAATATAAATCTGAGCCAACTTCTCCGCTGTATACCTCACTCGGACCGGGATGAAATGAGCAGACTTGGTCAGTCTGTTGACGACCACCCATATAGAATCATAACCACCCACGGTGGTAGGTAATCCAACTACGAAGTCCATAGCAATCCTCTCCCACTTCCAAGTAGGAATGGGCATCCTCTGAGTCACACCACCAGGCTTCTGGTGCTCACACTTGACCTGCTGACATGTCAAGCACCTAGCCACAAACTCTGCAATATCCCTCTTCATCCCACACCACCAATAGTGCTGACTAAGATCATGATACATCTTCGCCGCTCCGGGATGAATAGAATACCTAGAATAATGAGCCTCCTCAAGAATCAATCTGATCAAATCACCAACTTGGGCACACATATCCGGCCCTCAATCCTCAATACACCCTCGGAGTCAATCTTAGCCTTCTTGGCTTCACCACTCATCACCTTGTCCCGGATGAGACATAACTTCCCATCCTCATACTGATGCTCTCTAATCTGCTCCATCAAAGATGAACGGGCTTCAATGAAGGCAAACACACCTCCACTCTCCTCAGAAACCCGAAATCTCACCATGCTGTCAAATAACCTCTGAACATCCCGAACCAAAGGCCGCCTCTCAACACTGATCGCGGCAAGACTCCCCATATTAGGAGTCTTCCTACTCAAGGCATTGGCCACCACATTGGCCTTCCCGGGGTGATACAAAATGGTCATGTCGTAGTCCTTGAGCAACTCAAGCCACCTACGTTGTCTCAAGTTCAGATCCCGCTGAGTGCATATGTACTGTAGGCTCCTATGATCAGTAAATACCTCGCAATGAACACCATATAGGTAATGTCTCCACAACTTAAGCACAAATACCACAGCTGCCAACTCCAAATCATGAGTTGGGTAATTCCTCTCGTGTGCCTTCAGCTCTCTAGAGGCATAGGCTACAGCCTTACCCTTCTGCATCAAAACACCTCCAAGTCCAACACCCGAAGCGTCACAATAAACAGTAAATCCAACACCCTCCTCTGGCAAAGTCAAGACAGGTGCTGAAGTCAATGGGGATTTGAGCCTTTGGAAGCTCGCCTCACACTAGGGTAACAAATGAAAAGGAACCGTCTGCTGAGTCAATCTGGTCAACGGCGTAGCTATAGTAGGGAATCCCTGAACAAAACGCCGATAGTAACCCGCTAACCCAACAAAACTCCGAATCTCGATAGGTGATGTAGGTCTAGTCCAACCCTGAACCGCCTCAATCTTGGCCGGATCAACCCTAACTCCATCCTTAGACACCACGTGCCCTAGGAAAGCCACTGATTCAAGCCAAAACTCACACTTAGACAATTTGACATACAACTTCTCATCTCTCAACTTCTGTAGCACGGCCCTCAAATGACAAACATGATCCGCCTCGGTCTTGGAATATACCAAGATGTCATCAATAAACACAATCACGAAGGAATCCAACTATGGGCGAAACACTCATTCATCAACTCCATGAACGTCGCAGGGGCATTGGTGAGCCCAAATGACATCACCAAAAACTCATAATGACCATATCGTGTGCGAAAAGCTGTCTTCGCCACATCTGAAGGCTTAATCCTCAACTGATGATACCCAGATCTCAAGTCGATCTTAGAGAACAAGGCTGCCCCCTGAAGCTGATCAAACAAGTCATCAATACGGGGAAGGGGATATTTGTTCTTCACCGTTACCTTGTTCAACTGTCTATAGTCAATACACATCCTCATCGACCCATCTTTCTTCTTCACAAATAAGACCGGTGCACCTCAAGGCGACACACTAGGGCGTATGAATCCTTTACTCAATAAGTCTTGAATCTGATCCTTCAACTCCTTCAACTCAGCTGGAGCCATACGATAAGGTGGAATAGATATGGGTTTGGTGCCCGGCTCCAAGTCAATAGAGAAGTCAATATCACGAACAGGAGGAACAGCAGGTAGATCCTCGAGAAACACATCAGGGAACTCCTGAACCACCGGAATAGACTCCATGGCCGGTGACTCAGCTCCAATATCCCGAATAAAGGCCAAATAAGATAAACAACCCCGATTAATCATCCTCTGAGCCCGAATATGAGATATGACCCCGTTGGGATACGAACCACTAGTCCCTCTCCACTCCACTCTAGGAATACCCGGAATAGCTAAGGTGACAGTCTTAGCATAACAATCAAGAAGCGCATGATAGGGGGAAAGCCAGTCCATACCCAATATGACATCAAAGTCTAACATATCAAGAAGAATCATATCCACCCAAGTCTCATACCCCGATAAGACAACAAGACAAGATCGATATACTCGATTCACCACTAAGGGTTCACCTACGGGTGTAGAGACTCTAATAGGCACAGACATACGATCACAAGTCAACTCAAGGCCGGAAGCAAAATATGTAGACACATATGAGAATGTAGAACCAGGATCAAATAACACGGAAGCAGGCCGATGACAAACTGAGACGATACATGTGATAACTGCATTAGAAGCCTCAGCCTCGGGCCTCCCAGGAAAAGCATAACACTGGGCACCTCTGCCCCCACTCTGTGAACCTGAGGCGCCACTAGCACCTCTACCCGAAGCTCGTCCGCCTCTACCAGATGCCGGTCCCCGACCCCGACCTCTAGCCGGAGGTGTTGAATCTCTCTCTGGGACCGCGGAGACAATACGGTGTGGTCCAGACTGAGTCTGATGTGGACACTGACGAATCAAGTGGCCTGGATCACCGCAACCATAACAAGACCTTGGCGTGGATCCTGACTGTGAAGAACCCGAAGTAATGCTATAACCACCTCTACCCGAACCTGGAGGACCCCGAGCTGCTGGCCCACTCTCGGTAGCTGGTAATGAAGCATGTACTGTCCTCTGACGCAGGAAGGACCCGCCTCCCCTCTATGGGCCCCTACCTCCTGACGAGGTACCTGAATACTGACCACCTGTACGGACCCTCTTGGGCCCACCAAAATCATCCCGCTAAAGCAACTCAGCCTCTCTGGCTGCACTCACTATAGTCTGGAAGGAAGCACCCTCTCGAGATGATCTATACACATAACTACGGATAGTGGGAGTCAAACCCCTGACAAATCTGCGAATCCGCTCAGGCTCACCTGAAATCAAACCAGAGGCATGTCTCGACAACTGCCAGAATCGAGCCTCGTAATCTGCGACTGACATGCTACCCTGCACCAAACTCTCAAACCTCATACGGCTCTTCTCCTGTACACTCCAAGGGATGAAACGACCCTTGAAGGCACTAGCAAACTCACCCCACTCCATTGGAGGAGATCCCGCTGGTCTCGAACTCGTGAAGGTCCTCAGCCACTCCCTAGCGACACCGCGTAACTGAAGGGACACAAATCGGATGCCCCTCTTATCTAACATGCGTACCGCCGCCAACATCTCTCGACTCAAGGTCAAAAACTCGTGAGCATCATCAGTCTTAGCACCATGAAACTGAGGTGGTTTCATTTTCTGAAACTGCTCATAGTAGACCTGGTCATCATCTGCCAAGGCCAACTCAAGGGCCGCCGGTACACTTACAACCGGTGCTGGAACCTGTGGTGGCTGAACCACCGGCTCTGGAACCACTGGAATCTGATGCTGATAACCAGGGGCCTGTGCCCCTACCCCAGCTTGTAACCCCGCTGGTATAACCTGCTGCACCCTGAGCAAGACGCTCCAATAACCCAAATATCCTGTCGAGTCTGTCATCATGAACTGGGGGAGCATTGCCCGCAGGAGCCTGCTCTGCAGCTACTCCAATCTGTGGCTCAGGTGAAGGCTCTCTACCTCGGCCTCGGGCAGGTGCCGCTCCTCTGGCACGGCCTCGACCACGTCCTCGGCCTCTAGCCCGACCTCTACCCCTAGATGGGGCCTCAACTCTGACCTCGGGGGCTGCATCCCCCTAACTCCGGTAGCTCTAGCCCTCGGCATCTGCCAAAAACAACACGCGATACTCAGCACCCACGATAACAACCTCGCACGATAAGAACGGAATGAAAAAAAAGAAGTCTTTCCTAACAGTCTTCATAGCCTCTCGAAGATAAGTACAGACGTCTCCGTACCGATCCTCAAGACTCTATTAAGACTTGGTTTGTACATGTGAGACCTTCGAACCTGGGCTCTAATACCATTTTTGTCACACCCCAAAACCAGATGTGATGGCACGTGCCCAAACCCCACCGGACACGTCAGCATAACACCTAATACCCCGACGATATAGAATTTATAAAACAAGAATAACATAGAAAGATAAGCGGAAGTCTTTAAATAAACTCAACATAACCCCAGAATTGGTTGTCACATGTACAAACCTCTAATACAGAATCTGAATAAAATATACAAGTCTCATAGTAAAGTTCTAGAATAGAACAGAACAGTAAATATAGATAACTTGAGGGCACGTCTGGAATGAACCGCTACCTCTCAAGTAAGTCTGGAAGCTCTAATCTGAAGATGAGTAATAAGCCGGATCTGATAGAGCTGTCAACCTACACAACTGTGTAGAAGTAAGGGTGAGTACCAAAAGCAACAGGTACTCGCAAGTAACACTAAACTAAGCTAAACTACCAACTACAAACAACTCCTTTCAATCCCAACCGAACCACCGAAACTTCATTCTAACAGTGAACCAACAACCTATACTACACAATTCATAATCAACAGATATATCCAACAGTGTCTCAACATCAACCTCATATCCTCATGTAAGAGCAAATAGATCATATATCACATGAAGAGGGGCAAATAGGAAAAATCCACACACCACAGACAAAGATGAAGTCAAATGCGATGTAAATGCAATAATGATGTCATGTAGTCGTGATGCATGTCTGTCCTAAGATACACATCTGTTGACGTAATCAGACCGCGCTGAATACTCAAATCAGAACCCATGGGGGCCACATATGGACCATGTATCATCGTCGGAACCAGATACATCGACATCCAAATCGCTAGCCGGAGCTAGTCCATCTCATACATCTCTAGCCGGAGCTAGTCTCAACTGTGTCTCATATCCATCCATCCTCATATCAGTGTCTCAGAACTTATGCAACAGATAGTTTCACACATGGGATGAATAATGAATATGCACATGTCATCAATCACAATCATATCATGATCACATCATAGTATTACACATCATCTGTCTCAATCACAACCATATCACGATCACATCATAGTATTACACATCATCTGTCTCAATCACAACCATATCACGACCATATCATAGTATGACACATCGTCTGTCTCAATCACAACCATATCACGACCACATCATAGTATTACACATCATCTGTCTCAACATCATTGTCTGTATCAATCATAGCTTACTCATGCTCTTCTAGCCCCTCAATATCAGTTATCACATGACTTCTTCAACAAATTCAAGTCACATATAACACATTTAGCTCGTTTTATTCCCCATCTTTCAATTACAACAATTTCAATCAACAAATAAAACTCATCATCAATCCCCATTACTCCCCAACACAATTAGGAAAGTAGTCATGTGTTGTCTAAGAGTTTAACAAAGTTTAGAAGTCACTTGCCTCAAAACACTTCAACTAGTAACTCAAATTTGAGTTTTACCCTTCCGAGCACGCTCCAAATCACCACAATCTATTTATAAATGGAATCTCACAATCAATACGAATCTAACAACACCAATATCGTGAAATTTGGAGAAAAAGGTAATATGGTCAAAAAAATCTCGTTCCGGAAAATACTCTCGAAATTTGGAAATTTTTAGTGAAAAATGTTCCCCAAGAAATTTAGAATCCAATAGTAAAAACCGTTTCAAAAAAGGAGTTGAAATGAGCTCTCAAACTCAAATTTTCTATTAAATTCGGATTAGGCAAAAACCCCCAAATTTTACAGTTGAGATCTCAAATTTTGATGTTAAAATCCATAAATAATCAATGGAAATCAAAGATATAAGTTGGAAATAACTTACCCAATGAATTCCTTGCGAAAACCCACTTGAAATCACCTATTTTCGAGCTCTCAAAGTCTAAAAATGGAGAAATGGGTATTTTTCAAGTTGGGGGAAAATGGCTACTGTTTTTTTGACTTAAAAAGGACTGATATTACAGCTGAAACACAACAATAACACCAAAGTTTAAGTCCCCGTTAGACCCTCGGAATTCGTTCGGAATCTCGTGCACACCAACTAAATATGTACCCCCACTAAATTCGACATTCCGGACTCAATGGAACCGTCGGAATTTGAATTCGAGGACTCCTTGACCCGAAATTCAAAAAGATGCCAAGAAACTAGTTTAACGCCAAAAAAATTTGAAACTCAAACGGAGCGTCTAAAAATTCAAACAAGACTCATTCTACACTTAGAATCGCCTCCCGAAACCAACGGTACTCTCGGAATTTCAATCTGAGCCTCGGAATCTCATATGTTGACCAAAGTCAACTCTTTATCAAAATTTCACAACTTTAGCAACTTAGGACATCAATTCTTCGTTTCAACTCCAAATTCGACTCCGTAACTTCACACAGACCCGTTTCGACATTCTAGAACTGTCGGAATCGACGGAAATCCAATCCGAGTCCCGAAACTCCAAATGACTCGACAAAATACTTTTTAACCAACTTTAACTCATAAAAACTCAACTTCTCAAAAACTCAACTTTTTACCAACTTTTCCTCAAACCAACTTTACAACCACAAAACATGGGACTCGGGGCAACTACCGAAAGGGCAAAATAGTCATTTCCACGAAAAATTACCAAAATGACCTTTCGGGTCATTACAAAAGACCATTTTATATTTAGAAAAACAAATAAATAACTTAGAATATAAACTACAACATAATTTATAAATGAATAAAGAAGAATACGCAATAGATGAAAAAACATATGAAAATTATGACGGATTAATAATAAAGATAATATTTTCTAATCTAGGAAGAAGATATAAGAAAATAGGTGACAATATAAGTTTAATGTTAGAAAAAAAATTGTAAAACTATAAGATATTTTAACTGCTATGGTAAGAATAACAAAAGAAAATGAAGAAATAAATAGAAGAACGGAAATTGAAAAAATAAAACAACAAGCAAAAAAGGAAGTACAACAATTAGAAGAAGTAATGGAGGAAAATTTATATATGTACCAAAGTATAATTTTAATGATTTAACCGAATTTAAGATACATATAGATGAATTACTAGAAAAAGGATGTATACAAGAAATCAATAGTAAGCATACAAGCCCGGCATTTATCGTAAATAAACATAGTGAACAAAAAAGAGGAAAAAGTAGAATGGTTATTGATTATAGAAATTTAAATGCAAAAACTAAAACATATAATTATCCGATACCAAATAAAATACTAAAGATAAGACAAATACAAGAATATAATTATTTTAGCAAATTTGATTGTAAATCAGGATTTTATCACTTAAAACTAGAAGAAGAATCTAAAAAACTAACAGCATTCACTGTACCACAAGGATTTTATGAATGGAATGTATTACCATTTGGATATAAAAACGCACCAGGTAGATATCAACACTTTATGGATAATTACTTTAAACAAATAGAAAATTGTGTAGTGTACATTGATGATATATTATTATATTCCAAAACACAAGATGAACATATAAGACTATTAGAAAAATTTATACACATCATAGAATATTCAGGTATAAGTCTAAGTAAAAAGAAAGCTGATATAATGAAAAATCAAATAGAATTCTCAGGAATACAAATTGATAAAAACGGAATAAAAATGCAAACACATATAGTACAAAAAATAATTAACTCAAATGAACAACTAGACACAAAAAAGAAATTACAATCATTCTTAGGACTAGTAAATCAAGTAAGAGAATACTTACCAAAATTAGCAGAGAATTTAAAACCATTACAACAAAAATTAAAGAAAGATATAGAATATCAGTTTGATAAAAAAGACCAAATACAAATACAAAAGGTAAAATTATTATGTAAAAACTTACCTAAACTATACTTTACAGATGAAAACAAAAAAATTACTTATATAATAGAATCAGATGCGAGTGAAAAAAGTTATGGAGGAATATTAAAATACAGGTATGATGACACTATGATAGAACATCATTGCAGGTATTATTCAGGAACATTTAATAATACAAAAATAAAATGGGAAATAAATAGAAAAGAATTATATTCAGTATATAAGTGTTTATTATCATTTGAACCATATATTGTATATAACAAATTTATTATAAGAACAGATAATACACAAGTAAAATGGTGGCTAACAAGAAAAATACAAGATTCGGTAACAACAAAAGAAATAAGAAGATTGGTATTAAATATATTAAATTTCACATTTACAATTGAAGTAATAAAAACTGATAAGAATGTTATTGCAGATTACTTATCAAGACAAAGCTACTCAGACTGAGAACAAAAATACAATGGAAGAGATACTCAAAGCCATAACTACACTTTGTACAAAAGTGGATAGTATGGACAACGAGATACAAAAGCTAAAGACTAATGAAGATAATCTGAAGTCTAAAGCTAGTCAGCAGCATGACTATAAAAATGCGGAGCTACGTCGATCGGAAGACGAAAAAAACCCAGAACTAAAAGGAGACGATGGGAAACTCCTTAAAACCCATAATGTTTGTTTAAATACAGCTGCAGGTACAAGCAAACAAGTTAGCAATAAACAACATAAAAATGCTAACTTAAACCAGCTATTCGCAAAACCATTTACCAAAAAGACACCTAGACATATATCCATAGAACTACAAACATCTACATACGCAGATAGTTTGCAAAACCAAAATGAGAAAAAGACATATAACTACATCACACGAACCTATATTGAAAATATCCACAAAATCCAAACCTATTTAAACCGCAACCCCAGATCAACTACAAAAGAACCAAACCAGGATTATTTGACACAAAAGTTACAAGGATATAACAAGTTAATTGCACAACCGAAAACTAACGCTAATTTAGTAAGAACATGTTACAACTACGGACTGTTAAATACCATATACACATATGACGGGAAAGAAGTTAGTGGAATACCAGAACTACACAAAATATTCGTCATATACAAAAGAGTTACGAAAGGAAATTTATTTTATATAAAATTTTATACAGCACCAGCGGAGATATTATACGAGGAAATAAAACCTCCAATACAGATTATCAAGATAGGATTAACTAAAGATATGATTATACCCGATGATATCGGACAACAAGAAGAGATATGCAAAATAGAGATACCAATTTTTTATGCCAACAAAAGGATAATTGGTATATCAACGATTATACAAGAGCTAGCAAATAATTATTTAAACGGAAATGCTATATGTAGCTACTATGCAAGAGACCAGCTAATGATTTATTCCAATTCAAGGGAGCTAAGGAAAGCAGATATGGATGAAGTCCAAAGATGGATTTTATCACTACTAATGCCAGAAGAACGACCTACGACACGAGCACTAAAAGAAGGATTTATTTCAGCAGAATTACTAACCAGATATTGCAAGCTAATTGGTCATAAATACCCGGATCATATATGTTCAAGGTGCAACGAAGAAGATAATATAATTCCAGAAGTCCAGCTGGAATAATCAACGAGGAAGAAAACAAGAAAGATAAGAACGGAAAAAGTTATGTGTAAAATAATGTAAATGTAAAAAGTCATAATAGTTTGGTGTGTGTCATAAAGTAGATATGGGTCTTTCAAAATAAGTGTACAAATAATGACAAATGTATGTGGTAGATAGTGTACATTATTAATATGTGCAAATAAGTCGTAAAGAGGATAGTGGTATACAAAATAAGAACTATTCATGAATATGAATAGTAGTAAATAGTAGTGGACAGATGTAAAAAACGTATTAGGATAAGTATTTAGAATAGTAAATTTGTATGTCTATATATAGACTTAGTAATAAACATTGTAAAGCAGGCAATGCCTAACTTAATAAACATTTTCTTAAAAACACTCTCTCCCTTAAGATATAAAAATACTTAAAAGTTAATTTGGAGAAATCTGTAATCCACTCAGATATTTCAGATAGCATGGCTAAGCAAGAGGCAAAGGTATATTGTTCAAAAAATATGCAGAACTAATTTCATATATTCCTGAATATCATATATATGATTGAATAAATTTATGTTAGTTATTATGTATTAGAATTATTTGAATCATGATTTCTAGTTTATTAGCACACTGGAAACAGGGAGAAAACTTCTATACTATGCCATCCTAATGTTGAAACCGGTAGGCGAGGAAGCCGTTTAGGGGAGTAAACAAAGTTGAGGTGCTGATAAGAAGGAAGTATCCGCTAAAGTACGATGCTAGTAGTGACAGGAAAACATGATAAAGATAATCTAGTTCATAATGATCTAATATGAATTTAATCAATTATGAATATGATAAGAAGGAATAATTTGAAATAAAAAACCTGCATAATAAAGAACATGACTACATACATGCATGATGAAATGATAAAAAACTACGAAACTTTAATCTTATATGTACTTAAAAATATAGAAATAATCGAATTAAGAAGAATAATATGGGAAAAAATATTTAATGATTACGAATCAGAAGATATATTAAATCAAGAATGGTTTGAAATAGACCTACATGATTTAGACTTCGAAAGAATAGAATGGTATGATTTAGAAATAAATTCAGATTAAAATGAACTACGAATATTTACAATATTGGATAAAATCTATGGAAGATATAAAACTATTAGAACAATTAATGGAGGAAAATTTATATATGTACCAAAGAACCGAAGATATGTTATATCTAGAATATATCATAAATAATATTAAAGAAATATTCAGATTAAAACAACTATCGGAAGAATATTACAATAAATATTATTATATTTTACCATGAATTTTACACTACCAAAAAATAACATAGATATCAAGATTAAGACACTTAACAAAAAATATTATAATAAAATCTTTAAAATAAAATACTCACCTACCACACTACCATCTACCACACTACCACTTTCATGAATTCACCAACTACCAGTTCACTTGATATGCTAGAATCTTGATAAGCATTTTTATATTATTCATGTCATATGCATTATTTTGTGAGATATATATTCTCTTTAGTTTAATTTTTTTACTAACAAATTCTACATAGTTTTTAAAAACTCGTCTTCTATGAATAATTTGTTGAAGGAAACAAGTGGGATGGTGAATATTTATTCCATATAGGTGTTCCATCGTATCTTATTTTCATGTTTATTTAATGGTTTTAGAATCAAGCTATTTGTGTAATTCAATAGGTGATTTTCTTTACGTTGGAGAGAATATGCTATAATATTTTTCTTACATTATAGATTTGCATGTTAATAAAGTGTTAAGTTGAGTTTTAAGCCTTTGACTAAAAAAGTTACTTAGAAACTAATTATGTTCTGTTTTGATAGTCATAGGATTATCTCTAGCCTATGTCTGAAATTTATAGCTTTTAAATTGATTAATGCACATTTGACCAATAATAAGAGATGATAATGAGATGCGAATAAACCCAAAAAGTAATAAATAAAAATCTCTCTAACCTTAGATAAGTGTAATTACTTTATTTTATTTTTACAAAAGAGTAATAAATAACAATTGGGGTTTAAGTAAAGAATTTGGTTTAACATCTTTTTGAGACACTTAAAACAAATTCATGGATGCGATGGTGCACCTTGGCCAAATGATCATATTAATTTAGCTATAATATAAACTAAGAGTTGAAGACTAAGAATATTAAGATAATGCAATTGAGAGAAGAAAAGAGTTATGCTTCTAAGTAATTATAACTCAGCAATCGAGAATGCAATTATGCATCGGTATTGATATTAATAAATTTCAACAACAAAATATGTGAGCAAACTGTAGCATGTAACCATATATTAAAAATAATAATTTAAAGTTAGTATAAGTTAATAAAAGAGACCGTGCTAGAACCACGAGACTCTAGCGATGCCTAATACCTTTCCCCTCAGTCAACATAATTCCTCACCCGATCTTTTAGTTTTGCAGATCAAATAAAGAGTCATTTCCTTTTGATTAGGAATTCAAAAAGGTGATTTGAAACACCATAACTCAATTCCAAGTGACGACAGTGAAAAAACTAATCTCTAATCAACACCGTACTTTAATTGGAAAAACTCTTTTCGGTTGGGCAAAAAGGGTGTGGCATCTCTGACGACTCTGTTGGGCACTACAATTATATTCGATCAACTTTCTGACCAACATGTGCATGTGTATGTGTTTTTTGTAAATATCATTTGGAAGGACTTGATTGTTGACCGGCTTGAGTTTCCTCTGTATTAAATTATTTAATATTTATACTTTTATTATTATTATATATTATTATTATTATTATTATTATTATTATTTTCCTCTTCCTTCAAAAAATAAACGAAATAAAAATTAATATAAATCTTTTGACTGATTTGCATCATTTATAAAAATTAATAGAGAACTTTTTGCAAGTAACATATTATAAATTTATTTATTTTTACCATTTAAGTTAGTAAAAAATTTATATATACGTCCGCATCAAGCTCTTTTCTTAGCTAACATATTCGATTTGGGCCTCAAAATACTCACAAACAATCTAGTTTCTTTTCTATTTAAAGTAGTCAATTCCGGCCTAAATATACTTACCAATCTAGTTTTTTTTCTATCTAAAGTATTCGATTAGAGCCTAAAATTTCTCACCAACAACATAGAGGTTTGACTTTTACAAATTATTTATATTGAGTTGAAATTATCATGTTCATGTGGGATAAACAGGTTTAGAGCACGTTCACCCTAAAATTAATAATTTTTATTATATTGTAGTTATTTATTTTTTAAAATAAAAGAACCCTTTCATATATGGGTGTGCTTGCAAATATATCCCTAATAATGGGTTGAAATTTCTAATAATTTTTTAGCAAAGTCAATTTCAAGAATTTTAATTTTCTTATTTTTACACAAAAAAATCTTTATTAAGCCATATATATCACCATCTTTATTGGCTCGATATTCTATTTATATGAGAATAATCATGTTAAAAGTATGTCATCTCCAACATTTTCTTTGATTTATCTACAAGTATTATTGATTAAAATTAATAATAGTCAATTCTAATAATAGATTTAGTTGAAATTATTATTTTTCTCTTTTAATCTTAATATTAAAAGTACATTTACTAGAGATTATTTTGCGATTAGACTCTTACAATAAACATTTGTCAACAATCTTTCATATATAATCATCTTCACCATATGCACCCTTTACATGAGCATCATCCCCAAGTTTATAAATGTGATTGTCAACCAATGCATGGGTGAAATGAAACTTGGCCTGGACTAATTGGTTGGAATCATCTTGGCAATTTAAACTCATAGGTGCACCATTTTCTTTCACCTTATACTTTATAATATATCGATGAGGTCAATTATCCCTAGCTTCATTATCCACAACACTTTCACCGTAAAACACACAATCCTACTCCTCATTCACCTACACATCAAATCTTCTCAGCTTCTTTTGATAAGATGATTTATTGTTCAAACTATAACATACAATAACCTCATCTTCTACAAACTCATGATCGTCACAACATTCAATCGGAAAACCTTCCACTACCTCATCCACAAGTGGATCCACATTTTCCACTACTACTGCATGATGTTTAGAAGATTTCGATGACTCTACCAAAGAAGTTTTCCATTTGTTCGACATTGCTAGGTAGAAGGGATTGTATATATTTGTGACATATAAAAGTAAGTGTCATGCCCCGAGTCTACACCCTGGGCGTAACTGGCACTCGAGAACAATTATTGTCCCCATGCAAACCCTTGGCATGGCTGAACTCTCAACGGAAGACATACTGACAAATAGATGAACTCAAAACCAAAACTTTACTCATTGTCTTAAAAGAAATAATTCATAACGTATTAAAACAGTTACTGTCCAAAGTAGGCAACTCAAGTCTTAAACATTAACAATAGAATGGAAAAGACTCATCAAAATACTACTCTCTACGAAGCCTCTAATAACTATGATGGAGGTCGGGACAAAACCCACGACCTCCTAACAAGACTGAAAGTAAATATGGAAATCCTCCGGAAGAAAGAAGGCGCACCAAAACAAATCTGGGACTGCAAATGGTATCAACGGAGCGCCTGCTGATGATGACCCTGGTTACTTGTATGTGCATCATGAAACATGCAGGCAAAATGGTGCTGGTACATGGAATGTACGAGCTTGCAAGGGTAATTCTAAAGCACATACATAAACTTGAACTAATAAAAAGGAAGAACATACTCACCTCATCTCAAATCAACTCAACTCAAACTCAGGACTATTCAAACTCAGAAGTACTCAACTCAGTTCAATATAAAAGCAACAATAAATATGCTTTTAAAGAAAGCTTTTAAAATAGTAGATAATGACACAATGTATTTAAAATTACAATAATAACTCATTTACTCTTATTTGGGAGATTCTCTAACCCACAACCATCACTATAAGTTATGTGATGATACAATGTCTTGCCCATGCTGCCAGAACTGTCATATACCTTGCCGGAGTATAGGACATCCTCACCAACGTGGATCCACTAAGCTATGCTAAAAACAATAAGGAATCATCTAAAAAGTATGAACCCTTCTTTACCCATGTTGGCATACATGGTTTATGAAGACATTGAATTGTCTGAACTCGTCCCCAAATCGGTGCTCAATACTACTCCCAAAAATATAACCAATGCTCATAAGTTCAAAAATATTTCCTCATCCTCAACTTTGAGATTATTGCTCAAAAGATTATCTTAAAAGCGATAGTGCTCAAAAACTCCTCATTAACTCATTTGGAAATCAAGGTTTCCTTTCATTTTAAATGTAAAAGAATTTACTCTTGGGAATACTTAGTTCCCATATATAATTTTGAAAAAATGAAACTCAACACTCCTCATCCTCATACTCAAGTCTTAAATTATTTTTTAAAAGTTTGCAAAAGACTTCTCAAATGACTCAAAAGAACTACCCCGGACTTTACTCTTAACTCTATCTTGAATTTCAAAATATGAATTCAAAAATTATTATTTGGATATACAGATTACTCAATGATTACATGTAGTTTGCATAGTTGTAATCAGGAAGAGAGTAGGGATACATTTTAGAATAACTTAGACAGAACAAACGACGGAAAATGAGTGGGGACAGGCAACCCTGGCGCATTCCTGGCGTGGGGCGCCAGCCCATCAACTTCAGAGACTGAATTCTGGTGCACTGCAGGTGTGGTGCACCAGCCTCCTTGGCGCATCAGTGGCACATCGTGCCACCCCTCCCCCAGAACAATCTGACAAATTTTCTTCTCCATTTTCTGCCCTAATGCACCTAGAATCAACTATTTTCCTCAGAATTCACTTAGATTCGTAAACCCAACAAAAGTAAATGAAAATCTACCCAAAAACTCTCAATAAAAACCCTCAAACGGAAGATTCTCACCTCAAGAACTAATCAAACCCCAACAATAAGAATTGAAATATGAAACCTCAAGAAACTCATCAAGAAAACTCAAAACATGAAATCTTATGAACAATTACAACTAGGAAACTCATGATTGGCATGAGGGTGAACTAACCCATCACTATGGAAACTTACATACCTAGAAAGGCGAATCCTTGGTGAAATTTCTCAAAGTTCGCACGAAATCTTGAACGCTTGAAGTTTTTCTCCCTTTTCTCCTCTTTAACTTTGCCCCTAGCTTTCCAAACGTTTCTAGACTTTAGCATAATCTAATTTTAATCAGCTTTGACCCCTAATTTTGGTGTAAAAACGTGTTGACTAAGTGGGGTAAGGAAAACACCAAAATACCCCTCCATAATTTGGATGAATTTCCTTAACTGGACAGGCTGAACTCAAACAGGCATATCTCCCTCATCTGAACTCAAAATTTAGCAAACTCAGTGGTGTTGGAAAGAGGACTCAAAGATTTGTCATTTGATAGCTTATGGGCCACCTAACCCATCTTGTGCTGGCAGTTATGGTTGTTTGAACTTAACCCAAAACTTCACAATTTAAGACTAACTTGCCAAATTCTCAATTTAGCTATTTCTAAAACTGAGGTGTTACAATATCTCTCCCTTGGGATCATTCGTTCTCGAATGAGATTACTCTAAGTAGAAATGAGGGTTGAAACATCTACAGCCTACTCAAACACCCAATATATAATTTAACACAACTTAGCATTTCAATTTAAAGAATACTAAGAAAAGAATTAGTACCTTCATTTGGAATTTCTCTAGAATCAAAGAGATGTGGGTATCTGTTCTTCATATCATCGTCAACCTCCGAAGTAGCTTCCTCAAAAAACTAATTCCTCCATATGACCTTGACTGATGCAACCTCATTGGTTCTCAACTTGCAAACCTAATCATCCATAATCTGAACGGGTATTTCCTGATAAGATAGGTTGTCCTTAATACTAATATTCTCGGTAAGTATGATAAGTGAAGGATCACCCATAAAATTCTTCAACATCGAAATGTGGAATACCGAATGGACTGCTGCTATCTTTGGCGGTACTTCCAACTCATAAGCTACATTGACGATTCTCTTGGATATCCTGTAAAGACCAATATACTGAGAACTAAGTTTCCATTTCTTACCAAATATCATAACACCCTTCATGGGTGAAACCTTTAAGTAAACCCAATCATCCACTTCAAACTCCAAGTCTCTTCTCCTAACATCTGTATATCATTTCTGACGAATTTGTGTTGTTTTCAACCTTTTTTGAATGATCTTCACTTTCTCCATAGCTTGATGAACCAAGTCTGGTCCTATCAACCCAGCTTCACCAACCTCAAACCATCCAATAGGATATGTACATCTCCTCCCATAAAGATCCTCACAGGGAGCCATCTGGATGCTAGAGTGATAACTATTGTTGTAAGGAAACTCTATGAGAGGCAAGTGTTCAACCCAATTTCCCTTGAAATCTATCACACACACCCTCAACATATCCTCTAAAGTTGGAATTGTGTACTTTGCTTGACCATCAGTCTGAGGGTTAAAAGCAGTACTAAGGATCACCTTTAAACAAAAATCTTTCTTCAAACACTTCCAAAATTGTTCGGTGAATTTCACACCTCTATCAGAAATGATAGACACCGGAACTCCATGAAGTCCGACTATCTCTTGAATATATAATTTGGCATAATCCTCTGCTGCATAGGTAGTTTCTACCGACGAAGGTTGGGCTGATTTAGTCATCCGATCTACAATCACCCAAATCAAATCATTTTTCCTGCGAGACAATTACGCTCAAATAACACCTCTATTAAAGAAGCTTAAGTGGTAGTCGTCAAATAAAGAACCCAACTTGTAGGTTGGGGTCGATCCCACGAGGAAAATAGTTTAGACTTAAACATAACTCACTATTATATCCATTTAATCAAATTATTTCTGAGACACGTAACTAAAGGAGGGGGGGGTGTGTAAGCAAATAACCGATTATTGATCAAGTAACAAGTGAGCAGGATTCAAACTTTTGTTTATCAATAGGAAAAAGAAAGTAGGGTGTAAGTGTCCCCTATAAGCTCTTAACTGGGTAATCCTAATAATAGTAATCTTTTCCTAGTGTTTTACATGCAAAGTTAGTAAGTTAGGTATCCCTAAGTGATTCGTCGTCCACATAGGGAATTTTACTATGCACCTTGTTCTGGCTACGAGTGTATACTTTACTAACCCTTACTTTACCTCAGATTAGACATCAGATAGATGTATTGCTTAGTTTTCACCCTCGCACCAATTGACATTAGACTATTAGATAGCATCCACTAAATCTTTGTTGTTAATTCTTTTCTCATTAACTACCTCCTTGGTCCGGCAAGTAGCAACGAGTCGAGTTCTAACGTTGGCCACCGTTAAAAAGACTTATAAGCGAAAGAATTAACACTAAATGCATAAACATTATTCAAGAATTACTTAATTATTATTCATACTTTGTTAATTGCTCATGGTTCCTACAACCCTAGTTGTGGATTTAGCTACTCATTCTTGAAAGAACACAATTCATGTTTTGATATAGAGAATTCGTGAACATATGATTACAGTAGAAGAAACCCAAAATCTCCAATTGAATTTCAAAGTCAAAATCATGTAAAACGAAATTCGGGAATCAAATTGTGAAAGTTGTAAGTTAATTCCACCAAATGCCAAGAACTACAAGTAAACAATAATGTCTAACCCCCAAAAATGAAGTATACATACCCTATTTATAGAAAAACATGTCCTAAACAAAAAGGAAACACAATAAGGAAATAATCTTTTGAAATGCGGCATCAATCGATGACTCGACCTATGGACCGTGGGTCGACCTATGGTCCGTAGGTCCCATTCCGTTGGTCAACACTTAGCACTTTTCAGCAAGGACCGGGACCTTCACTCTCAGATCATCAATGACAAACGTGCAGGACATACCGTGGGTCGACCTACGGTCTGTGGGTCCTCTTCCATGGCTCCACACTTTAAGATTTTTCATCAGGTTCTAGAACTTCAACTCTATGAATCTATCGACGGATGTGCAGGACGGCCCGTAGGTCCACCTACCATCTATGTATTGCTTCGTAATTCAACACTTGGTCATAATTCCTTGATTATCCATCTACAACTGCCCAACGACAGACCGGCAAAGGACCCACGGTTCGTGGGTGGCTACCTCTACATAATTTCAGTTGTCATCTCACTCAACCGCATCCAAACCTATTTCCTGCAAACATAACACATAAAACATTATTTCTAATACAAAAATGGCCCTAGACACATACAACTCTTAAGTGAAATGTATCAAAAGTACCGTAAACTCACGGTATATCAACACCCTCAATTTAAACTTGTTGTTTGTCCTCAACAACACACTAACACTTTAAATGACACTTGTGTAGAAGCAAACATTCAAACTCAAGCAATCACATGACTATCTATTCCCTCAAATCCCTCATTTAGTGCAAACCTTTTTATCTAGACTCAACAAGCTAACTTATGCGGATCAAGATATAACAAAGATGGACCAAGAGACAACACAATATACACTTTTCACTATCGCCAAGGTACCAACTTTCCGACAATGTAACTACTGCCCTCACTTCAAGCGAAATCCTTTTCACACAATAGATATGAATTTTTAGTTTTAGGATTCATTCAATACTCACTCTTAGAAGTGACTGCAAGTAAAATTAGTGCTCAATACTATAGACTTTCCCTTATTTTCATTGCGTAGACTCTCCAAACTAGTTGCTAGGATCGCTATAGGACTTTCTTAGCTTGTAACGTAGCCTTAGGGTCAGGTAGGATATATTTGGGTACTTTTTAGTGACTTTCTGCCCTCCTTGACATTTCATTGGCTTTTTACCTCTTTTCTCAACCAATTCTTGACCTCTTTTTAGTTTCTTTTCTTTCCCTTGACTCTTTTCACACATATGTGACTTTTGACTTTATAGCTCATAGTTTTCACTTTTCTTCTTTTTCTTTCACTTTATTTTTCATTATTTCTTTCAGCACTTTTGTTATTCATCTTTTGCTTATTTTGCACAAAGTCACATCTTCTTCTATCTTTTTTTTTTCTCTTCAATACAAAGCTCTTTTCATACCCTTTTTGTTTTGATTTCCACATTCATAGACACCCTCAACTTATGTATTATACATTAGTTGAGGTGCACAATATCCGATATCAGATCAGGGCCAAGATCAAGGTAACTTTTTGAATTAGCCACCCTCAACTTAGGCTTTTGGCCTAAGTCAAGGTACACATGTCCAAGGAGGGACCAGGGCCAAAGCAATTATTTTAGGAAAGTAAGTTAGGTAATTGAAAGAAGTGGTTTCTCTTAGGCTCAAACATTTGGATCAAAGGAAACATTAATTTCATTTGGTTGGATCATTTAAGGCTTTAGTGGACTAATTTGAACAAGGGACTATGATCACTTCCCAGCTTCTAGCCTAGATTATCTTAGCAGGACCAACGGGACAAGTTCTACATTGGCACATACTGTCTGAACATTCAACTTTTCTCACACACTCTTGGCATATTGTTTCATTATCAGATTATCAGATTATCAGATTACACAGTTCAAGTTTTAGCTTAAGTTATGAGATAAAATAGGTTCTTTATCCTATCATATTAAGATCCAACACATTCAACTCATCAAGACTATAGATCTAGCATATTTCAAAAGTTTTGGACGGGTATCAAGTTCATGCTCATTAAACCATCATGCTTTTTATTCTTCGACTTACTTCTACACATACAATCCTAAACATGCCGTTTCAACATAAATTAAACAGTCTCTTAGGGGAAAAGAACACAGGCAAGAAAACCTCAAAAAAGGATTATGAGTTGGGTTAATCAGACTTCACCCTATCACTCATAATCCATTTACCCCACCCCAACAAAATAAGGTGCAATTGTACCCAATGCACAAAAATCAAAAGTAAAGGCTAGGGTGAAGCAAACCTGTGCCGCATATACGCCGAAGACCTCTCAAGAAGCGGGTGGGTCCGGTTTCATGGAACCCGCTGGATCGACACTCGGAATGCCATCAATAGCGCTCCCATCAACTATCTTAGCACCTTCAGTAGTGCTCACATCAGCTCTCCCAGCACCCTCAGTGGTGCTCACACTGCTAGATGGAGGTCTAGTCCTTAGGTCACTCTTGACACTTAGAAAAATTTAGAACACTTACCTAGGATCTACAGACGCCATTCACGGTCTGTGGATGGACCAACAGACCGTCGATTGGGTCCATAGGTCACTGCACAACTATTTTTCTATAGATTTTACCATTCGTCCCTGCACACGTGGCAACCATTAGGACTTTCTTTTTACATTTTCTGGACACATTTTAGAAACAGACCCTATTCTATATCTATCCAACACTAATACAAAAATCAAAATAAACGAAGAAGACTCCTACATCGAAAAAAAACTATAGTTGGCTAGATTGTACATCTTGGGTTGCCTCCCATGCATCGCTTTTCTGATTTAACATCGCTGCACGACGCAGATCCCTTGACTACTCAGACTTCATCAAGGTGTCATGCTTCTATCACTGCATTGACAATCTCAGAATTTCCCATGTAGCTTTATATCCTCTGGTAGTTGGCCTTGAACCTTGTCCCACTCCTTTTCTTGAGCTAAACCACTACATGTGGGGACACTTGGGTCACTCTGAATGGTCCAGTCCACTCGAACTTGAATCTTCCAGAAACCAGTGCAACCTTGATTTAAACAACAACACTAGATCCCCAGGATATAGTTTGCACTTCAACACCTTTTTGGAAAATGTGACTCACCACATATACTGGTTTAAGATCACTTTCTTGCTTCATAGACTTACAGATGTTAAAGGTCACCTCCTCCTTCTTCAATTGAAATTTCATCTGCCCTTTCTCCATATAAACTAAGGCATGCCCAGTACCAAAGAATGGTTTCTCTAAGATGATGGGGACCTCAAAGTCAACATCGCAATCAAGTAACACAAAATCTATTGGAAAAATGAATGAACCCACTTTCACAAGGACATCTTGAAGCACTCCAATGACCTTTTTTACAATTCTATCAGCCATAAGTAAATGCATCACAATTGGTTTTGGAGCTCCTAAACCCAACTTCTTATAAATCAACAATGGCATCAAATTAATGTTGGCAACCAAATCACACAAAGATTTTGCAAAGTGCATCTTCCCGATGGTGTAAGGAATAGTGAAAGCTCTAGGATCCTCTTTCGTTTGTACTAGTGGCCTCGTAGAAATGGTACTACAATGCTGCAACCTCTAATCATTCTCAAAACTAATAGCACTTTTTTGGTCACTAAGTCCTTCATGAACTTTGCATACCTAAGCATTTTCTTCAAAGCTTCTATTTTCAACATAGATATAAACCTGCGATACTTTACTTCTTCAGTCTTTTGCACTAACCTTTGTGGGAAAGGAGGTGGAGGCCTAAGCATAGGGACAACCTTCTGAGTCAACTCAGCTTCCATTTCTGTGGCTTATTTCGTATCTCTAGAAACTTAATCTCTTCCACATATGTTTCTACCACTTTTTCAACATTAGATGGCATAGGGGGATCCATAGTCTGTTTTCCTCCGCGAGTCGTGATCGCCATACAATGCCCATCATTTTTTGGGTTCTGGATGGTATTACTGGGCAGTGTGACTGGTTGGCGTATATTCACAGTAGCAGCCAACTGACTAAACTGCTGCTCAAGGTTCTTTATCAACACTACATGGGCATCAACTTTCTGACCAATCCCGAAAAACTCAGTACGCATCTCTTTCACATTCTGATCATTAACATCAAACCTCTTCATCACCTTTTGGATCATATCCTCAACTCGCGACATACTACCCTACTACCCTCAACTTCTCTATTGCCAGATTCCCGATTTGTAGGTAGAAAATAAGGCCCAGCTCTCCCATTTATATTACCATAGTAGTTCCGATTGTAGTTATTATCACGATTGTATTTCCCATCCCGAACATAGTTTCCTTCTCGATTATAATTTCCATAGTTCAGACCTTGGTTTGCTTGAGCTGGGCACCAATTATCCGAGTTGGAACCTTGGGTGTTGGTTGGGAAACCCCCCGTCTTATCATTCACCGAATACGCATCCTCCTCATAGTAGCATTCTCCAACTTGTGGTGGAGCACTAGTCAGATATTTTACTACATTCACCTTCTCTGCACCTCCATTTACATGATTTAATATCAGCCCAAGTTTCGTTATCACCTGAGCGATCTCCTCACGAATGCCATCACTAGATTGGTCTAGTGCGGCTTGAACAACGTATGTGTTTCCTCTAGTATTAGATTTTCTAGTGCTCCATGCCTTAGTATTCCAAGAAATATTCTCTAATTTTTCAGAGATCTCCTCAAAAAGTGCACTCACCATAGGATCCTCTAGCAATAGTATCTAGCATAACATTTCCATTGTCATCCTGCCCTCTGTAGAAATATTCCTTCAATGAATTGTCATCTATGCAGTGATTTGGAACACTTCTGATGAACCCAGTGAACCTATCTAAGAACTGCTCACCGACTCTACAGGTAGTGCCACAAAATTATTCAACTTCTCATCGTTGTTAAGCTTCTTAGACACTGGAAATACTTTTCCATGAACACTCGATGCAATTGGTTCCATGTATGAATTGAATTATAGGGAAGCTCAACAAACCACACCGCAGCATCACCAGTCAATGATAGAGAGAAGACTGTCAAACCTATGACATCCATATCCAACGCCGGTCACCCCACACAACTCTTACAAACACTTCTTAATTTAGCCATGTGACCTTGCAGATCATTCGAAGGTAGACTAGAAAACAACCCTCTTGCTGTAAGCATATGCATAAGACTGCTGGTCACCCCAAATGTATGCCGTAGAGGTAGATGAGGATGAACAATGGGCACTTCTGATTCAACTATATTGAAGTCAACCCTGTAGTTGTAACGCAACCTCGATGCTGGAGGATTCTACACCCTCTCTACATTTCCAATATGATTTCCACCATGAACCTGAGCTTGCACATTAACAACCCTAGGAGGCAGGAATTGTACTCCATCAGCTAGATTATCTTCGATTGGATTGATTTTGACACCTTGACTGTTATTTTTTCTCAAAGTCTTCCTCAACTCTGTATCGTAGGGTGTCAATGGTTCACCTCGTCTCTGTGTACTTGGCACACACTATGGTAGAAACCTGTAGAAAACAAAAACAAAAGAAAATGTAAAATCAGGAAACACTCGACTAAAGTTCAATAATGCAGTTAAACTTAAACTACCAGCCAAATTCCCCGGGAGCGGCGCAAAAATTTGATACGCTCAAATTACACCTCTATTAAAAAAGCATAAGCGGTCGTCGTCAAATAAAGAACCCAACTTGTTGGTTGGGGTTTATCCCAAGAGGAAAATGGTTCAGACTTAAGCTTAACTCACTATTATATCCGTTTAGTCAAATTATCTCTGAGACAAGTAAGTAAATGGGGGTTTTGTGTAAAAAAATAACTGATTGTTGATCAAGTAACAAGTGAGCACGATTCAAACTTTTTTTTATAAATAGGAGAAAAAAACTAGGGTGTAAGTGTTCCCCATAAGTTCTTAACGCGGTAATACTAATAATAGTAATCCTTTCCTAGGGTTTTACATGCAAGGTTGGTGTGTAAGGTATCTCTAAGTTATTGGTCCTCCAAATAGGGAATTTCACTACGCACCTTGGTTCATCTACGAGTGTATACTTTACTAACCCTTACCTTTACCTCAAATTAGACATCACATAAATGTATGGCTTAGTACTCTCCCTTGCACCAATTGACATTAGACTATTAGATAACATCTACTAAATCTCTGTTGTTAATTCTTTTCTCATTAAGTACCTCCTTGGTCCGACAAGTAGCAACGGGGCGAGTTCTAACGTTGGCCACCGTTAAAAAGACTTCTAAGCGAAAGAATTAACAATACATGCATAAACACTATTCAAGAATTACTTAATTATTATTCACACTTTCTTAATTGCTCATGGTTCCTACAACCCTAGTTGTGGATTTAGCTACTCATGCTTGAAAGAACAAAATTCATGTTTTTATAATGAGAATTCATGAACTTACGATTAGAGTGGAAGAAACCCAAAATCTCCAATTGAATTTCAAAGTCCAAATCTTGTAAAACGAAATCTGGAAATGAAATTGCTAAAGTTGCAAGTGAATTCCACAAAATACCAAGAACTTAAAGTAAACAATAATTTCTAACCCCCAAAAACGAAGTTTACATACCCTATTTATATTAAAACATTTCCTACACAAAAAAGAAACAAAATAAGGAAATAAATTTCTAAAACGAAAAATTTGATACGCTCAAATTACACTTCTCTAAGGAAGTATAAGTGGTCGTCATCAAATAAAGAACCCAACTTGTAGGTTGGGGTCGATCTCACAAGGAATATGGTTCAGACTTA
The DNA here is from genome assembly GCF_900185275.1 of Solanum verrucosum. Classification (NCBI taxonomy): domain Eukaryota; kingdom Viridiplantae; phylum Streptophyta; class Magnoliopsida; order Solanales; family Solanaceae; genus Solanum; species Solanum verrucosum. The sequence continues at coordinate 765,928 of NW_026020239.1, forward strand.
AACTTAACTCACTATTATATATGTTTAGTTGAACTATTACCGATACAAGTAAATAAAGGGGGGGGGGGGTTTGTAAGCAAATAACCGATTATTGATGAAGTAACAAGTCAGTAGTAGTCAAACTTTTGTTTATGAATAGGATAAAAATACTAGGGTGTAAGTGTTCCCCATAAGCTCTTAACGCGGTAATCCTAATAATAGAAATCCTTTCATAGTGTTTTACATGCAAAGTTTGTAAGTTAGGTATCCCTTAGTGATTGGTCCTCCAAATAGGGAATTTCACTAAGCATCTTGGTTCGGCTACGAGTGTATACTTTACTAACCTTTACCTATACCTCATATTAGAAATCACATCAATGTATGGCTTAGTTTTGACCCTCGCACCAATTGACTTTAGAATATTAGATATTATCCACTAAATCTATGTTGTTAATTCTTTTCTTATTAACTACTGATGAGTCCGAGATTTGGACTCATTTAGGGCATTATTTGTATGGAATTAGTGTCCTTTAATGGTCAATTTAGACCAATAACCGATGTAAAACCCTTGATTTTCAGATACATGGGTTCGGAACAAAGCTAGGACAGAAGTGGGTAACAGGAACAACACAAGTTGAAAAAGAGAAGAGGAAAATCAAGCCTGATAATTGCCGAGATCACTCGTTGGATCGCCAAATTGCTCCTCTATCGCCTAAATTTACAGAAGTCTGAGTCTAGATTAGGAGCTACTTTGGCGAGCAACAGTTCCATTTGGCGTTTCACCGATCACATCAGCGAAGGATGACCTCGTCGCCAAAAGTACTAATAGAGATCCAGATAAGTGCTGATGGGTGAGATAAAGGGAAAAATGGCGCATCGATCAATGAAACAACGATCCCGATCTGGCTCAGCTAAAATTACATTGGTTGGACTAAAAAGATGTGAAGACTGAAGGCTCACCGAACGGTCGGCGAAACCTGACTTACCTCATCGATTGGTCCCAAAAAATCCACACATCACACTTGTATAAATTGATTTTTGCAAGAGAGGGAATTCATTTAGAAAAAGTGAGGAACAAAAGATAGAGAGCAAAAACACTACCACTGTTGATTTGAAGTGATTTTAACAAATTTTAACTTTCAAATTTCATTTACCAAGCTATGGAAAACATGGCAGGTATTGAATTTCATCTTTTTACTATGATTGGATAAAACCCTAACCTTCGGGGTTTGACAATGTGACTAATTGTTGCATTTGACTAAAGGGTCGTTATCAAGTAGTGAATTTTGGTGTTAATTTGAAGTGGGTCTGAATTATTATTGTGGTTTGATTTCATTATTGCATATTTAGTGTAATATAGTTCAGAGTTTTGTGCTTGTTGGAGAAAGAAGTACAGAGCCAACATAGTAGTGGATCATGATGGTTTCAACTTGAGAAAGTGAATCCCAAGATTTAGCCTTTGTATCTAGCTCGAAAGAGTGGATTTGATGAGAAAGTAGGGTGGACATCTTATTGATTGTGTCGAGGTTAGAGAGAACTCAACAAAAATGAGGTAATTGTTCAAGAGAAAGTTGCCTTACTTATAGTCCATTCTACCAACAACGAATTAACATTGTTGGTAAATATGCACACCCATTAAGTTGAATGTGGCAGTTGGTTAGTCAATCCCCCAAGTGTTCTCTAGTTATTTGATTGTTCCTCGTTAATTGTTGAAGTGGGTTGGTAGCAATATCCTAAATTTTGACTGTTAAACTCTTAAGTGTTGTGTTTGTTCAACTAAAAAGGTCATCGTCATACTTTCGTAGTTGAATTCAAAAGAAAGCTACTCTCTGTGGGATCGACCCCAACTCATTTGGTTGGTTATATACTGACTAACGATAGTTTACGCTTATAATTAGATGAAGTGTCTTTGAAACGTTAATCAAAATGGCGCCGCTGCAGGGGAAGAATAAAAGTTCGAATTCCAAGAGATACGAGGAGGGTTTCCACCCACGCTATTTACAGTGAGGTGGGAATCAAGGTTGGAACTATCACAAGGGGGAAGAGCAAAGAAAATACTATCAAGAATGGGCTGAGCAAAGTGATTATGGGAAAAGGAATGATGGCCATGAAGAGGACCACACTCAATCGAGTGAAAGCCCAAAGTCAAAAGGGAGTGCAAGTAGTCCCCAGGTGAATGATTTGCTGTCACACATCCTTGATAAAGTTAAAGGTTCAAATGAATTGTTAAAAAGGATGACATCTGATATTTCGTCATTGAATCATAAAGTGAACTCTCACGTAGATGCAATCAAGATACTTGAAGGTCAGTGGAGTTTACTTTCAGCACAATTGAAACCAAAAATGACAACGGAAGATGATGATAGAGGGCTGGCTGTGGTTACTCATAGTATAAATGTAGCGATAGGCGATGTGACGGGCAGTGAAGAAGCTCAAATGCATAAAGAAGACAAAGGTATGGAGGAAGATGAAATATCCATCCATCAAAGCATTGACAAAGGGCAACAAAAGGATGTGGAGAAACACAATCCAAACCCAAAAGTTATGCAACCTTTACCCAAAATATCTTCTCCATTTCACCAACGCCTCAAGAAGAAGAATGAGGATGAGAAGTTCAAGAAGTTTTTATCGGTGTTGAAGACATTATCGATTAATCTCCCTCTAGTGGAAGCATTGCTGGAAATGTCGGGTTATACCAAGTTTATGAAGGAGTTAGTAAAAAAGAAAAGGATCTTGGATTTTGAGACAATAGAAGTTTCTCATAGTTGTAGTCCAATTATGTCTAAGGAGCTGATAAAAAAGAGAGAAGATCTCAGAGCGTTCACCATCCCTTGTACCATCGGCATGCTCCAATTTGCTAAAGCCCTATGTGATTTGGGAGCAAGCATCAACCTAATGTCATATGCAATCTATAAACAACTTGGATTGGGTGAACTGAAAGTCACAACAATGAGACTCTTGATGGCAAACCAATTAATTAAACATCTTATGGGGATACTATATGACATCTTGGTAAACGTTGACCGATTTGTTTTCCCAGGTGATTTTGTCATTCTCGATTGTGAAATAGATGCTGAAATTCCCATCATTTTGGGAAGACCATTCTTGGTAACCGGGAGAGCATTGGTGGATGTTGAAAGTAGAGAACTGAAGTTTCGGGTTAACGAAGATGAAGTAACCTTTAATGTTTGTAAGTCAATGAAACACCCAAGTGATATTTACATGGTCTCCACTGTTGATGGTATTAATGAGACGGTGGCTAGTGTGAGCCATTTGATGTGTATGAGGGAACCACTTGTGTCCGTGCTTGCTAACTATGATGAATTCGAAATTCAAGGCTACGAAGAGGTAGTAGTTGCTCTTTCAGGCATGTGGGGGGGGGGGTATTCAAAGACTCCATTGAAGTTGAACATTAATATAAAAAAATGAGAAAGTCCTCCCGCAATGCCATCAACAGAAGAACCACCAAATCTGGAGTTGAAAGTACTTCCCTCCCATCTTTGATATGCTTTCTTGGGGGCAAATAACAGCTTACCGGTAATTATTGCAACTAACTTTCTTAAATGGCAGGTTAAATTTCTCCTTGAGGTGTTGAGAAGGCATATAAAAGCTATAGGTTGGACTATCGCTGACATAGTGGGCATTCCTCCCGACATTTGCACTCACAAAATTCAGCTTGATAGTGATTGTAGACCGAGTGTTGAAAATCAGCGGAGATTGAACCCACCGATGCAAGAGATGGTGAAAAAAGAGATAATAAAGTGGTTGGACGCAGGTGTGATCTACCATATTGCGGATAGCAAATGGGTAAGTCCGGTACAATGTGTACCCAAAAAGGGAGGCATCACAGTAGTCCCGAATGAAAAGAGGGAGCTTGTATCTATGAGACCGGTGACCGGATGGTGAGTATGCATGGATTACCGGAAGTTAAACTCGTGGATCAAAAAATATCACTTTCCCATGCCTTTCATGGATCAAAAGTTTGATCGACTTTCAGAGAGAGGTTGGTATTGCTTTTTGGATGGGTAATCCGGTTATAACCAAATCTCCATTGCTCCGGAATACCAAGAGAAAACCACCTTCACTTGACCATATGAAACTTTTTCCTTTAAATGGATGTCGTTCGTGTTATCTAATTTTGCTGATATAGTGGACTATTCAATGGAGGTCTTCATGGATGATTTCTCGGTTGTTGGTGACACTTTTGAAGCATTTTTAGCAAACTTAGGACAAGTTTCCAAAGATCTATGGAAACAAATTTGGTCCTAAATTGGGAATAATTCCACTTCATGGTTAAGGAAGGCAAGGACCATGATGAGCTGGAGATCGACATAAATGATGCCTTTCCTGATGAATAGGTATTCACGGTAATTCTCAAGCAACCTCCTTGGTATGTTGATTTTCCCAATTACGTAGTGTGTTGATTAATGCCGGAATACTAAAATTCTACCAACAAAATAGGTTCTTGTTCGATGTGAAGAAGTACTTTTGGGATGAACTATATTTATTTAGAGAGTGTGCATACCATATCATTAGGAGATGTGTTCCGGAGAAGGAAGCCATCGAAGTCCTCCATGCTTCACTAGTTGGGTGTCATCATGGTAGTGTGCGTACAACTGTTAAATTTCTTCAAAGTCGTTACTACTGGCCATCCCTCTACAAATATGCTCATGAGTTTGTTAAGAGGTGAACTTAATGGCAGAAACAAGGTGGAGTGTCTAAAAGGCACGAGTTGCCTCTCACTCCCATTTTAGAAGTTAAGCTATTTGATGTCTGGGGAATAGATTTCATGGACCCATTCGTGAGTTCTTTTGGTAATAAGCATATTTTGGTGGCGGTAGATTACGTTTCTAAATGGGTGGAGGCTGTTGCACTTCTGAACAATGAAGGAAAAAATGTTGTTCAATTCCTAAAATGCTACATCTTTGCTAGATTTGGTACTCCTCGGGCAATTATTAGTGATGGGGTATCCCATTTTTGCAACAAGTATTTTGCATCCGCAATGAGAAAGTATGGAATAAAACACAAAGTAGCAACTCTGTATCATCCTCAAATTAGCGGCCAAGTTGAAGTGTCGAACCGGGAGATCAAGAGTATCCTATCAAAGACAGTGACTCCAAATAGGACTGATTGGTCTCAAAAGCTTGATGATACCCTATGGGCGTATCACACTACATATAAAACACCAATTGGTATGTCGCTGTATCAGCTAGTCTTTGGAAAATCTTGCCATTTACCGGTTAAATTGGAACACAAAGCATTATGGGCATTGAAAACTCTAAATCTGGACTGGAAAAAGACTTCAAAAGAGAGAGTAGATCAGCTAAATGAGGGACAAATTCAGGTTCAGGGCGTATGAAAGTTCAGCTCTTTACAAGGAAAACATGAAGAAGTGGCATGATTCTAGAATCCTTAAGAGGGAGTTTAGAGTAGGAGATTGGGTTTTGCTATATCTTTCTCGACTCAGGGTCTTTCCAGGAAATCTCAAATCCAAATGGTCAGGTCCATTCATAGTAACATGGGTGTTCACAAATGGTGCCATTGAAGTCGAAGGTAAAGAGGGACCTGCATTCAAAGTGAATGGCCAACTCTTGAAGTTGTATTTTGGCGAATGCCAAGAGATTTCTCTGATTGAAGTGGTGTATCAAGAAGATGCTTGAGAAAATTTCTACGTCGTGCCACGACGTTAAATAAGTCACTTCTTGGGAGGCAACCCAAGTGTTAGTATTTCAAATAATTTGCGCTGATTTTGCAGGTGCAAGCAATTGCGCGAGGTGAATTCTCAATTGGCGGATCGATGAAGCTATCCGACGAGCTCGACCTAGTCCGTCTCCTAGACTTTGAAAATGGAGCTAAGATACTGGAACATTACGTGGGGAAACTTCATCACTCGGGAACTCGCAGAAGTGATTAGGCGACCCAACTTTCTCCTTCCTTTTGCCCCTACTCTTATGGTCTGACCCAATGGATCTTTCGTTGAGGTTGCAAGTCCATTAGGCAAAGCGCCGACCGGTTCAGTGAATTCTTTCGATTCCGCCTTTTCACCTCTTCCTAAACGTGTTGCATATTAGAAGTAACTGCGATATCTAGATCATTCGGTGAATCACTGAGTAGTTCAACGACCATTACAATTTTTCACCAAATAGGTGCATGGTGAAGTTTCTTTATCACCTTGATTTGTGTGTTTACATATAAGTAGTTTATCTTTAATTTCCATTTTTGGTATTTTCTGTTCTCTACTCATACTGGGGACAATGTTGAATGCTTTTGGTGGGGCTGTGTATTTGGTCAGTGAGTCCCTTGCTCGTCAGTGAGTTACTTGCTCATTCGAAAAAGTTATTTATTTGACTATCAGTTATGATCAATATCGATGACTCGAATACTGCCCTTAATCGAACAAAAATGAATGTGCGGCTTCGATGAGGCCAAATGAAGTTGCATAGACAGTTTGTGAACTTTTTGCATCTTGTTGTGACTAGCTGATTATCGAATGGATTCTCTTGTGATGAACATTGCACAGTAGCTATGGTGTGGAGTCTTTCTTGATATTGGTGCCAATGCCTTGTGTGATGAGCTTACCGTGATCCATGTGTTATGACACCTAGAATTTTCCCTGTTGGTCCGGTTGACTATGTGATGGAAGCTCTTGAAATGATCTTAGGCAACAATTTTAAAGAGTGAAACATTTTGACATTATACCTCTTTTCTGGCCAACCTTGTCAGTGTGTGAACTTTGATTGAACACCCCTTGAGCCTTGCCCTTTCCTTTGTAGAAACTTGATGAAATTCAGACCCTTCTTTATCCATTCACCCAAAATCCTAATGAAATGTGGTTTGTTTGAATAGCCAAACATAGGCCAAAAGCCTAAGTTGAGGGTGTGGTGAAAAGAGAAGGTAAATCAAGAAGTGTGAAGAAATCCCCCTTGATCCATGGTTTAAAAAAAGATGGAACTCCTCCGTACAAAAAAAGAAAAAAGAGAGAGAGAGAGAGAAAAGAAGAAAAAGAAAAATATAATGAAAAAGTTGTGGAATAAAGTTGTGAAAGATGCAAAAGAAATGGGGTACTCGGTATTCCATGAAAAGTGAATAATGGGGTGAATTTTGAGCATAAATGAGAATGATAAAGAAAAGGAAAGGAAGTGATTTTCATACCACATTTCATGAGGACAACAACCACTAATCCGAAATGACCATACCTTTGCACTCATCCCCGTTACATTCCTTGAAAAGACCTTTTAGATCTTGAATGAGCTGAAGCGAATTTTGATTGGAAAATAAGGGCAAACCTATGGGTGAAGTCATGCATGTGTTTATCTTTGTGAGTGTGAGAGTTATATGTGATTCCGGAGCTTTAAAGTGTTGAAAAACTGTGTGTGAATATGGAATCATCTTTGTGGTGAGGGCATTTGAGTACCTTTGTTAAGCTTGAACGCGCATCTGAAGCAAGTATTGCGAACTTGAGAATCTTTGATAATGGCGAGTCACTACTTGAATCTTTGAATGCACACTTGGTCCTTGCATGAGTAAGTTGAGTCTTCTTGTGTGCATTCATGTTTTTAATCTTTTGTAGCACTGTTTGAGACATTCTTGTTGAAATGCTCAACTTAAGTTTAACTTGAGGACAAGCAAAAGTTTAAGTTAGGGGTGTTGATGATTCCGAGATTTGGACTCATTTAGGGTTTTGTTCATATAGAATTATTGTCCTCAAATTCTCAATTTATTCCAATGAATTATGTAAAACCCTTCATTTTCAGATACATGGGTTGAGGAAAAAAGCTAGAACAGAAGTGGGCAACAAGCCTGATGATCGCCGAGATCACTCGGCGGATCGCCAAATTGCTCCTCCATCGCCTAAATTTACAAAACTCTAAGACTGGATTAGGAGGAACTTTGGAAAGCTGCAGTTCCATTCGGCATTTCGCCAATCACATCGGCGAAGGATGACCTTGTCGCCAAAAGTACTGATGGAGATCTAGATAAGTTATGATGGGTGAGATAAAGGGAAAAAGGGCGCATCGGTGAATGAAATGACGCTCCCAATCTGGTTTGCCTAATATTATAGGGGTTGGACTAAGAAGATGTGAAGAATGAAGGCGAGATGAAGGATAATAGGCGAGTCACTGAACGGTCGGCGAAACCTGACTTACCTCACCGATTGGTCCCAAAAAGCCACACATCATACTTCTATAAATTGATTTTTTCAAGAGAGAGAATTCATTCAGAAAATGTGAGGAACAAAAGATAGAGAGCAAAAACACTACCATTGTTAATTTGAAGTGATTTTAGCAAGGTTTTTCATTTGAGTTTTGTAAAAGAGAAGATTTTAGTAAATTTTAACTTATGAATTTCATCTACCCAGCTATGGAAAACATGGCAGGTATTGAATTTCATCTTATTACTATGATTGGCTAAAACCCTAACCTTGGGTGTTTGACAATGTGACCAATTGTTGCATTTCACTAAAGGGGTGTTATCAAGTAGTGAAATTTTGTGTTTATTTGAAGTGGGTCTGAATTATTACTGTGGTTTGATTTCATTATTGCATATTTAGTGTAAAACAGTTCAGAGTTTTGTGCTTGCTCGGGAGAGAAGTACAGAGCCAACGTAGTAGTTTGACATCCTTAGTAGTGGGTCATGATGGTTTCAACTTGAGAAGGTGAACCCAAGATTCAGCCTTGGTATCTAGGTCGAAAGAGTGGATTTAATGAGAAAGTGGGCTGGACATCTTATAGATTGTGTCGAGGTTCGAGAGAACTCAACAGAAATGAGTTAATTGTTCGAGAGAATGTTGCCTTACTTATAGTCCATTCTACCCATGACGAATTAACATTGTTGGTAATGATGTACACCCATTAAGTTGAATGTGGCATTTGGTTAGTCAATCCCCCAAGTGTTATCTTGTTATTTGACAGTTCCTCGTTAATTGTTGAAGTGGGTTGGTAGCAACATCCTGGAATTTCACTGTTAAACTCTTAAGTGCTGTGTTTGTTCAGCTGAAAAGATCACCGTCATATTTTCGTATTAGAATTCAAAAGAAAGCTACTCTCTGTGTGATCAACTGCAACTCATTTGGTTGGGTTATATACTGACTAACGATCGTTGATTCTTAGAATTGGATGAAGTGTTTTCGAAATGTTAATCAACTACCTCCTTTGTCCGGCAAGTAGCAACTAGGCGAGGTCTAACGTTGGCCACCATTAAAAAGACTTCTAAGCGAAAGAATTAACAATACGCGCATAAACACTATTCAAGAATTACTTAATTATTATTCATACTTTGTTAATTGCTAATGGTTCCCACAACCCTAGTTGTTGATTTAACTACTCATGATTGAAAGAAAACAATTTATTTTTAAAAAAGAGAATTCATCAACTTATGATTGGAGTAGAAGAAATCCGAAATCTCCAATTGAATTTCAAAGTCAAAATCTTGTAAAATAAAATCCGGAAATCAAATTGCTAAAGTTGCAAGTTAATTCCACAAAATACCAAGAACTAAAAGTAAACAATAATGTCTAACCTCTAAAAACGAAGTTTACATACCCTATTTATAGAAAAACATGTCCTTAAAAAAAAGGAAACAAAATAAGGAAATAAACTTATAGAATATGGATTCCTCAAGAACTCAAGAACTCAAGAACTCAAGAACTCACGGAGTTTGGATGTAACAAACACATCCTGTTGAACCCCTCTTTGTTGCCCAGCTTGGTTGGTCGCCACTTGACTCAACATCTGGATCGCATCCTAGAATTTAGCATGAGTGACCTCTCCTTAGAGTTACATTTCTGGTGCATTGGGTACCCCCTGATCCCGAGGATCAACATTCCTCCTAGCAGGATTACCTCAAACAGCTCTTTGTGGAGGCATAATCTGAAAGATACGCGCAAGCATGAATTAGAAAGAAACTTTATAGAGTTGAACTCTATCGCACCAAAAGAGTAAATAGGAAGGGAATTGTTTCCAAAATGTTCTAGCCTCCTAATTATAGATGTGGCGTGTTCCACACCGATAACCAGGACTTTATAGATATGACTTCATAGACAGCCTAGGACTCTTGAACTCTATGCTCTTATACCAAATTTGTCACGCCCTGAGCCTCCACCCTGGGTATAACTGGCACTCGAGAACCATTGTTGGCCCCAACCGAACCCTTGGCCTGGCTCAACTCTCAGCGGAAGACTTAATCACAAATATATGAACTCAAAATCAAAACATTACTCATTGTCTTAAAAGAAATAACTCATAAACGTATTAAAACATTCATTGGACAAAGAAGGCAACTTAATTCTTAAACATTAATAATAGAATTGAAAAGACTCCTCAAAACACTACTGTCTACGAAGCCTCTAATAAATATGATGGAGGTTGGGAAAAGACCTAGAACCTCTTATCAGGACTCAAAGTAAATGTGGAAATCCTTCGGAACCAAGAAGGCTTACCAAAATAACTCTGGGACTGCAGGTGGTATCAGGGAAGCGTGTATTGATGACCCTAGTAATCTGTATCTGCATCATGAAAGATGTAGGCCAAATGGTGTCAGTACGTGGAATGTACGAGCATGCAAGGGGAATTCTAAAGCACAGACATAAGTTTGAACTGATAAAAAGGAAGAACTTACTCACTTTATCTCAACTCAAACTCTGAAATACTCAAAGATACTCAAACATACTCAAAGATATTTAAACTCGAAAGTACTCAACTTAGTTCAATATAAGAGCAACAATAAAGTGCATTATAAGGAAAGCTTTTAAAACAGTAGATACTGACTCAATGTAGTTAAAAATACAATAATAACTCATTTACTCTTATTTGGGAGATTCTTTAACAAAAAAACATCACTATGACCTAAGTGATGATACATCGTCTCGCCCAAGCTGTGAAACTATCCTATACCTTGCCGGAGTATAGGAAATCCTCAACTAAGTGTATCCACTAAGCTATGCTAAAAAGCAATAAGGAATCATCTAAAAAGTTTGACCCTTTACCCATGTTGGCATACATGGTTTATGAGGACTTTGAGTTGTCAAAACTCATCCCCCAATCGGTGTTCAATACTAATCCCAATAATATAACTCATGCTCATATGTTTAAAAACATTACGTCATTCTCAACTTTGAGATTATTATTCAACATATTATCTTAAAAGATATAGTGCTCAAATACTCCCCATGAACTCATTTGGAAATTAAGGTTTCCACTCATTTTAAATGTAAAAGCATTCACTCTTGGGAATACTTAGTTCCCATATATTAAAACAAGTTTTAAATGTTTGCAAAAGACTTCTTCAATGGCTGAAAAGAACTCTCTCGAACTTTACTCTTAATTCTATCTTGAATTTGAATTCAAGAATTATTATTTGGATATACAGATTACTCAATGATTAGATGTAGTTTGTATAAATGTAATCGGGAAGAGAGTAAGGATACATTATAGAAGAACTTAGACTGAATAAAAGAACGGACAAGAAGTGGGGAAAGGCAACACTGGCAGATTGTTTTACTCAAAGAGAGTGAATTCTGGCGCACTGCAGGCGTGGTGTGCAGACTCCCTAGCGCATCAGTGGCTCGTCGCGCCACCCCTCTCCTAGAATAATATAACAAATTTTCTTATCTATTTTCAGCCCTAATTAACCTAGAATCGATTGTTTTACTCAAAATTTGCTTAGATTCATAAATCTAACACAAGTAAACGAAAATCTACTCAAAACCTCTCAAGAACAACCCTCAAACGTAAGATTCAAGAACTT